>NW_025334611.1:0-327929 GCF_014858855.1 Bufo gargarizans | reverse complement strand
CAAAACAAGTGAATTTAACTTAGTCAAGAAATGGCCAGTATCTCTGACATAGGAGGGGGCCGTGGTCGCATGGATCCGCAATACCCTATCCAAAAAAATGGATATGGGATTGAAGATGGAACCCCTGCCCGACACAATGGGCCGGGGGGTCCACTAAACTCTTGTGGATCTTTGGTAGAACATATATTACAGGGGTAATCGGATGGCTTACATGCAAAAAATTGAATAGTTCATCATCGATGACTCCTTGACTGCGAGCCTCATCCAATAACGCCCCTATACTACATGCTATATCAAACTTAGGATCTTTGTTCAACATCTCATAAACATTAGCATCCCCTACCTGTCGTATGATCTCATCAATATATTTACAGGTATCCATAACGACCACGGCCTGGAAAAGAGTCCCGGCCACCTGAGAAGAGTCCTGGTTATTCATGAATCTCTGCTCTCCTGCCCACCTGCTGATGACTGACCGTCTTCTACCTAGTTTTCTCCCTTTTTCTCTAGGAGAGAACTGCCAATCATCAGCAGATGGGCGAGAAGTGCAGGAGATTATGAATAACCATGACTCTTCTCAAGTATATGTGACTCTTTAAAGCCTGGGCTGTAATGATTATAAACCTGGTTCTCGGCAACCACTTGCTATTAGCTCATAAGTGACACACCGATGAAATTAGCATTTCTGTCACTAGTTTATTCTGTCCTCAGTGAGGTCAGCATAAAGTTGATGACAGGTTCCCTTTAAAAAAGAAAGGATAAACTAACAAATTGTGGAACTATGGGTTGAGTTAAAGGGATTGTTAAGGATTGGAAAAACATGGCCACTCTACTCAAGTTCTGGGGGTAACAGAACGCCATTGAATAGAACTTGAGAAAAAGCAACTGCTACAGGTAAAGTCAAGGACTGAAATGTATAAAATTGGTGTAGTTACATAAAGTAGTTAATGCATCCCAACTGCCATCACTTGGCACTTGCTGTGTTACACAGCTGCCACCCTACTCTAATGGCTGAGATCAGAGATAACTCGGATCCAGGTCTTTTAAATCCTTAGATGCCATGACTGGACCTAATAGACATTCTGTTAGTTTTACTGTACCTGACATAATACACCGCAAAACAGAAGTACTAAAGTGTATTATATGGGCGATCAGAGAATTGCACGTTCAAGTCGCCTGACAAAGTCAAAAATTGTCTGGAAAGATAAAGTGGAAAAAACAAAAAAAACTATTTTTTTCTAACTAGCACCTTTATCTATTAACATAAAAAAACATAAAATGGTCACATTTATCCTATAGGTGATTGGTGAACGTAATAAAAAAATAAAATAAAATAAAAATCCCCAAATTGCTATCTTTTGTTCATTCCACCTCCTGGAAAATGCAATAAAAGTTTTTCAAAAAGTCATATGTACCTCAAAATAGCACCAATGTAAATTACAATGCCCTACAAAAACAAGGCTTCACACAGCTCCATCAATGGAAAAAATATATGAATGTTAGGGGTCTTTGAATGCGGCAACACAAAAATAATTTTTTTTTTTTATTACTTTTTTAATGAATCCTTCTATGGTTGATGCTTATATGAAATAAATGTATTCTGACTATACCTATATTGCTCTCTGCTTGTTGACCAGGTGAAGAGTGTCGGTTCATTATATTTTATACTCTATACCTAGCCTCCTCTGATTGGGTGAATCAGCTGAACCTAGAGCACCTGTACATTGTATTGGTCCCTAAACACTAAACACAGGAGGGAAGGGGAACAGTAACTGGGCCTGGAAACTAGGTTAGGAACAGGTCACCTCCTAAACAACCCTAATCTGGGCCCCAACTACCTATCAATATGAATAGACCTTGAAGGTAGGAATATTCATATGCTGTATACCTAGGGCCTTATATCCCTATAAGGTCCTGGAATGAGGTTAGGACCAGAGACAACTCATTCCCCCAGATGGACGAATGTAATGTCCGTCCTGTCTCAGGCCTAGATACAAACAACAGAGGAATATAAACAAACAGCACAAACAATAAAGAAAAGACAAGACTTGATCTGAAAGTAAAAACTTGGCAACTCCAGAAAGCACCACAAAGAGTACAACCGACCAGCTAGTTAGAAGGCAGGAAGAAAATCTATAATCCGTAAACCTCCAAGCAGTGTAACGAGCGGCTATTTAGTGGGGGGAAAAGGTCAGTTACAGACAGCAACACATGAAGCGAAAGGTGTGGTGGCGTTCACCAAAACACAGACACAATAAGATCAACAGAGAAACTGTCAATTTAACCCACGAGTTGTCAGTCTCTCCAATCTCCGGTACCTGCCACAGGAACGTCCGTGACAATATCATACCATGTTATACCACAGAGTGAACACCATAAAAAAATGTATAAAAGTCCTCCACAGTATGGGGAGGAGTAATTGCTAATGCCCAACGCTTCCTCCCATACAGAATTATTGTTTGCCGGCAGCAGAGTGTGTATAGGCGGCAAACAATGATTTAGGTAACCACATACAAGATCCAATTACCCGATGAACAAGTGTTTTGCTCTTTGATTGGTTAATTGGCAGCACCTTTACACCAGCAGATCATCGCTAACGAGCTTTCAGGCAAACGCTTGTTAGCAATAATTTGCCCAAACATCAGGCAGTGTAAGGCCCCTTACAGACGAGCGAGTATTCAGCGCGTGTGCAATGCGTGATGCGCGGGTGCAATGCGTCCGCACTGAATCCTGACCCTTTCATTTTAATGGGTCTGAGTACATAAGCGTTGTTTTTCAAGCATTACTTGTGTGTTGCGTGAAATTCGAAAATCGCAGCATGTTCTATATTCTGCGTTTTTTCATAGAAGTGAATGGAGCTGCGTGAACATCGCATCCGCAAGCAAGTGCGGATACGATGCGTTTTCACAGATGGTTGCTAAGAGATGTTGTTTGTAAACCTTCAGTTTTTTATCATGTGCTTGAAAAACGCATCAATGCGCATTTCACCTGTGCGATGAAAACTGAACAACTGAGCGCAATCGCAGGCAAAACTGAAAGAACTTGCTTGCAAAATCACGCATTTTTAACTGAACGCATCTGGAACGCATCCGGACCTAATCCAATCGCTCGTCTGCAAGGGGCCTAAAGGGGTGTAATAGAGATTTCAGCTGTGAAGCCTGTAGACTTGTAAATGCAGCTCTTGGCTTTGACTGTAAAGGCGTAACTCAGGATCAGTACGAAACATAGAAACATAGAATGTGTCGGCAGATAAGAACCATTTGGCCCATCTAGTCTGCCCAATATACTGAATACTATGGATAGCCCCCGGCCCTATCTTATATGAAGGATGGCCTTATGCCTATCCCATGCATTCTTAAACTCCTTCACTGTATTTGCAGCTACCACTTCTGCAGGAAGGCTATTCCATGCATCCACTACTCTCTCAGTAAAGTAATACTTCCTGATATTACTTTTAAACCTTTGCCCCTCTAATTTAAAACTAGGTCCTCTTGTAGCAGTTTTCTTCTTTTAAATATTCTCTCCTCTTTACCTTGTTGATTCCCTTTATGTATTTAAAAGTTTCTATCATATCCCCTCTGTCTCATCTTTCTTCCAAGCTATACATGTTAAGGTCCTTAATCTTTCCTGGTAAGTTTTATACTGCAATCCATGTACCAGTTTAGTAGCTCTTCTCTGAACTCTTTCCAAAGTATCAATATCCTTCTGGAGATATGGTCTCCAGTACTGCGCACAATACTCCAAATGAGGTCTCACTAGTGCTCTGTAGAGCGGCATGAGCGCCTCTCCTCTTTCTACTGATAATGCCTCTCCCTATACACCCAAGCATTCTGCTAGCATTTCCTGCTGCTCTATGACATTGTCTGCCTACCTTTAAGTCTTCTGAAATAATGACCCCTAAATCCCTTTCCTCAGATACTGAGGTTAGGAACTGTATCACTGATTTTATATTCTGCTCTTGGGTTTTTACGCCCCTGGTGCATTATCTTGCACTTATCAACATTAAATTTTAGTTGCCAGATTTTTGAACATTCCTCTAGTTTTCCAAATCCTTTTCCATTTGATGTATCCCTCCAGGAACATCAACCCTGTTACAAATCTTTGTGTCATCAGCAAAAAGACACACCTTACCATCGAGGCCTTCTGCAATTTCGCCGATAAAGATATTGAACAATATGGGTCCCAGAACAGATCCCTGAGGTACCCCACTGGTAACAAGACCAAGGTCTGAATATACTCCATTGACTACAACCCTCTGTTGTCTGTCCCTCAGCCACTGCCTAATCCATTCAACAATATGGGAGTTCAAGCTCAAAAACCGCAATTTATTGATAAGCCTTCTATCTGGGACAGTATCAAAAGCCTTACTAAAGTCTAGATAAGCGATGTCTACTGCACCTCCGCCATCTATTCTTTTAGTCACCCAATCAAAAAAATCAATAAGATTAGTTTTACATAATCTCCCTGAAGTAAACCCATGCTGTTTTTCATCTTTCAATCCATGGAATTTTAGAAGTTCCACAATCTTCTGCTTAAGTATGGTTTCCATTAATTTCCCCACTATTGATGTCAGGCTTACTGGCCTATAGTAGCCCGATTCCTCCCTACTACCTTTCTTGTGAATGGGCACAACAATTGCTAATTTCCAATCTTTTGGGACGACTCCTGTTACCAGATACTAGATTGGTTAAATAAATAAGATAAGTAATAGTTACCACCCAGTAAACCATTGACTGGACTGATAACGAGGTTTGAGAATCTTCGCTTCCTCCCGTTGTCAGGGGCAGTTTCCTGTTGTCTGCGCTTGTAAAATATTCAGCTGCTATGATGATGATAACTATTCAACTTTATCCCTTTACTGAAAGAAAACAGATGTCGCCGAGCAAATCTACTCGGTGTCATGCCCTGTCCTGTGGGTGGTTTGAGGAGATCTGTCAGAATTGCTGCACGTGACTCGATCTGATAGTTTGTTTGTTGTGGGTTTGAGCACAGTTCCACCTTCTTCCAGGTGGTTTTCTTCTGGTGATTAGTGAAGCTATTTGTACCTCCCTTTTTTCCCTATAGCCTTTGCAGGTTATAGTTCTACCTTGTGTGAGCTTTGGATGCTTGGTGGATCGTCTGCTTCTTTTCGTATCAGATAAGTCTTTTCCCTTCTCTTTTCCCTTTTGGTTTCTGTTTGGTCTAGACCTCTAGTGGGGACACTAGCGCCTTCGGTGGTAGATGGCGCTGGGTGTCTCTTACCCTTTTTTCCTATTGCTGTGGGTCTGTTTAGTGTGTTATGTCTTAGGCACAGGGACATGTGTAAATCTACCATTGAGGTATGAACATTGGCTTAGCAGCCTAGGGAAAGTGTGTCAGGGATTACTAGGAGGTGACCTTGTTTTTCCCTAGCTTGTGTGGCCTAGCCGGTTGTTTAGTTTGTCTTTCCGTCTGCTGTTCCCTTCCCTACCTATCGTGATTTTTGCCAGGGACCCACTGGAGAAGTCGTGGGGAAATATCCTTTTTTTTAAATTAACTTTTATAAGATATGCAATAAAAAAAATACACCAGAGGATGCATCAACATTACAGACATACATACAAATAAGGGGTTCAATGATAGATACCCCAATGCTGGTAAGGCAAAGGTAAATAAAGGAACTGCTGTGCCTGAATAGACGGAAGCAGTCTTACCTGACCAACCAAGTGGCTAGGATCAGATTAGCAGACGTGATGCCTGGGTTAGACGGAGTCCTGTGTAGGCGTGCAGTCAGGGAAGATGTGCTGTGCCCTATCTCACCCTATACTTGGGGGAAGGGGTCTGCTCCCATACTGCCTGTCTACACAGAGCACTCGCCCTAGAAAGGGCGACCCCGTCAGGATACCTGTCCCTAGTTAAGGAACTGATCACTAGCACTAAAATTATTCAATTACTACAGACCTCCCGACGTGGCACGTTTCTGTCGTGTCGACTCCTCAGGGGAAAACAAGTACATGTAGGAAAAAACACGGTATATACCATATGTACCCGCAGGTAAAAAGATGCAAACACTGCAGTCATATGGTAATAGAAAAAATTGGGCTCAGATGATTAAAATGAGAGCCTAGAGGAATGACATCCATGGTGCAGGACTGCCATACTGCAGAGGGAGTGATGTTCCTCTGCTCTTTGGTGTGTGAGGATATGGTGGTCCTCGCTAAAGGTAATGTCCCTATGGTTCAGGGGGTTCCTCAACCAATACCAGCCACCTACCTGACACTCAGCTGCTGTTTGATAAAAAAAAAAGGTATTTATGTAATATGTCTTCAAATATAAAATATTTACATATGAAAAATGTATCAACCTGATTTGGTAATCCTTTCCATATCTAGTGTATGCTTATTTGGAGTAAAGAACACCTGGAGGACTCATCACCAGGATTCAACAAGCGTTTTAAAAAAAATGAATAATGCAATTTATTATCGGTCTTCATAAGAGTTGATTGCTTACAGAAATAGTTTAGGAAAAGTCTTAGTCTAATTGTTTATGAGTGAATGTTGGTAATCCTTGAGATATCTTTGTTGAAAGTCAGGAATCCTCTTCTCAAGCTCCGTGTGTCTTCCCTTCATCTTCTCCAGCAACCAACAACTCCCAACAGAGTGTGAGAGTGAGTGTAAGAAGACGACCCCTTGTCTGTCCCTGTCAGTTATTTATACCATAGATACAGGCGTGTCTTTACTAATGTATGAGTTTCACATTGTCATATATGGAGACCTGAAATATAGTTCTTGACGTTCCCATACAGACCTCCCATTGCCAAGTGTATTACATACTTTATATTAAATATCAATGAATATTATATAACATGCAGCACAAAACTGCTATACAGTATGAACCTGAGCAATCCAGAAGCAGTAGAGAAAACAGATTAGGACATTTCTATAGCAGATGTAATTGTTTCTTATCATAATTTGGCACTTTTTATTATTGTGGACATTTACTGAAAAATGTATGGGTTATTTTCTTCTTCTGGGCAATTATTTTAACTTTCCTACAATTCTATATAATAGGGCTCATGCACACGACTGTATGTTTAGTCCACATCCGATCCGCATTTTTTGCAGATTGGATGCAGACCCATTCATTCCAATGGGGCCGCAAAAGATGGAGACAGCACACGGTGTGCTGTCCGCATCTGCACTTCCGCAAAAAAGAAAGAACATGTCCTATTCTTGTCCATTTCGCTGACAAGGATAAGACATTTCTATTGAAGTGAAAAAGAAAATGGCAGCATGCACTTGGCAAGGATCCGTGTTTTGCGGATCTACGATTTGCAGACCGCAAATCACTTACGAACATGCACATGAGCCCTTATACTGTATAACTGGGTGGGGTGTCCACTCAAGATTTTGGGTTATATGCATCTAATGAATGTATCAATTCTGAAATAGCTTTTCAATTTTGCATTTGCCTGTTCCTCTGCTATGAAAAAAAACTTTGGGTTACTATTCATGCTTATACCCAAGAGTTCTTGAAGAGCTCAATTCAGTCATTGCTGTGCCCTTGTTTATAATTTTTAAAGATTGTCTAGGTACTAGTGATTGGCGCAAAGCAAATGTGGTGCCCATATTCAAAAAGGGATCTAGGTCCTCTACAGGTTAGTATAGACCAATTAGTTTAACTTCTGTTGTGGGAAAAATGTTTGAAGGACTCTTAAGGGTCTATATATAGGAGTATGTGACTGTAAATAATATCATAAGTGATAACCAACATGGGTTTACCAAGGACAGAAGTTGTCAGACTAACCTGATTAGTTTTCATGAGGAGGTGAGTAGTAGACTGGACAGAGAACTGCTGTGGATGTAGTGTTTCTGGATTTTGCAAAGACTTTTGATACTGTCCCTCAGACGTTTAATAGGTAAAGTAAGGTCTATTGGCTTGGAAAGTATAGTTTGTCATTGGATTGAAAACTGTCTGAAGGATCGTGTCCAGAGAGTTGTGGTCAATGATTCCTATTCGGAAGTTTCCCGGGTTATGTGTTGTACCCCAAGGTTCACTGTTGGGTCCTCTATTATTCTATTTATTTATGAATGATATCGAGGAATGGATTAATAGCACCATATCCATTTTTGAAGATCTATGAGGGATGTCCATAAAATACAAGCTGACTTGGGCACTATGAGTGATTGGGCATTGACTTGGCAAATGAGGTTCAATGTGGATAAATGTTAAGTTATACATCTTGGTAGTAATAATCTCCGTGCATTATATGTCCTAGGGGAGGTAACACTGGGGGAGTAACTTGTAGAGAAGGATATGGGTGTTCTTGTAGATCACAGATTATATAACAGCATACAATGTCAATTAGCTGCTTTTAAGGCTTCCAGGATATTGTCATGTATTAAACGAGGTATGGACTCATGGGCCAGGGATGTATTACTACCACTTTACAAAGCTTTGGTGTGGCCTCATCTGGACTATTCAGTTCAGTTCTAGGCACCAGTCCATAGAAAGGTTTGGTTAAATTCTTAACAGTAAATGACATTAAAGCTAATGAAAATGTGTAGAAATCTGAGTCTTACTTCCTTCTGGGATTCACGTCCCCACCTATCACTTGGATGAACTTGATGGACTATTTTCAGCCGTATTAACTATGTAATTAACTATATGTGTCAAGACACGGAAAGTGTCCAATCAGGGCTGACAATGTCAGACTATGTAGAACAGTACTATTGACAAGGGGTATATTATGTAGGTCATCAAAATCTGAATGATGGCGGTCCAACTCCTGACACTCCCACTGAATAGCTGTTTGAAGGGGTTGCGGCCTCCTCACAGCCTACCGAGCACAGCTCCGTACATTGTATAGTGGTTGCGCTTGGTCTTGTAGCTTAGGCACATGCCACCATTGACCTAGGAAGAGGCCACAGTGCTGCAGCTACTTTAGAAAACTGATTGGCGGGGTGCTGGGAGTCGGACTACCACCAATCAAATATTGATGACTTCTCCTGAGAGTAGGTTTATCAATGTTCTACTCCCAGAAAAATCCACTTAATTTAGTGAACTTTCACATTAGCGGCAGGGGACTCCAGCAGGCTGTTCCGGCGGGTAACAGCCAGTCGAATCCGTCCTGCCGCTAGTTCACGTGTGCCCCCGAACTGCCCCACCATCCCCATTGACTATAATGGGGGCGAATTTCCGGCGGCGGCACGGCAGCACACGGCGAGAGGCAGCCGGACTAAAAGTACTGCATGCACACGGGGGCAGACGGGAACTAGCGGCAGGACGGATCCGACAGGCTGTTCACCCGCCGGAACAGCCTGCCGGAGTCCCCTGCCGCTAATGTCAAACTACCCTCAGTACGTATTCAGGAGAAGGAAATAAAAGGAAAGACACCAATCAAAGGTCTGACGAAAGACGCTCTAGAATTGTTATTTACAGATCTACATTAAACGGGAATATCTTGGCTGATGGGTTTTGTATCTTCCTCCCTGGTTCATGGGCAGGTTTATCTCATAGATTCCTTCACTGATTTGTATTTTTCCATCCAGAATATGGAGTTTCAGACTGAGATAGGTAAGAGGAAGAAGCTTTTAACCTGTAGAAGCAGTCTTCTGGAAATGATTTAAGGTTTAGAACGCTATAAAGTGAGCTCTTTCCATTTGATATCTCAGTTTTTGCAAGATATTTGCGATTTTATGCTGCCGGCAGCTATATCATAGGTGTTATATTTCACCACTGGTCCGCCACGGGAGATGACGAGGAAAATGTTTTCACTAAAAGCTTCTAAATCATCCCAATGACCTTGTATATATAGTGTACACGTAAGTGCATAGTGACTTGGTATACTATTATGGTGTAATATATATAGCAGAGCGGTTTATAAAAGCCAGGGCCAAAATCTACAGCGTGAATTAAACACACATATTCACCAATTTGTATCTAAAGCTAGAAAGGGTTAATTAAAGGTACATATTACTTAATTGGCCTTCAGGATGCAACCTTTTTATTTTATAGTCGCCCTGCAAGAGCCATTACATTTTACTTTCTGCTGACGTAGCTGAATGAGGGCTTGTTTTTGCAAGATGAGTTTTATTTTTCAAGGGCACCAATCCGAGTGTTTAATACCAATAGCCTATCCTCAGGATAGATCATTAATATCAGATCGGTCAGGATCCGACTTCAGGCACCTACGCCAATTAACTGTTTACAGAGACCATGACCGCTGCCGCCTCACGTTTATCGGTCACATGGCTTAGGTACAGTTCAGTCTCATTCAAGTGAATGGGCCTGGGCTGCAATACCAATCACAACCACTATACAGTGTATGGCGCCGTGCTTAGTTAGCCACTAAGAGGCTTCTTCAAACAGTTGATGGGCAGAGGTGCCAGGACCCCCCACTAATGAGATACTGATGACCTATTCTGAGGATAGGTCATCATTATTAATCACTCGCAAAACCCCTCATTCTGGGGGAGAATTGAAAAAACAGCAACTCTACCATTGGTTTTTGGGTATGTACATGCTAGGACACAGCTCTAGCCTCACCATGCTGATGTGTAGCCCTGTCAAGGGGAGGTGGGAGTGTGCAGAGCACAGGGGGTGTTACAAAGCAGTGCTCCAAGGATTCAGCCCCGCCTCCCGGTGCTTGAACTTCTCTTTTGCATATGAATAAATTCACATTTCTCTGCAGCTGTTTAGCATACAGACAAAAGAAAGGTATCGCTTTAATCAGCAAGATGAGTCCTAACAGCCAGTATGTGTGATTTAATAGGATTGATCCTCCTGGTGACAGAACCTCTTTAATGTTTTACTACTTTTGCACAATAACAATATAACAAATTTCATGGCTATTGTTGCATATAAGATAACAATAACAAATGTCAAGGCAAAAATTGTTTTCATATTGTTGCATTCAAAGTGGTATCATTTGTTTATTTGCCCGTCAATGTGGCCATACCAGGCTTTTTTTTTGTGGGAGGAGTTTATTGGATTTTTTTTTAGCCGCATATAAATTATTGATTACCGCTGAAGGGGTGACAGAGAGAACCCCCCCTTTCTCTGTCTGTTCATCTAAGGGGACAAAGACAGATAGAAGGATGGATGGGTAAATAGATGATGGACAGATGGAGATAAACCACACAACTCCTATGTGGCTCAGGGAGTAGGGCCCGAAGGTAAACATTGTCTTCAGTTCTTGAAATAAATCCGTGCATTTTCCGTCAGCTGCCACTAGGAGTAGCTCAGTGCAAGGAGATTTTTAGAGCTTCCATTAAATTCCATGGTAACTATATAATTTCCTAGTCGCAGAGCTCCCTCTGGTGGTGGCTACAATCAGCCAGATTAATCTTGTACTATTTGAAGGGAAACAGAAGATTTAAAGCAGTAAGGGGTAGATTTATTAGTATACCAAAACCATTTGTCTGATGTAAATACATTGAGTAATATGGTGCATAACATATTTATGAAGCACATGTTCAACTTTTTTCAGCATAGAAGTTGGGTAAAATGGGTAAAGTGAAACACAACTTTTTTTTTTTAATGAAAATTTCCTTTGCTTAATTAACCACGCGGTACTTTACGGCAGCCGACTGCGCCTCAAACAGTTCACGGCCACGCAGTGCTGTTGTACCCATAGCACATTTAACTATTGGACATCAGGAATTTGGGCACAAAAGTATTGGGCATATACCACAGATATTGATAGAACCATGGGGGAAGGGCTTACATCGCCCCCTATTATCCCACAACGGGTTTTCAGACTCCATTTACCAAAATATGGATGCTTTCATCCAAAAATGGTGCCACACCTGTCTACAGGTCAGGAGTGGTATTGCAGTGCATTGCCATTCACTTCAATTGAGCTGAGCTGTAATATCAGGCACACCCCATGGACACGTGTTGCGCCGTTTCTGGTAAAGGGAAGCCATTTGTTTCCAATCCTGTACACCCCCTTTAACAGACCAATACTGTCATTTAGCCTATGCCTAGATTATCATCAGTAATGTTCTTCCGCTGAACCTTGCTGACAAATTCACACTAGAAAGGAATGTGGGCAGCGACTGCTAATTAACTTCTAATCGTATGGGAGGAGGGGGAGAGAGCAAGGCCGGATTAAGAGCATCATGGGCCTGGTGCTGAAGATTTTAATGGGCCTTTTTATAGAAAAAAAAAACGCAACGCAGAGCAACTTTTTATAGCACAAATAAAGTGTGAATTTTCGCAAAATTACACATGTGAAAATACGCATGCATAAAGTTTGAAGTGTGAACGGGTCTGCGTAATCCCATTCAAGTCTATTGGACTAAAGTTCATGCGTAATTTTGAAGCAGATTTACGCACGGGTTTGCGTGTGAAAAATCTGCTGTGTGAACTTAGCCTAAGTGTACATCTCTGGCCACAGTTTAAATATACAGCCATCTATATAGATGGCTGTATTATGTATAGCCACCCCCCAAGGAGTTAACTAGTGCTGCTGGATATGTCATTCAGGAGCATGAAAAAGCTATTCACGTCTATCTTTTCCATGCTCCTGAATGGCATATGTGTTTATAAAAGCTAATCTATTATAAGCAGATATGCCATTGAGGAGCTTGGAAAAGATAGGTAGGCAAGAAATAGTCACCTAGCTTTTCCATGCTCCTGAATGGCATATCTGCTTATATGCATACATGTTTATAATAGTCAAGCTATTATATGCAGATCTGCCATTCAGGAGCATGGAAAAGCTAGAGGAGAAACAGTCACCTAGCTTTTCCATGCTCCTGAATGGCAAATCTGCCTTTAGGCATATCTGTTTATAATAGCTGATCTATTATAAGCAGATATACCACTCAGGAGCATTGAAGAGCTAGGTGACTATTTCTCACTTAGCTTTTCCATGCTCCTGAATGGCATATCTGTTTATAATAGATCAGGCTCAGCTATTATAAAGATATATATGCCTATAAGCAGATATGCAATTCAGGAGCATGGAAAAGCTAGGTGAAAAAATCATCACCCAGCTTTTCCATGCTCCCGAATGACATGTATAAATTATACAGTACACAGTATAATAGGTGAGGTGAGCCAATGCTGATTTACTTACCGCCTATGAGTTGTTTTCTGGGCAGTACACTGAAGGCTGCTGAACGCGACTCACCGCTGGCAGCACCCCTGACTCCACGCAGGAAGAATTTTGAACTTCCCGCGCGCAGCAGCCGTCACGGTCTTTCTCTTTACGGCATGGCCTACCTAGGCCCTAGGGGAGGAGTCTGACGTGACGACGCAGCGCGGCGTGCACAGCTGACCTGTCACCTGACCTGATCTGTCAGCTGTCACTGTCCTGGTGAGTTCTGTAAAGGGCCGGCCTGGGAGATTTCTTCTTGCGTGCCGGCCCTGTCATCATCTGACAGTCAGCACGGTTCGGTCCTACTAAAGGGTTGCGGGGCGGCCGCCAGGCAACCCCAGCGAGGCAGCCTATGCGGGCTGCTGGGCCTATTTTCATGCAGGGGCCTGGAGCTGCAGCTCCATCCGCCCCTACGTTAATCCGGCCCTGGGAGAGAGGCAGTGATTGCTATCCTTGGTGGGCATGGAAATTTGTGTTTCATGTTTTGCCATTATACAGTTAGTAAATTACAATATAACAAGCACTGATTACTGCTGGAAAAGTGACAGGAACGAATGACAGGAGACGACCTGCTGACACCTACAGTATATACTATATACAGACTGTATTTTACTGGCAGTGGACCTGTCAGTTCTATGGTTATGACTGTTTTAGAAGTAACAATTCCAGAGCATCTTTATCTTAGGATACTTTCACCCATCCATGGTGAGTACAATAAAGGAATTCAAGAGGGCCCTGGACGTATTTCTGGAGTGTAATAATATTACAGTCTATAGCTACTAGAGAGGGGTCGTTGATCCAGGGAGTTATTCTGATTGCCTGATTGGAGTCGGGAAGGAATTTTTATTCCCCTAAAGTGAGGAAAATTGGCTTCTACCTCACAGTTTTTTTTTGCCTTCCTCTGGATCAACTTGCAGGATGACAGGCCGAACTGGATGGACAAATGTCTTTTTTCGGCCTTATGTACTATGTTACTATGTTACTTGAGGCAGAGGATTCCGGCAGGCAGTTCCATCGCCGGAACTGCCTGCCGGATCCGTCAAAACTTATGCAAACTGATGGCATTTGTCAGACGGATCAGGATCCTGATCCGTATGACAAATGCATTGAAATGCCGGATCCGTCTCTCCGGATATGTGTCATCCAGAAAAACGGATCCAGCATTTATTTTTTCACATTTTTTGTGGTCTGAGCATGCGCAGACAGTAATGCGGGATCGGTTTTGCCAGAACACTCGTGGCCGGCATTAATGCATGTCAATGGAAAAAAAATGTTGCTTCTATCTTCATTCAGCAGGACCTGCGCTGACGTCACCGCGCTCACCACATGGTGAGTGCGATTACGTCATCAAAGGTCCTTTGGCAGGTCCTGAAAGAAGAAGATGCCGGCTGCGCGAACAGGATGAGGTGAGTAAATTTTTTTTTTTAACCCCTCCAGCCCTATTGTACTAAGCATTCTGTATTAAGAATGCTATTATTTTCCCTTATAACCATGTTATAAGGGAAAATAATACAGTAAATTGACTTCAATTTTGATTTACTATCATTTCCTACCAACCATGCGTGAAAATTGCACTGCATCCCCACTTGCTTGCGGATGCTTGCGATTTTCACGCAGCCCCATTTCTACGGGGCCTGCGTTGCGTAAAAAAACACAGAATATAGAACATGCTGCGATTTTCACACAACGCACAAGTGATGCGTGAAAATCACCGCTCATCTGAATAGCCCCATTGAAGTGAATGGGTCCGGATTCAGTGCGGGTGCAATGCGTTCACCTCACGCATTGCACCCGCACGGAATTCTCGCCCATGTGAAAGGGGCCTTAGGGTACTTTCACAATTGCGGCAGAGGATTCCGGCAATCCGGACGCAAACTGATGGCATTTGTCAGACGGATCCGTCTGACAAATGCATTGAAATACCGGATCCGTCTCTTCGGTGTCATTCAGAAAAACTGATCCAGTATTAATATTTTTTTACTTTTTTTAAAGGTCTGCGCATGTGCAGACCGGAAAGATGGATCAGTTTTGCCGGAACACTTAATGCCGGATCCAGCACTAATACATTTCAATGTAAATTAATGCCGGATCCGGCATTCCGGCATGTGATCAGCATTTTTGGCCGGAGAGAAAACTGCAGCATGCTGCGCTATTTTCTCTGTCCAAAAAACGTAAGAGGGACTGAACTGATGCATCCTGAATGGATTGCTCTCCATTCAGAATGCATTAGGATAAAACTGATGAGTTTTTTTTCCAGTATTGAGCTCCTGTGATGGAACTCAATACCGGAAAACAAAAACACTAGTGTGAAAGTTCCCTTACTTTGACAACAGGAAGTTTCCCTACACAGCAGTGATTGGACAATGTCAGTCTGTGTAAGGACACACCAGTAAGGCTACTTTCACACTAGTGTTTTTGCTGGATACGGCAGGGATCAGAAAAAATGCTTCCGTTACTGATAAAACAACCGTCTGCATCCGTTATGAACGGATCCGGTAGCATTATCTTCAACATAGCCAAGACGGATCCATCACGAATCCGTTTTCTATTGTCTGAAAAAACTGATCTGTCACCATTGACTTGCATTGTGGGTCATGCCAGTCAGATCCGTTTTGCTCCGCATCCCATGACAAAATATGGGAACACAACCAAATGGAACGGAATGCATTTTGGAACATTCTGTTCTGTTTAGTTCCGTTTTGTCCCCATTGACAATAAATGGGGACAAAACGGAAGCGTTTTTCTCCGGAATTGAGATCCTATTACGGATCTCAATACCGAAAAATGTAAATGCAAGTGTGAAAGTGGCCTAACACTCAGTTCTCAAGTTATTCCTACATTTCCTATAGGAATTGCAGAGGAACAGTGTAGCACAATGTTCTAAGAAAAGGTGCTCCAGGATGATTACTTTATGGTAGAGATGAGCAAATAGATTCTAAACAAAATATTCTTTTTTACGAATTTCCACCAAAAATTGGGTTTCCAACTAATATACATTTTTTGGGATTCGGCCCACACGATCACACAAAATGTTGGCCACTGTTTTACAGATCAGAAGACGCCTATCCCTATAAGTATGACCACACAGTGTAGCTTAATAAGACATTAACGTTTATTACGTACATAATAAAATACATATAAGTTATTAAAAGGCAGCAAATCACATGAGAAAAAGAGAGGACCACATATGTTTTAAAAATTGAACCTTAAAAGTCTATATATAAAAATGTATAGAAGAGGATAGCAGCAATATAACATATAAAGGCTGCATAATGGTATGAAGAGAACCCAAAATAAGAATATACATTCTAAAGGTATCTGGGAAATTTATGCAAGTAGTAACAACCATATAAAACAAGTCTATACTGATCATAAATGATGGGACCTCAACCCATTCAGATGAAGGCATCTTCCACCAAAAAGGCATCATTTTTGGCCTTTTTTTTTTTCATTTTAAAAAGCATTAAAAAATCAGTTATTATCGCAGCTGTTTGTTACCGCTGGCTATCATCCCTTTACCCTCAGACAAATACTGTATATCACTGTCACTCTGACATTACTAATGCCGCCTCAGTGTTAAAGAGGTTGGATACAGTTCTGGGAGACCTCAGAGCTTCATATATGACAGGGCAATTATACCACTTTCAATTCAGACAAATTAATTTGGACCAAGTCGAATCTGATGGCCTAATTCTACTTAACTGAACCTTAAACATATTTTGGGAAACTCACTATAATTGATGGCAAATACAAGTATTTAGAACAAAAGAGATGTCAGGAGAGCTGGCGAAGGAAGTCCCATCCATTAGAAAAGGGTTACAGAGTCTTTCCATGGGCTCTAGGGCCTCATCAAATATCATTATGTGACAGAGACAGGCAAGACTTGGAAGAGTAATGAATCTTTTAAGTAATGCTCAGCCATCCAAAATGTAACCAAGAGTGCATTGAAAGTGTATTCTAGGGGCGGCCATACACATTCAATAGCTGTCTGTTGTGGAAATTTTATTATGCGGACATTTTATCTTAGGATGTGTGTGTGTTTTTATAGATTGTCATCTGTCTCCCTGTGTCGGATTTAACCGAAGAACGCTCTAGCAGAGGGTACTAGGGTTGAATCAGGACCAGTGGTAAAACCGTCAGTATGAAAACCTTCTCATGGGCTTGGAGACGTGTTCTCAGTGTGTAGGGGGGCGTTTGCCGGTTTGTGAGCACTAAGTGCAATGCACTGGGCTTCTTCCCTTCAAATGTCTATACACATTAGAGAAGTGAAGTCTGCATAACGAGAGATACATATTATACCTCTGCTGCGGCTTCCCTATCCCTTTCTGGATACATATCTGCTTTTAAGACATGCATATCTGCCTTGTCAGTATACTCGTACCGTATACTGACAATAGCCGTAGCAATGTCTCGCAGATAATCTCAAACCTATAAGAACCAGTAGAATGATCTTCACTAGATACTGGTCACTTTGAGCAGTATTGAATGTGGTCCATGCTGACAGTGATGGGGGATGGGCGGCCACCTGGCTGATCAGACAATGGACATGACTCATCCTTCCTTATACAGGGATGGGGTGTGTGCATTGCACTGTCCAGCCACGTTGATGCCCTCCCCTGTCCTTTGACAAGTACCTGAACTTTCTCATCTTCCTGTGTCATCACTTCCTGTATCCTTGTTACATGAAGTAAGTGGTCGGGTGACTGGCCAGCCCCTTTTCTATTGTTACTGTGACTAAATAAAAGGTGAGCAGACTGTGAGGAGGGGCAGTTGCTCAGAAGAACTCAAGATGGTAACACCTTTGTCTGACTGCGGTTGAGGGATTTGCCTTTCCTTACACAAACTTTGATGAGAGCGGATTTCTAAAATTAATATTTCTACAACACCGTCCAATGAGCAATCTTTCACCCGACAGCTATCTCTCCCGGCTCCTGCACAACTGCCTTATACATATGTATTCGGCTCATCCGAATGCGCATGTATATTCAATGGGAAGACGATCCTCCAAACACTTCTGGGATTAGATACTCTTCCAGGAGAACAAGAGAATAGTTATGTAATGTTATGTACTATTATCTAATGTTCCGTACACCCAGCAGGACCTGGTATGTTGGCAGGGACAGGGTTAGCCATCCTTTTCCACCCCTCTTGGCAGGAATGGGCTGCTTCTACTTCCTGACTAGCGGGGAAACTAGTCTAGTAAGTGAGGAGGAAGGAAGCAAGTCCATGTGCTCCTTCTCCTTAGGTTTCAGGATCCAGAGAATAACAGATCTCTGTGAAAGGTTTTGCTTCTGGTACAGCAAGAAAGAAAGAAGGATGAACTCAAAATCTGCATGGCCAAGCATTGCAGTCAGCAAGGCAACCTGGCACTACAGATAACCAGACTTTGCTGCTTGTGAGGGATTACAGTTATGACACTCATCACACTTAATCACATCCTAGCCAGTTGTGCCTCTAAGACCCGTACCTCACAGTGGACACTACAGCCGCAATTGCCAGATTACAGTTGCCAGCCACAGATTCTAGTGAGAGAGACTTTAGCAAGATAGCATTCCAAGAGTGCCATTATTTGACAGTTTGCCAACCTTCATACCTCACCATGTAAGAAAAGGATTTGCACTGTGTATAGATTATTGTTGGACACACTACAACTCCTATTTTGAACTCAAGTAAAATGAAACATTTAATCCTTTACTTATGGTCTGGTTCCCTGACTCCTACCACACCATGCATTGGCCATTGCACTACCTCCAGGAAACCCATACAACTACCAACATCAAGGGCAACCCAAACTACCGTTAGGTAGAAGCCCCAACTACAGGGAGTGCCTTGAGGGAAAAAAGGGTGCACCTTTCTCTCACTGCCCCACCCCTAGGGAGCAATGGCCTGAGGAAAACCACTGTGACACATCCTATTGTCAGAGCCACTGCCACTCCCATCCTCCGCTACAGTTCCTCAAGGGATTGCTGCACATCAACCCTCATATAGATTTTGCTTTAGAGTCCAGAAGCTTCATGTTATGCCTAGGTGAGTATCTATAGTACTAAACACACTTGATTCCAAGTTTGTCTCTGGTGCTGCATTCCTAGGAGCAAACAACATGTATTGCTCTTGGGAGAACAGGAATCTGCAGGGAACCCTTGCAATGGGAGATGTAGCTAAAGGGGCACAAAGATCACTGTTGCACCCAGCTTCTGGTACCTGAGAGGCCCAAATACCCCTTTGCCACATAGACAAATGCATCATAAATGGCACATGATAGGTGGAGGTCCATGTCACAGATTGTTGAGGCTCAGGTTTTTCCACTACCTCAATGCCCTTTTTCTGTGAATCAGATAAACTTAAAAGGGTTCTACTTAAAAAAAAAACTTTAGAGTTTGACAGACGGACCTCCTGGTAAGAGGAGCTAGAAGATGGGTGGTGACGAGAAGACAAGCTTCAGCGATGTGATGATATTCTCAGTGACAGATAATTTTGTTACATCTGTGTACATCTCCCAGGGATAGGAGAAACATGTGTTACTTGTCAAACCATACACATGGAATGAAGCAGTGGAATCCTATGCAAGTCTATGCCTCCACCGATCTGCAGATGTACTGTACAGTAATTACTAACATAAAGCAAGATGTAAAAATGTTTGGTTATATTATATGCAATTCTTTAATGAACTGTAATGAGCCAAATTGTTCCTGTTGCAAGCAAGGGTGATAAGAATATAGAGCAGGACAGATGCTGGGAATACAGTTGCTTGTGTCTTCCCTGCAGGCCATCATAAGCAGAGTTCTATAAGTAATAGGCCTCATTCATAAGGCATTACGGTGTGCTCAGCACCATATTGTAGCCAGAAGGGCCTTTATATAAAATCTGTTTTGGAGCTTTAAATATGACACATAAGTTCTGGTTTTCTTTTATGAGTTTTGAAGGGATGATATTGAAGGGATAGCAGGACACAGGTGTGACCAAAACTTCTGCATTCCCCATACTTACGCCCCCACTGTTCAGAGTTAATATGGGTTCCTATTACAGACCTGTACAAATGACATGTTACCTGATGGTATCTATGAGATATAAAACATATTGTCTCTATATGGAATCGAGTCTATTCCATATTCTCCTAATGATAAGACGTTAAATTGCAGGTTTTGCCATGACATGTATTTACTTGCAGTGGTGAGGTAATGGGGTGTGCTTGCGTCTTACTGAGCTTTACATGGTCCTTGTACCATTAAAAGTATCACGCATAGACAGTCAATGGCCCCCTCCTATCCTTAGTCTATGTTATTTAACTCGTAATGGACCATAGATCCTCCTTGTTCTCGTCTGTCTGTAATAACTAAAAATGAAATATTTGTTTTGCGCTGCAGTGAATGTGAACACGAACGACTCGTGCTTCTCTCCGGGGAACAATTGCTCTTTTCCTCACAGCTGTTGTTTTTGTCTTGGTGTTTTTTATGTTTTACATTGTATCTCAGAAATATCTGCTGGGTATTTCATGCTTTGGTCAGTTGATGAAACCTGACACATTATGTGAGAATAGAAAAACCATGTGGAAAATTCCACAGATTTGTATTAAAGTGCAACTCCAGGCATTGCTCATATGAACATGAGTGAGTGGTATAATAGATATTCCCAATTCCCATGTTAAAAAAACATTAAAATATAGGCATTGGTTCCATTATCTTCAGTATATTTGTTAGAGGGGTTGTACAGTAAAATATACATTTTTGCAGATGACACTAAACTATGTAAAGTAATTAACACGGAAGAGGACAGTATACTACTACAGAGGGATCTGGATAGATTGGAGGCTTGGACAGAGAAGTGGCAGATGACAAATGTAAGGTTATTCACATGGGAAGGAATAATGCAAGTCACCCGTACATACTTAATAGTAAAACACTGGATAACACTCACATGGAAAAGGACCTAGGAATTTTAGTGGACAGCAAACTAAGCTGTAGAAATCAGTGTCAGGCAGCTGCTGCCAAGGCCAATAAGATAATGGGTTGCATCAAAGGGGCATAGATGCCTGTGATGAGAACGTAGTCCTTCGACTTTACAAATCACTAGTCAGACCACACATGGAGTACAGTGTACAGTAGAAAGGAGCAAGTTTTGAAAAATTTGATTTGGCCGATTCGTTCAACTTCAACAAAATCCTAACTGATCCAAGCCTGAATTATCTTTATGAAGGTTAGACTCTCAACATTTAGGAAGGAAAGATGAGTTCTCTTAGGGGTATATGTGATGAATACCACCCCTCGTGTCCGCTGACGTCAACCACGTCGAGCTCACGAGACCTGGTATGATCACGGGGTTTACCAAAAACGTGAAGTTACGCCCTCCAGAGGAGCACGTAAGGTCAGGCTGGTATAGTTTACACACACACCTCCTGTCCACGCGGGCACAGAGAGGCAACAAGCTGGAAGGGCCTTTTCACTGCCGCAGTGAAAACAGCCCACACTCAGCCCCGGGTAACTGCCACCAGTTTCTCGTTTGATATAAGCCCGGTCCGCTAACGGGATTATATAGGGTCAGAAACCAACCCGCGGTAGCTTATAACTAGGCCAAAACACGGACGTGGGGATTCGTGATCGAGATACAAGATAGCACAAGATTAAATTATATATTTAATCGCTATAAGAGCACACTAGATATAACACACTATACACAGACAATATATACAGTCATGTGAAAAAATTAGGACACCCTTTGAAAGCATGTGGTTTTTTGTAACATTTTTAATAAAGGTTATTTCATCTCCGTTTTAACAATACAGAGAGATTAAAGTAATCCAACTAAACAAAGAAAACTGAAGAAAAGTCTTTTCAAGATCTTCTGTAAATGTCATTCTACAAAAATGCCTATTCTAACTGAGGAAAAAGATAGGACACCCTCACATGTATTCCCTCTTAAATTGGCTCAGATCTCACACAGGTATATCACACCAGGTGCACATAATTAGTAGATCGTTACTCTGCATGTTGAATGAGGCTTGCCTATTTAAACCTCAGACATTTAGTTTGGTGTGCTCCTGACTGTTGAAGTGAGAGTGAGCACCATGGTGAGAGCAAAAGAGCTGTCAGAGGACTTCAGAAAAAAGATTGTAGCAGCCTATGAGTCTGGGAAGGGATTTAAAAAGATCTCAAAAGATTTTGAAATCAGCCATTCCACTGTCCGGAAGATAGTCTACAAGTGGAGGGCTTTCAAAACAACTGCCAACATGCCCAGGACTGGTCGCCCCAGCAAGTTCACCCCAAGAGCAGACCGCAAGATGCTAAAAGAGGTCTCCAAAAACCTTAAAGTGTCATCTCGAGAACTACAGCAGGCTCTGGCTACTGTTGATGTAGAAGTACATGCCTCTACAATCAGAAAGAGACTGTACAAGTTTAACTTGCATGGGAGGTGTGCAAGGAGGAAACCTTTGCTTTCCAAGAGAAACATCGAGGCCAGACTGACATTTGCCAGAGATAAAGTTGACAAAGACCAGGACTTCTGGAATAATGTTCTTTGGACAGATGAGTCCAAAATTGAATTATTTGGACACAACAGCAGAGGACATGTTGGCGTAAACCAAACACAGCATTCCAAGAAAAGAACCTCATACCAACTGTGAAGCATGGAGGTGGAAGTGTCATGGTTTGGGGCTGCTTTGCTGCAGCAGGACCTGGTCAGCTCACCATCATAGAATCCACGATGAATTCTACTGTGTATCAGAAGGTGCTTGAAGAACATGTGAGACCATCAGTTAGAAAATTAAAGCTGAAGCGGAACTGGACCATGCAACATGACAATGACCCAAAACATACTAGTAAATCAACCAAAGATTGGCTGAAAAAGAAGAAATGGAGAGTCCTGGAATGGCCAAGTCAAGTCCAGATTTGAATCCCATTGAGATGCTGTGGGGTGACTTGAAAAGGGCTGTACGTGCAAGAAACCCCTCAAACGTCTCACAGCTGAAAAAGTTCTGCATTGAGGAGTGGGGTAAAATTTCCTCAGACCGATGTCGAAGACTGGTAGATGGCTACAAGAACCGTCTCACTGCAGTTATTTCAGCCAAAGGAGGTAACACTCGCTATTAGGGGCAAGGGTGTCCTATCTTTTTCCTCAGTTAGAATAGGCATTTTTGTAGAATGACATTTACAGAAGATCTTGAAAAGACTTTTCTTCAGTTTTCTTTGTTTAGTTGGATTACTTTAATCTCTCTGTATTGTTGAAACGGAGATGAAATAACCTTTTATTAAAAATGTTACAAAAAACCACATGCTTTCAAAGGGTGTCCTAATTTTTTCACATGACTGTATACAGTGGTCTGAGGTTACAGATTACAGGGTATATGGTTACACTAGGATTAAGCAGTGTGAAAGTAAGTTACCAAGTATGATGAAAGTTCCTTGTACGGCATACATATTAGGACATCGTCAGACATCATCCACAACTCCATCCTCCGTCAGGCAAAACTCCATCAGCCCTCAGACATCAGACAAAACTCCGTCCTCCGTCAGGCAAAACTCCATCAGACATCAGACAAAACTCCGTCCTCCATCACCCAAAACTCCATCAGACCTCAGACATCAGACAAAACTCCGTCCTCCATCAGGCAAAACTCTATCAGACCTCAGACATCAGACACAACTCCGTCCTCCGTCACCCAAAACTCCATCAGACCTCAGACATCAGACAAAACTCTGTCCTCCGTCACCCAAAACTCCATCAGACCTCAGACATCAGACAAAACTCCGTCCTCCGTCACCCAAAACTCCATCAGACCTCAGACATCAGACAAAACTCCGTCCTCCGTCACCCAAAACTCCATCAGACCTCAGACATCAGACAAAACTCTGTCCTCCGTCACCCAAAACTCCATCAGACCTCAGACATCAGACAAAACTCCATCCTCCGTCACCCAAAACTCCATCAGACCTCAGACATCAGACAAAACTCCGTCCTCCGTCACCCAAAACTTCATCAGACCTCAGACATCAGACAAAACTCCGTCCTCCGTCAGGCAAAACTCCATCAGACCTCAGACATCAGCTAAAACTCTGTCCTCCCTCAGACATCAGCCAAAACTCCGTCCTCCCTAACTCAAAATTCGCCCTACTACACACACTCTTCACCTGACGGAGCTGCTAGCTGCTGGAGAGGCAAAGGACCTGTGATGACGTCATGACCATGTGACGAGTCACGTGTGTGGGAGGGGTCAGATGTGCACAGCAGCTGGTAGAGTGTACAGAACAGTAGCCATCAAATAGAGCTCTGCACTAGAGATGTGTGTGTAACCTGCATGTAGCAGAGCTGTGTACTCTGTTACAGAGATGTATGTGTAACCTGCATGTAGCAGAGCTGTGTACTGTGTTACAGAGATGTATGTGTAACCTGCATGTAGCAGAGCTGTGTACTGTGTTACAGAGATGTATGTGTAACCTGCAGGTAGCAGATCTGTATGTGTAACCTGCAGGTAGCAGAGCTGTGTACTGTGTTACAGAGATGTGTGTGTAACCTGCATGTAGCAGAGCTGTGTACTGTGTAGCAGATCTGTATGTGTAACCTGCAGGTAGCAGAGCTGTGTACTGTGTTACAGAGATGTACGTGTAACCTGCAGGTAGCAGAGCTGTGTACTGTGTAGCAGATCTGTATGTGTAACCTGCATGTAGCAGAGCTGTGTACTGTGTAGCAGAGCTGTATGTGTAACCTGCATGTAGCAGAGCTGTGAACTGTGTAGCAGAGCTGTATGTGTAACCTGCATGTAGCAGAGCTGTGTACTGTGTTACAGAGATGTATGTGTAACCTGCAGGTAGCAGTGCTGTGTACTGTAGCAGAGCTGTGTACTGTGTTACAGAGATGTGTGTGTAACCTGCATGTAGCAGAGCTGTGTACTGTGTATATAGAGCAGTGTGTAACAGCATGTAGCAGAGCTGTGTACTGTGTTACAGAGATGTGTGTGTAACCTGCATGTAGCAGAGCTGTGTACTGTGTAGCAGATCTGTATGTGTAACCTGCAGGTAGCAGAGCTGTGTACTGTGTTACAGAGATGTACGTGTAACCTGCAGGTAGCAGAGCTGTGTACTGTGTAGCAGATCTGTATGTGTAACCTGCATGTAGCAGAGCTGTGTACTGTGTAGCAGAGCTGTATGTGTAACCTGCATGTAGCAGAGCTGTGAACTGTGTAGCAGAGCTGTATGTGTAACCTGCATGTAGCAGAGCTGTGTACTGTGTTACAGGGATGTATGTGCAACCTGCAGGTAGCAGTGCTGTGTACTGTGTAGCAGAGATGTGTACTGTGTTACAGAGATGTGTGTGTAACCCTGCATGTAGCAGAGCTGTGTACTGTGTATATAGAGCAGTGTGTGTAACAGCATGTAGCAGAGCTGTGTACTGTGTTACAGAGATGTGTGTGTAACCTGCATGTAGCAGAGCTGTGTACTGTGTAACAGAGCTGTATGTGTAACCTGCATGTAGCAGAGCTGTGTACTGTGTTACAGGGATGTATGTGCAACCTGCAGGTAGCAGAGCTGTGTACTGTGTATATAGAGCAGTTTGCCTAACTGCATGTAGCAGAGCTGTGTACTGTGTTACAGAGATGTGTGTGTAACCTGGGAACTATAAAAAAAGTGTAAAAAAAACCCATAAATATTCAGATCACCCCCCTTTTCCCAAAATTAAAATAAAAGACACATCATGCGTTTCGCAATGTGTAAAAACGCCCATTGTATAAAAATATATTCCCCATACGGCAAACAGCAAAACAGAAAAAAAAAGAGTCCAAATGTCCGATTCGCCGTTTTTGGTCACTTCATTTGCTAGAAAAATGTAAATAAAAAGTGATCAAAAAGTCTTAAACACCCCAGAATGGTATCAGTAAAAAGTTTAGATATTTTAATTTTTTTATCACTATTAAAACGCAAGAAAAACTATACATATAAGGTATTGCCGGATTCGATCTGACCTGTAGAATAAAAGTAACCAGTCAGTTTTATCGCACATCGAATGTTGTAAATAAAAATCACGTAAAACTGTGGTGGAATTGCTTTTTTTTTTTTTCAACAGGAAGAATGGGCAGTTTTACCATCTGAGAAAATAAAGAGCCTCATCCATAACTACCACAAAAGACTTCAAGCTGTCATTGATGCTTAAAGGGGGCAATACATGGTATTAATAACTGGGGTGTGTAAACTTCAGGGTCATTTGGGGAGTTTGTGTTGTGATTATGATTTATAAAGAGTAAACACCAGTTGTTTGACATAAATGGCTTCAGCCGACCACTAACCGTGAGCGAGAGAGAAGTGTCTGTGGTATCAATCATATTCTCTGAACAATGGTTAAAGGGGTATTCTCATCTTAATGATCACTGGTAAATCTGTTAATGATTTGACAGTGATAATTTTTCTAAATACATTTTATTACCCAATTCCCATCCTTTTTTAGAAAATAAGTCCCCTCTTACCTGATGTTGTCTTTGGTCTCCCCTGGTCACGGCCACCTCTCCTGTCGAATCCAGCCGGGCCACGCTTGCGCAGAAGACGGAAAATTCTCTCCCGGCTGGGCCGCGCAATGTCCTGAACGCGCATGCCGCCGCGCATGCGCCATGATGACTTCTTCCTGGCCAGTATAGTACAGAGGCGCGAATGCGCACGCCGACTCTGTACTATACAGGCCAGGAATAAGTCACCATGGCACATGCGCGGCGCTGTGCGCGTTCAGGACATTGCGCGGCCCGGCCGGGAGAGAATCTTCAGTCTTCTGCGCAAGCGCGGCCCGGCCGGGAGAAGAATACAGGAAGTGAACGTCACGCTCAAGGAAGGTAAGTATGAAAAAGGGAAGATGAGAATACCCCTTTAAGAAATCATAAATTCTGCAAGGGTATGTAAACTTATCAGCACAACTGTAAGTAGCTGTGTGATATAAATCTGTGGAATATGGGAAGCACAAGAGGATGTGCACCTTAAATCCCATCTTTGTAAGGCCTCTTGCACATGGTCGCTGTGTGCCTGTGGTCGTATTGTGGACCACATACGGCAGTTCCGCAATACACAGGGCACCAGCCGTGTGCATCCCGCATCCGTGATGTCGACCCATTCACTTGAACGGAACAGAAACACGGATCGGATCCCCACAGAAGCACTACAGAGTGCTTCCGTGGTGTTTCTGGCCATGCCTCCGCACAGCAAAAAAGTAGAACATATTCACGGACCTATTCAAGTTGAATGGGTCTGGATCTGTCCCGGCTGCTGCACGCACGTTGCCCGTGCATTGGGGACTGCAAATTGCTGTCCCCAATGCACGGAATGGACCAACAACGTTCATGTGCAAGAGGCCTAACACTTGTGATCTGTGTGAAGCGCCATATATGCATTCATGCTGCATGTATTTATTAATTAGGGTTACCAATTCTGAGTAACTCGGAGTAACAGGAGATTTACAGAATCAGATTTATTTTTTTTGTCGTCATATTTTGAGCTCTATAACTTTTTTGTAATTATGTGTACAGAGCTGGATGGGGGCTCATTTTTTGCGGGGCAATCTGAACTTTTCACTGATACCATTCTGGGGTGTTTAAGACTTTTTGATCACATTTATTTACATTTTTGTAGCAAATGAAGCGACCAAAAGCGGCGAATCGGACATTTGGACTCTTTTTTTTTTCTTCTGTTTTGCCGTTTGCCGTATGGGGAATATATTTTTATACATTGGGTGTTTTTACACATTGCGACACCCATGATGTGTATTTTTTTAGTTCTTTTATTTTCATTTTGGGAAAAGGGGGGTGATCTGAATTTTTATGTTTTATTTTACACTTTTTTATAGTTCCCAGGTTACACACACATCTCTGTTACACAGTAAAAAGCTCTGCTACATGCGGTTACACACACATCTCTGTAACACAGTACACAGCACTGCTACATGCAGGTTGCACATACATCCCTGTAACACAGTACACAGCCTGCTGCATGCAGGTTACACATACAGCTCCGCTACACAGCACACAGCTCTGATACATGCAGATTACACATACAGCTCTGCTACACAGTACACAGCTCTGCTACATTCAGGTTACAAATACAGCTCTGCTACACAGTACACAGCACTGCTACATGCAGGTTACACATACAGCTCTGCTACACAGTACACAGCTCTGCTACATGCAGGTTACACATACAGCTCTGCTACACAGTACACAGCTCTGCTACATGCAGGTTACACATACAGCACTGCTACACAGTACACAGCTCTGCTACATGCAGGTTACACATACAGCTCTGCTACACAGTACACAGCTCTGCTACCTGCAGGTTACACATACAGATCTGCTACACAGTACACAGCTCTGCTACCTGCAGGTTACACATACATCTCTGTAACACAGTACACAGCTCTGCTACATGCAGGTTACACATACAGCTCTGCTACACAGTACACAGCACTGCTACATGCAGGTTACACATACAGCTCTGCTACACAGCACACAGCACTGCTACATGCAGGTTACACATACAGCACTGCTACACAGTACACAGCTCTGCTACATGCAGGTTACACATACAGCTCTGCTACACAGTACACAGCTCTGCTACATGCAGGTTACACATACAGATCTGCTACACAGTACACAGCTCTGCTACCTGCAGGTTACACATACAGATTTGCTACACAGTACACAGCTCTGCTACCTGCAGGTTACACATACATCTCTGTAACACAGTACACAGCTCTGCTACATGCAGGTTACACATACAGATCTACTACACAGTACACAGCTCTGCTACCTGCAGGTTACACATACAGATCCGCTACACAGTACACAGCTCTGCTACCTGCAGGTTACACATACAGATCTGCAACCTGCAGGTTACACATACATCTCTGTAACACAGTACACAGCTCTGCTACATGCAGGTTACACATACATCTCTGTAACACAGTACACAGCTCTGCTACATGCAGGTTACACACACATCTCTAGTACAGAGCTCTATTTGATGGCTACTGTTCTGTACACTCTACCAGCTGCTGTGCACATCTGACCCCTCCCACACACGTGACTCGTCACATGGTCATGACGTCATCACAGGTCCTTTGCCTCTCCAGCAGCTAGCAGCTCCGTCAGGTGAAGAGTGTGTGTAGTAGGGCGTATTTTGAGTTAGGGAGGACAGAGTTTTGGCTGATGTCTGAGGGAGGACAGAGTTTTAGCTGATGTCTGAGGTCTGATGGAGTTTTGCCTGACGGAGGACAGAGTTTTGTCTGATGTCTGATGTCTGAGGTCTGATGGAGTTTTGGGTGACGGAGGACGGAGTTTTGTCTGATGTTTGAGGTCTGATGGAGTTTTGGGTGACGGAGGACGGAGTTTTGTCTGATGTCTGAGGTCTGATGGAGTTTTGCCTGACGGAGGACGGAGTTTTGTCTGATGTCTGAGGTCTGAGGTCTGATGGAGTTTTGGGTGACGGAGGACGGAGTTTTGTCTGATGTCTGAGGTCTGATGGAGTTTTGGGTGACGGAGGACGGAGTTTTGTCTGATGTCTGAGGTCTGATGGAGTTTTGCCTGATGGAGGACGGAGTTTTGTCTGATGTCTGAGGTCTGATGGAGTTTTGGGTGACGGAGGACGGAGTTTTGTGTGATGTCTGAGGTCTGATGGAGTTTTGGGTGACGGAGGACGGAGTTTTGTCTGATGTCTGATGGAGTTTTGCCTGATGGAGGACGGAGTTTTGTCTGATGTCTGAGGGCTGATTGAGTTTTGCCTGACGGAGGATGGAGTTGTGGATGATGTCTGACGATGTCCTAATATGTATGCCGTACAGACAAAAAATGTGAGTTTGTGAGTTTTAAGTGTGTGTTTGTATTAAGTGTGTTTTTTTAAGATTAACGGGGTCATTTATGACCAGATATGGCGTACATTTATGGCATACATCTGGCGCAGATTCTGTTAGACGCCATGGTGCGTCAGAATCTGCAACTTATTCCCCACTCACACCAGGTCTAAAAAAATGTGGGCTTGTCAAGTTCAGAGTGGGTGTTTAGTGCGGTGGGGGCCATAGTTATCCCAAGAAGTATTTGCCTGTCCACCCAAAATGTGGAGAGACTAACCTTTGTCAAGATGAATCAGGTGTGGATCAGCCAGGATTTCCACCCACCAATGCATGATGCATCAGACTAGATTATCCATGGTACCACACCAACACTTTGACAAAAGAGACCGTTTTCGTGTGGCTATCTGCCTCAGCTACTATTCTGATGTTGCCACCCACCTGATGCAACACATTTGATGCCAAGTGCTCTTCTTTTACCCACCATCTTCATCTGGTACTCGTATTGCCACCCACCACCCCACTTTGTCACTGGGTCACTCTGTGGTCTTCTCATGCTGCTGCCACCTCCACACTATGTCACTTTGCCACTCTGTGGTCTCCTGATGCAGCTGCCACCTCCACACTATGTCACCTTGCCACTCTAGGGGTGTACCTGTAAGGGCGCTGTAACCCAATAAATCCTAGTAAACACACAAAGTGAAAGTGAACACACAGTGAACAAAATAAATTACTAAAGTAATTGTGCGCCATTACAGCCCAGACATTCAGCCGAAATTATAAAAGTTCCTCATCTTGTCAAGGCTGAAACCAAGCAAAGAGAGCTGAGTGTGCTCAAATGTGTGAAAGTGAAGTGCGTGCAAATGTACCATCACTCAGTGGGATCCCACCCCCAGTGAGTTCAGGCACCCCAGGGTCACCACTCCTGGGGCACTTCTGCACCTCGGGTTTCCAAACAATTCAGCCCATGGCTTCAATCCAGCAGAGCCCTTTGTCACCTAGCAAGGGTGCACTATGAGATATTCCAAACCAGCTCTCATCTGAGAACCAGTAAACCTCAAAGTTATTTTGCATCTGTTGGCTTGGGTGGACATGCACACCTAAATCAATATCATTAGGGCGACAAAAAGTTTTCTGATTGTCCTAACTTAATATTAACTAACCTTTCTATACAGTTTTGTCATGTAAAACTCATTTGCATAAACATGGGCATATGGGAAAGACATGCAAATGAGCAGAATCTGCCTTGTTTTTCAGCTGTCATAGGACTATAAAACCAATAGATGGTGCTATTGAGTTATGAACAGCGCCATCTATTGGTTTCACAGTCTTATGACAAGAGTAGACTAATAGTTTTGTCAGAAGACCATGAAACCAATAGATGGTGCTGTACATAACTCAATAGCGCCATCGATTGGTTTTATAGTCTTCAACAGATCAACAGATGCAAAATAACTTTGAGGTTTACTGGTTCTCAGTCAGATAAGAGCTGGTTTGGAATATATCATAGTGCACAAGGCAGCCATTGTTAGGTATGCTGGCTGTTATCTGTCTCATGGATAGATTGATTGCTTGCACATACCTGGCTTTTGGTATATAGCCTTTGTGTGGTTGTCTATTGTATGTCATACATAATAGGAGTCTAAGATGCATCCAGCTATCCTCTTAATGCTGTTTCCAAACAATTTTTATGGGCTTCCATCAATTTCTAACCTTTTTTTATGAACCAGACACCCTCTTGTCTTCCGACCAGGGGGTGCCTGGGGTTCTCCCATTGAATTCCATTGTGCTCGGTAGAACACACGAGCATACCGATGTGCTCGGCCAGAATGGTGTTAGAATGGACTGGAAGGTTCCATTTTATTCTATCTACTGCTCTGCCATACTCGCTGCCACCTGGTGGTAAACCAGGCACATAACATTTGAACATAAACAGATGCAAAACAGGAAAGGCACAATATATGGGATGTGGAATAAATGTATAAAATTAAATTGAGATTGCATACCCAGATATAAATAGGGCATAATTGTGGTAATGCCACTCAGGCATTACATTTCCCCTTACTTAAGAGGCAAGCCGTCCTCGGGTTGTGCTTAGGAGGTGCTTTAAGAGTACCAAATAAAAGTTAAGGTGCTCCATTAAACTATGTGCTGTTACTAATTGATAAAACAATGGCTACCAAAAAGGTCTCTGCCCGTATGAGTACATTTCATTCACTGTCGGTATAAACCAGAGAACCAAAAGGTGTGCAAAAAGTGCGCATTGCTGGCTTTCTTTTGAATATTGTGGCTACTAATGCCAAAGAAAGCATGGGGGTGTCTTCACTTGATAATCCCACCATTATGCAGTAAAAACATCTGTTGGGTAACCGCAAAAAATGAGGAGAGTGTCAAACAAGTGACGTGGCCCTAATAGTATTGATGCTGGTGTTGGTGCAGGGAGAAGACGTGGTCGATCTGTGCCAGCTACACGCCCAAGTGAAAGACCTTCCTCAGGTGCGAGTAGGCAAAAGAACCTTAGGCGTTATTTGGTAGGGCCGAATGCGGCTCTACGAATTGTGAGGCTAGAACTAGTACAGGTGATAGTAGATTGGGTGTCTGACAGTGCCTCCAGTTCCTTCACATTGTCTCCCACCCAGTCCCCTGCTGAAAGATCAGATTTGGCACCTGCAGCCCATGGCCAATAGTCTTTCACCTCACCCCCTTGCAAATCAACCAAGCAGTCTAAGCCCCAAGTCATGCACCAGTTTCTTTTGCTTTTTGATGACTCTGCTGACGGGGTTTCCGTGGGCCATCCACATAGCCCTGCCCCAGAAGTGGAAGTGATTAAGTGCACTGTTGTCCAACCACTTATGTCTCAGGATGTGGGCTTTCTGGTGGAGTGGGTGGAAGATGATGTGGAGGATGATGAGGTCCTAGACCCCACATGGAATCAAGGTCATGCGAGTGATGTGTGCAGTTTGGAGGAAGAGGTGGTGGTCACACAGCAACAGCTGCACAGCAAAAGAGGGAGCAGGGTGCAAAATCAGAGTGGCCATCACCTAGCCAGTATGCCTGCCCTGGCCCACCGCACACCTGCACTGCATACGTGACAGGGAAAAGAATATAGTTAATTTGTCTGTTAGTTCGGTGGGTGACCTCAAAGAATGAGGAGAGCATAAAATAAGGGATGTAGCCCTGGTCGTGGTGCTGGTGGAGCTCCTGTTGCAAGGAGAGGATGTGGTTGACCTGTTCCAGCTACACGCCCAAATGAAACACCTTCCTCAGGTGCAGGTAGGTGACGGGACATTCAGGATCATTTTGTAGGCACGAATACGGGTGTACGAATGGTGAAGCCAGAACAAGTATAAGTGATAGTAGATTGGGTGTCTGACAGTGCCTCCAGTTCCTTCACATTGTCTCCCACCCAGTCCCCTGCTGAAAGATCAGAGTTTGCACCTGCAGCCCATGGCCATTAGTCTTTCACCCCACCCCCTTGCAAATCAGCCAAGTCTGATCCCCAAGTCATGCACCAGTCTCTTCTGCTTTTTGATGACTCTGCTAGCAGGGTTTCCCAGGGCCACCCACATAGCCCTGCCCCAGGAGTGGAAGAGATTAAGTGCACCGATGCACAACTATGGATGTTTCAGGATGAGTACATGGGAGGACCACTGCAGCACGTCTCGGATGATGACGAAACACAGGTGCCAACTGCTGTGGCTTTCTGCAGTGTGCAGACCGACAAGGAGGGCCGGGGTGAAGACTGGGTGGAAGATGATGTGGCGGACTATGAGATCCTCGACCCAACATGGAATCAAGGTCATGCGAGTAACCTGTGTAGTTTGGAGGAAGAGGCGGTGGTTGCACAGAGCCACAGCACAGGAAAAGCGGAAGCAGGGTACAAAAGCGGAGCGGCCATCCCCTAGACAGTACACCTGCTACTTCCCACCCCGCAAACAGAGGATGTGCCAGCAATGCCACCACCTCGGTACCAAGCACCTCCACAATGTCCGATGGAAGCGTTCAACTGTCTATCTCCCAAACACTGGAGCGAAAGAGGAATTACCCCCCCTACTCACCTGCGATCCCTGGCCCTGAATGCCAGCATTTCCAAATTCCTTGCCTTTGAAATGCTGTCATTCCGTCTGGTGGACAGTTTTAAGAATCTGATGGCAGTAGCTGTCCCACAGTACGTTGTGCCCAGTCGCCACCAGGTGAGCCATCCCTTTTCTGCACAACCAAGTGGGGGACAAAATCAGGTGTGAACTGTGCAACGCCATCTGTGGCAAGGTCCACCTAACTACGGATACGTGGACCAATAAGCACGGTCAGGGACGTTATATCTTCCTAACAGCACACTGGGTAAATGCAGTGGCGGCTGGGCCTGAGGCGGATAGCAGTTTCTCTTTGCCTCCAGTTGCTTCCTCCTCCTACTCTGCTTCCTCATCCTCTACAATCTCCTCATCCGGTCAGCGTAACAATTTCACCACCAACTTCAGCACAGCCAGGACTAAACATCAGCAGGCAGTTTTAAAAGGTATCTGTTTTGGGGACAAACCCCACAACGCGCAGGAGCTATGGATGGGCTAGGAACAACAGACAAATGAGTGGTTGGTGCCAGTGAGCCTCAAGCCCGGCCTGGTGGTATGCGATAAGGGGCGAAATCTCGTCGCAGCTCTTGGCCTAGCCGGTTTGACGCACATCCCTTGTCTGGCTGGAATTTGGTGGTGCAGAAATTCCTGAAAAATTACCCTAATATGTCAGAGCTGCTGCAAAAAGTGTGGGCCATCTGTGCACGCTTTCAGCTTTCTCACTCTGCCGCTGCTCGCCTGTCAGGGCTGCAGCGTAACTTCGGCCTTCCCCCTCACCACATCATATGCGGCATGCCCACAAGGTGGAACTCCACCTTGCATATGCTGGCCAGTCTGTGAGCAGCAGCAGGCGATAGTGGAGTGGAGTGGCACCCAAACCAGCTCATGGGCATCACTGGTGCGTGGCTGGGGGGACAGACAATACACCTCCCACAGAGGACAGCTTTTCATTGCCTCTGGGCAGCCTGGCACACATGAGCGATTACATGTTGCTGTGTCTCCGCAACGACCGCTGAGTTGGCCACATTCTAATGTGCTGATTACTGGGTGGCCACACTGCTGCATCCTCCTGCTCCCTCTTTTGCTGCAGTCTCGGCCTATTTCCATGACTTTTTTGGAGCCATTTTAGTGCTCCAAAGTTCAGGTCCCCATTGACTTCAATGGGTTTCGTGTTCAGGGTCAAGTTCGGGTCAAGTTCATGTTCGGGTCAAGTTCACGCAAAAAGCGAAGTCTGGCCGAACCCGTCTAACCAGAACTTCCAGGTGTCCACTCAACTCTATTCACTATTTCTCTGGCATCCCCTAGGTGCTTCTGATGCTCTTTGACCCACTCAGATTGGGGAAGGAGTGGTTCAGAGTCTGGCAGGTCTGCAGATTAACGGTTCTGTCTTCCAAACATGAGGTAGTAAGGGTGTACCCAGTGGAGCATTGATTGGTACAGGTACACTAATTCAGGGAGAAGCGAAGGCCACTCAGCCATCTTGTGAGGTGGCACAGCTTTGAGCATATTGATCAGTGTCTGATTCATCTTTTCGCACAGTCAATTTCCCTGTGGGTGGTATGCAGTTTTTTGCAGTTTTACAGTGCACAAAGTTCATAGAACAACTGAGACTCAAATGCGGATCCTTGATCAGTGAGTATCTTACCAGGACACCCATACGGCAGAATGAAGCTCTTCCACATGGCAGCTGCTATAGTTTTAGCAGTTAAGTCCTTTACAGGTACAGCTGCGACAAACTTGGTGTAGTGGTCTATGATTGTCATAGTATAAGTGTATCCGGATCTTCTGGGTTCCAGTTTCACGTGCTCGATAGCCATGATTTCTAGAGGATTCCTACTCACTATGGGATGAAGGGGGGCTCGCTGATCATGTCTTTCTCCTCTGGCCACAGCACAGGTGGAACACTACTGGCACCAGGCTTCAATATCACTTCTCATGCCAGTCCAGTAGAAATGTTGCCTGATGGTGGCTTCCGTTTTTTGGGTTCCAAAATGACAAGACCTGTTAGGGTACATGTCCATTATCATTTTAGCATCTCTTCAGGGCACCACTGTCTGATAAAAGCGCTCACAGGTGACTGGATCAAGTGTTCTCCTGAGGAGCATATTTCTCTGTGGAATAAGCATTTTCCATTGTTGCCAGAGGCGAACTAATTCCGAATCGGCTCTCCGTTGCCAAATTCTCTCCGGTACATGCCCCCTGGAAAAATATTGCAATAGATCTCCGATGACTGCTCTCTGCTTGTAGTTTGAGCCAAAGCTCTTTCTCAACTGGAGGTGAGAGACCACAGGTATTTGGATAACTAGAGGCTTTGGAGATCCGCTGCTTAGTGCGTAGTGAGCCAGTGGATTATTATCAGTGTAGATAGTAAAAAGTGTGGCCACTAGTGATGAGCGGGAGGTGCCATATTCGATTTCGCGATATTTCGCGAATATTCGAATGAATATTCGTGTTATATTCGTCGAAATCGAATATTCGTAATTATTCCAATTATCGCGAATAATATGCGATTTTTTTTTTGCGTATTGCGATTATTTATCTTGATAGTATAAGGCAACGTTCCTATGCTAATTGACTATGGCTAGGCTAATATGTGTATTTTACGAAATTTCGTGATATTGCTCTAACTTCGTCTCTTAGAATATTACGAATATTCTAAAAGAAGAAGTTAGAGCAATATTACGAAATTTCGTAAAATACACATATAGATTGTAATTTAGCTAATATAGTGCTATAATCCCTTTTTTTTCCTCAAATTTTTTTTTGCCTCTTCTGAACTTAAGTTTTGTAAAATATGTACACTATTAAAAAATATTACTACAGCAGTATATTAGTTTAAATACAATCTATGTGTATTTTATGAAATTTCGTAATATTGCTCTAACTTCGTATTTTAGAATATTACGAATATTCTAAAATATGAAGTTAGAGCAATATTACGAAATTTTGTAAAATACACATAGATTGTATTTAAGCTAATATACTGCTATAGTAATATTTTTTAATAGTGTACATATTTTACAAAACTTAAGTTCAGAAGAGGCAAAAAAAAATTAGAGGAAAAAAAACGGATTATAGCACTATATTAGCTAAATTACAATCTATATGTGTATTTTACGAAATTTCGTAATATTGCTCTAACTTCGTCTTTTAGAATATTCGTAATATTGCTCTAACTTCGTCTTTTAGAATATTACGAATATTCTAAAAGATGAAGTTAGAGCAATATTAAGAACATTTGCAAAAGTCGAAATTGCGATGCGAAAAATATAACACGAAATAATCGCATGAAGATTTCAACTTAGCACTGCTATATTCCATATTAGGCTAGAATATGGAATATAGCAGTGCTATGTTGAAATCTTCATGCGATTATTTCGTGTTATATTAATCGCATCGCAATTTCGACTATTGCAAAATTTCATCAAACACACATATAGATTAGATTGTAATTAAGCTAATATGGAATATAGCAGTAAGTTGAAAACGCCACTGACTGGAGCAGCCAGGAAGCTAGGAATCCAAAGGACAGGTAAGAACAACTTTAGGGAAGTGGGAAAGAAAAAAATATAATAATAAAAAAAAAACTAAAAAAAAAACGAATATTCGAATTCGCGAATATATAGAGCGATATTCTAAATATTCGCGAAATCTCGAAATTGCGATATTCGAGAAAAAAATTTGCAATTCGAATATTCACGCTCAACACTAGTGGCCACCATATAATCCTTAAACTTCTCAGTTACAGCCAATACCAAGGCTAGGAATTACAATTTGAAAGAGCTATAGTTCTGGTCCTTTCGCTTCGGTTCTCATAAAGACTTGCTAGCGCAGACGATGACTCTTTCAGTTCCGGTTTGTGTCTGAGATAGTAAGGCTCCTAAACCTTTCTTACTTGCGTCAGTATAGAGGCAGAATGGCAGGCTAAAGTCAGGGTACACCAGAACTGGTTGATCTGTAAGTTTTTCTTTTAACAGTTGGAAAGCAGTCTCTTGCTCTTTGCTCCACTCTACCGGTATCTTAGCATTATGAACACCTTTGGGATGATCCTTCAAAAGCTCCTGGATAGGCTCCGCAATTTGAGTGAAGTGTGGGATAAATCTCCGGTAGTGACTTGCAAATCCAAGAGGATCCAAGTGAATCCTCTTCACTTCTTTGACTGTCTTAGGAGTGAGCCAGATTTGTACTTCAGCTATCTAATCGGGGTCTGGTTTCACGCCCTCCACACTCACATGTCCGATGTATTTCACTTGGGGCTTCAGTAAGTGGCTGTCATGGAACCATGAACCAGACGTACAACAAGAGATAAGTGGAAATAAGAAGGCTTTATTGAAAATCAGCTGTAAGCAAAAGTCCAAACGGATGGCTAAACCGAAGCAGGGTCTTGCGTAGACAGAGGTCAGGAACCAGAAGGGTAGTCAGACGAAGCCTGGATCAGGAACCAGCAGGGTAGTCAGACGAAGCCAGGATCAGGAACCAACGGGGTAGTCAGACGAGGCCAGGATCAGGAACCAGAAGCAGCAGCAGTCTTAGAAGCATGTGAACACAGGAGGACCAAGCAAGGAACTGAAGCCACAGACCTCCTATATATATGAGCTAGGCATCCAGCTCCTCCCAGTGGGAAGGAGAAGCCGCAGGGTGGGAGGCTACAAGAAACCCAGAAACCAAGATGGCCGCCAGCACATGTCAAACGAAGGAGAACAGTAAGAAGGTAAGACCATGACAGTACCTCCCCCTCAAGGGCCCCTCCTCCGCGGAGTAAGGAACGGTTTCTGAGGGAAGCGTGCGTGGAAGGCTCGGAGCAAAGCAGGAGCATGGACATCTGCGGAGGGAACCCAGGAACGCTCCTCTGGACCATAACCACGCCAATGGACCAAAAACTGCAACCGACCGCGGACCAGGCGTGAGTCCAGGATATTGCTCACCTCATATTCCTCACGATTGCCCACTTGGACCGGATGAGGCCGAGGAACCGAGGAAGTGAAACGATTACACACCAATGGCTTCAACAGGTAGACATGAAACACGTTGGAGATCCGCATGCCAGGAGGAAGCGCAAGGGCATAGGCTACCAGGTTTACCCTGCGAAGCACTCGGAAGGGACCAACAAAGCGAGGCGCCAGCTTGGGAGTGGGCACTCGAAGGTTGAGGTTGCGGGTGGACAACCATACACGGTCTCCGACCTGGTAGGAAGGAGCGGGCGCTCGTCTGCGATCAGCCTGGAGTCTCTGGCGCTGCGCAGAGACCTCAAGGGACCTCTGGATCTGTACCCAAGAAGCACGTAGGACGGAAAGGTGATCCTCCACAGCCGGAATATCCTGGGGAGAGAATACCTCCGGTAACACGGCAGGTTGGAACCCATAATTGGCCATGAAGGGAGACGTCCCAGAGGAAGAGTTCACCGCCGTGTTCCTGGCAAACTCAGCCCAAGGCAGGAGGTCAACCCAATTGTCTTGGTGATCGGAGACATAGCAACGAAGGAATTGCTCCAAGGCCTGATTGGATCGTTCTGCGGCCCCATTGGACTGAGGGTGGTAGGCCGAGGAGAAAGAGAGATGAATCCCCAACTGGGAGCAAAAGGCGCGCCAGAACCTGGACACAAACTGACTCCCCCGATCCGACACAATCTCCTTGGGCAAACCGTGCAACCGGAAGACCTCCCTGGCGAAAATCGTGGCCAACTCTTGTGCAGAGGGTAACTTCTTGAGAGGAACACAGTGGCACATTTTGGAAAACCGATCCACAATCATGAGAATGACCGTATGGCCTCGGGATGCAGGGAGGTCCACAATGAAATCCATCCCCAGGTGTGACCATGGGCGCTCCCCGGTGGCTATGGGTTGCAAAAGGCCCAACGGAAGGTGCCGAGGGGACTTACTCTGGGCACAAACGGAGCATGCCGCTACATATGCGGCGATGTCGGAACGTAGAGAAGGCCACCAGAACAGACGTGAAACAGCCCAGGACAGCTGATTCTTTCCAGGATGCCCCGCGGCCTTGGAGTTATGGTAGGTTCGCAACAACCGAGTGCGCAACTCTTCAGGCACAAAACACCTGCCGTTGGGTCTCCCAGAGGGAGCACCAGATTGAGCCGCCAAAATCTGCTCACCCAGGGGAGAGGTCAGGCTTGTGCGAATGGCGGCCAGGATCTGATTCGGAGGTATGACCGAAGTCGGAATCGACTCCTCCCCGGACAGCTCGGAGTACTGCCGTGATAAGGCATCCGCTCTGATGTTCTTGGAACCGGGTAGGTAGGAGACCACGTAATTAAAACGTGACAAGAACAGAGCCCATCTGGCCTGACGTGGTGTCAATCTCTTGGCCTCAGAAAGGTAGGTCAGATTCTTGTGGTCCGTCAGGATGAGAACCGGAACCACCGAACCCTCGAGCAAGTGTCTCCATTCTTTAAGGGCCTGCACGATGGCCAATAACTCCCTGTCACCAATCTGATAGTTGCACTCCGCGGAAGACAGTTTCCGGGAGTAAAACCCACAAGGAAGCAGAGGACCCTCTGGTGTTCTACGCTGAGACAGAAGGGCGCCTACTCCCGTCTCAGACGCGTCCACCTCGAGGACAAAGGGCAACCCAGGGTTGGGATGCGACAGAATCGGAGCCGACACAAAGGCGGACTTTAGAGCCTCAAAAGCTCGAATGGCCTCGAGCGGCCAGACCTGGAAATTACTGCCCTTCCTGGTCAGATCCGTGAGAGGCTTGGCTAGCATAGAAAAGTCCCTGATGAACTTCCGATAATAATTGGCGAAGCCCAAAAAGCGCTGCAGGGCACGGAGACCACTGGGCTGGGGCCACTGTAAGACAGCCGAAACCTTCTCAGGATCCATGGAGAACCCCTCAGCGGAAATGATGTAACCTAAGAAGGTTACCTGGGATCGGTGAAATTCGCATTTCTCAAGCTTACCGAACAGCCTGTTCTCTCGTAACCGTTGCAACACTCGTCTGACATCCATAATGTGGGCCTCCATGGATTCAGAATATACCAAGATGTCATCCAAATAGACCACCACACACTGCTGCAACAGGTCACGGAAAACATCGTTGATGAATTCCTGGAAGACTGCGGGCGCATTGCATAACCCAAAGGGCATAACCAAGGATTCATAATGACCGGTCCTGGTGTTAAACGCGGTCTTCCACTCATCGCCCGCCTTGATCCTTACCAGGTTATATGCCGCCCTCAGGTCGAGTTTGGTAAAGACCGTGGCCCCTTTGAGGCGATCGAACAGCTCGGAAATCAAGGGTATCGGGTAAGCGTTCTTGATCGTGATGCGATTGAGACCCCTGTAATCGATGCAAGGCCTCAACTCACCGCCCTTCTTTTTCACAAAGAAAAATCCAGCCCCTGCCGGGGACGAGGATTTGCGAATGTGTCCGCGTGAAAGCGCCTCCCTCACGTACTCCTCCATGGCCTCATTCTCCGCTACCGACAGTGGATAGACTTTGCCACGAGGAGGAACGGCACCAGATTGTAACTCTATGGCACAATCGTATGGGCGGTGCGGAGGTAGGGCAACCACGCGCACCTTATCGAATACATCCCGGTACTCTTCGTATTCAGGAGGCAACAGAGAGTCCGAGGAAGTACACAGCAACTTGACAGGCCCATGGATGCAACTAGCCCCACACTGCGGTGACCACGAGAGGATCTCGGCCGATCTCCAATCGAAAGTCGGATTATGCTTCTGGAGCCAGGGGTACCCCAAGACCACCGAGTAGTGTGGAGACGAAATCACCTGGAGACAGACCGACTCTCTGTGAACGGCACCAATGGCTATCCCCACTGGAAGGGTCTCATGAGTCACGTGTGGCGGCAGAAGGGGTCTGCCGTCTATCGCCTCAAGAGCCAGTGGGGAACCTCGAGGCTGCAGAGGAATGGAATTGGCGGCAGCGAACACACTATCAATGAACAAACCACCAGCACCAGAGTCCACCAACGCCTGGGTCGTCACCGAGCCCCCGACCCAGGAGAGGACAACAGTGATCAGTGGTTTGTCAACACGGGAAACCGGGGACGAGGAGACTCCACCCAAGATCTGCCCCCGACAGGATCTCAGGTGCGAGCGTTTCCCGGACGGTTCGGACATGCCAACCGAAAATGCCCACCGAGACCACAGTACATGCATCGGCCCTCGCGTCTCCGGAGTACCCTCTCCCCCTCGGACAGGCGAGCAAACCCCAGCTGCATGGGTTCACCCCCAGACAAGTCATCCCCAGGAGGCGTGGGAGGAGAGGGAGGCACGGGTGGGACAGCAAACGTAGGCGCCAATCTGTTAGAAGGCCTCCGCAGGCTCTCCTTAAAGGAAGGTCTCTCCCTGAGTCTGGTGTCAATCAAAATCAGGAAAGAAATAAGAGACTCGAGCTCCACTGGTAGGTCCTTAGCTGCAACCTCATCCTTCAAGGCATCCGAGAGACCATGAGAGAAAGCAGCGACCAGAGCCTCATTATTCCAGCCCACCTCTGCTGCCAGGGTACGAAACTCAATGGCGTATTCAGCTACGGATCGTGAACCCTGTCTGATGGACATAAGGAGCTTCGCAGCAGAGGCAGCACGAGCCGGCACATCGAATACCTTCCGAAGAGAAGCAACAAAACCGGAAAACTCGGCAACCACCGGATTGTTGTTCTCCCATAAAGGGCTGGCCCAGGCCAAGGCCTTGTCCGAGAGCAGCGAGATCAAGAAGCCCACCTTTGATCTCTCAGTAGGAAAGGCATGTGGCAGCAACTCGAAATAAATGCCCACCTGGTTAAGGAAACCTCGGCACTGAGTTGGCTCTCCCCCAAAGCGCTGTGGAAGGGGGGCAGAACCGGTCATACCCCGAGACACCGCAGGCGCAGCAACAGGTGTCGGGGTAGACTCTGGCGCAACAACCGGAGCGGCAGTAGGAGCGGGTCCAGGAGCGACAACCGACCCATCGGCAACGGAAGCGAAATGAGCCGTGCGTTCAAGCAGGGTTTGCAACGCCACAGCGAACCGACCCAACAGGTGATCCTGCTGATCAAGTCTGGCAACCAGCGTAGGTAGCGAGGATGGCCCTGTACCATCAGAATTCATGGCTTGGTCCTAATGTCATGGAACCATGAACCAGACGTACAACAAGAGATAAGTGGAAATAAGAAGGCTTTATTGAAAATCAGCTGTAAGCAAAAGTCCAAACGGATGACTAAACCGAAGCAGGGTCTTGCGTAGACAGAGGTCAGGAACCAGAAGGGTAGTCAGACGAAGCCTGGATCAGGAACCAGCAGGGTAGTCAGACGAAGCCAGGATCAGGAACCAACGGGGTAGTCAGACGAGGCCAGGATCAGGAACCAGAAGCAGCAGCAGTCTTAGAAGCATGTGAACACAGGAGGACCAAGCAAGGAACTGAAGCCACAGACCTCCTATATATATGAGCTAGGCATCCAGCTCCTCCCAGTGGGAAGGAGAAGCCGCAGGGTGGGAGGCTACAAGAAACCCAGAAACCAAGATGGCCACCAGCACATGTCAAACGAAGGAGAACAGTAATAAGGTAAGACCATGACAGTGGCACTTTGAAGGCTTTACTTTGAATCCATACTGGGTCAGAGTCTGGAATACTTCTGCCGAGTGCTGTAAATGCTCTTCATAGGTCTTGGAGTAGACGATCACATAATCCAAGTATAGCAATACGGTCTCAAAGTTTTTGTGTCCAAGACATCTCTCCATGAGTCTGTGAAATTTCCCAGGGGGTGTTGCACAGCCCGAATGGCATGTAGTTGAACTTGAACAAACCCATTGCGGTAATGAAAGCTTTTTTCTCTCTATCTTCTGGTGCCATGGGGATTTGCCAATAGCCACTGGTTAGATCCAGGGTTCAGAAATAAGCAGTAGTGTTGATCGAGCACCAAAGTGCTCAGGTGCTCGAGTAGAACACCTTGGGATGCTCAGGTGCTCTAACAAGCTCCCGAGCACAATGGAAGTCAATGGGAGAACCCGAGCATTAAACCAGGCACCCCCAGCTCTGAAGAGGAGAGGGTGTCTGGTTCACATGAAAAGGTCAGAAATTGATGGAAACACCACTGAAATGGTTCGGGAACAGCATGGGGAGGATGTCTGGATGCATCTTGGACTCCCAGATCGCTGCTGGGAACGATGTTGTCTGAGTAGTACGCTAATTTTACAAACTGACAATAATATGCAAAAAAACTAAGCTAAAATTAATTCTTTCCTATATATTTACTTGTATATAAAGTGCAAGTGCTGCCAAAAAATAAAGTATATCACATAAAAGAGGGCCTCATTCACATTGTGGTATAATTGTTCAGGCAGTGAGACTCCTATACTCATAAAGCCTATGTACTAAGTGAAAGGGCTGCCAAAAATTACAAGAAACCGGCACTCCAGTACACCCTTTATTACATATAAAGGAGGGCATCATACACACCATTGAAAAATTATGATTGATGGCCTGCTGATGACCCTCAAAAACAATAGGAGCAAGGGCCTGCTGGTGACCCTCTAAAACATTAGGGGCGAGGGCCTGCTGCTGATATGAGCATGTAAAACATTATGGGGTGAGGGTCTGCTGCAGAGTTGACCATCTAAAACATTAGGGGTGAGGGTCTGCTGCTGAGCTGACTCTCTAAAACATTATGGGCGAGGGCCTAATGCTGATCTGACCATGGAAAAATTTATGGGCGGGGGCCTGCTGCTAAGCTGATAATCTAAAACATTATGGGTGAGGGCCTGCTGCTGAGCTGACCATCTAAAACATTATGGGCAAGGGCCTGCTGCTGAGCTGACCATCAGGAAAAAAAATGGTTTATTGCCTGCTGCTGATCTGACCATGGAAAAAATGATGGGGCGAGGGCCTGCTGCCGAGCTGACCATCTAAAACATTATGGGAGAGGGTCTGCTGCCGAGCTGACCATCTAAAACATTATGGGCGAAGGCTTGCTGCTGAGCTGACCATTTAAAACTTTATGGGCGAGAGCCTGCTGCCGAGCTGACTATTTAAAACATTACGGGCGAGGGCCTGCTGCTGAGCTGACCATCTAAAACATTATTGGTGAGGGCCTGCTGTTGAGCTGACCATCTAAAACAATATGGGCAAGAGGCCTGCTGCTGAGCTGACCATCAGAAAAAAAAATGGCTGAGGGCCTGCTGCTGATCTGACCATGGAAAAAAATATGGGCGAGGGCCTGCTGCCGAGCTGACCATCTAAAACATTATGGGTTAGAGTCTGCTGCCGAGCTGGCCATCTAAAACATTATGGGCGAAGGCCTGCTGCTGAGCTGACCATCTAAAACATTATGGTTCTGATAGTTATTTAGATTGGACGGACGGCCCCCTCTAGATGGGGCATTATTAATCTTTCAGTTACCCCTATCTTTGTAAACTTGGCATATTGAATGACCATCTTATGTCTGTTGGAGTTGGCCTTTATATATAATGTGGAGGTTAAGGGGTTGATATGTACCTTTCCCCTGCCATTAGAGTCCACATAGATACTGGTGGAACGCACAGCCATCTTTGTGCAATCACGTGAGCACACCACGTGATCGCAATATGTCCGTACTCCCTGTGTGCACTGGTGGAATGCACGGTCATCTTTGTAGCGATCGCAAGAGCAAACTACGTGATGGCAATACGCCCGTTCTTCCTGTGTGCCGATTTGGTGAGATATTGCGTGATTATATCGTGTATCATCGCGATCCCACGCAGCGCTTTCTTATTGGGGCCATTTAACCTGCCACACGTGTTTGCGTTCCACTTACATTTGTAGTGGAACGCATAACTGTAGCGGTGATGACATAGGGAGGAGCCTGACGGATTACCTGCCCAATAGCTGCGCATACCCAGGTCATCTGACCGGGATGGGCAGTCCGAAAAGCCTGGATGCACCTATGGGGCTTTAACCCGCCTAGGGTTTAACATTTAAAAGTGAGCATGTTCCCTAGATCTAATGGAGCTGTATCTTTTTGCCCCCTGGAGACCTCCAACCGTGCATGTTGGTCTGTGTGAGGATGACGTCCATGCCATCTCTGTCAGATAAGTGAACTATTTTGAAATGAGTGGTCTTTATCTGTGGGTCACTTTTTGAATTGCCTGATTCTCATATTTGGTAATTGTTTTAGAGACCAATAATTGTCTCTTTACATTACTACAGACCACTGCAGGTTTGGGGCGCTCCGGTTTTTGTTACCTATCTTTTGCATTCCTATCTTCTGTTGTTGTCAGTTACTTAGGTATCTTATTACACTGACACTATATGTCACCTGATGAACCTTGTTTATTACAAGGGCAAACGCGTTGGGGCTTTGTATACTGTATTAGATAAGGAATTAGGACCTTATACACTGTATCAGATAAGGAACTATGTTTTTACTGTACACTGTATAAGATAAGGGATACATAATGTTGTATCAGATAGGCGATAGGGCTGTGTAGGGAAAGGGTAGCCGAGGCACGTGGGCAGAGTACTCCCAATATCAAGGCGTATCTCTGGGCTGAGCAGATCTTTTTAGGGTAAATATAGGGACAGGAAATGTCTCTATCAACCTGTTATTCCATTTGTGTTACCCAATTTTTCTTGCTACTGACCGTCCCTATGCGACAGCTTTTTCAACTTTACTGCTGTACTACAACTTTATTGGTCCGGATTGAATTTGTTTTACTGGATATATTTTAATGATATTTAAACAACAAGCACTTGTTCATGTGTCAGTCGTTAAGTAGACCTTCCCAAAAACTGCGTTGATCAGGGCACGGGTGATGTTACTGAGCATATGTTGGTGTAAGGCAGGGACGGCACACCTGGAAAAATTGTGGCGTCTGGAGACTGAGTAACGAGGGACGGCCTCCTCCATCAGGCCGCAGAAAGCCTCAGTTTCCACAACCCTAAATAACAACATTTCCAGGGCCAATAATTTGGAAAGGTGCGCATTTAGTGTTATGGCCTGTAGGTGGGTGGCTGGGTATTTGCGCTTTCGTTCAAAGGTCTGGGGTATTGACATCTGTACACTGCGCTGGGACACAGAAGTGGATGTGCTAGCTGATGGTGCTTGGGAAGGTGCAGGGCGGGAGGCATCCGGGCCTGCATCTTGGACAGGGGATTGGCCAGCACATACCACAGGGGAAGAGAAGGCAGTGGTGTGACCCGCAGACACTGATTGTGGACCCAGGCGTTCGGCCCACCTATTAGGGTGCTTTGATGCCAAGTGGCGGATCATGCTGGTGATGGTGATTTTGCTAGTGTTCATGCCCCTGCTCATTTTGGTACGGCACAGGTTGCAAATGACAATTCTTTTATCGTCAGCACTTTTCTCAAAAAAGCGCCAGACTGCGGAATACCTACCCCTTGGCAAGGGAGATTGCCGCAAGGGGGTGCTCCGGGGAACAGTTGTGGGCCTGTTTGGTTTGGCCTGCCTTCTCCCTTTTGCCACCTCCTGCCTCTTTCAGCCTGTTGCGGTGCTGCGGATCTCTCCCCTTCTGTACTGCTGTCCTCGCTCGGCTTGCCACCTTCCCAGGTTGGGTCAGTGGTTTAATTTTCCACCACCTCCTCTTCCACTTCTTCACTCTGGTCATCCTCCTGACTTGTTGACCTAACAACAACCTCACTTATTGGGGAACTCTCAGAATGCGTACGCCGAATCTTCTCAACACTGGTGGGACAGGCGCATGCAGACGCCATTATAATTGAGCGAGCCCACAGAGCCCTAAGGCCCAAGCCGGCAGAAGGGGACCCGCCAAGAGACACAGTCTGCGCACTTCTGAACTACCTAGACACGGCGAAGATCCTCAAAAAAGCAAGAGATAAAGAGGACATTTTACTGGACACCCACAAAATCCAGATCTTTCAGGACTTGGCGGCTAGCGCACTTGCTAAACGACGGGCCCTACGTCCACTGACAGCAGAATTAAGAGCAAAGAAATTGCCTATGAGATGGCTTTTCCCCTTTGGCCTGAGCACTTCAATTAAGGGCCGACAATACACAGTGCAGCACCCGGATGACCTGCCGAAGATTTGGGAAGCCCTAGAGATATCTCCTATGGACATTCCATCGTGGCTACCAGTATCTACAGCGGAAGATCTCCCTCGCAGGCCTCCTTGGGCTGAAGTTTAATTTTGAAGGGAGTAAAAAGCTACCAGTTGTAGCGGTATGATCTCCTTCTTGGGCTTATGGCCCATGTGTCTGTGAACCGCTGAGTTCCTGTTAGAATTGTTATGAGCAGATTTACCTTACCTGGACTGGTATCATCGAAACTAGCTATGGAATGCAGAACCACTGAACGCAGACAAAGATTGCTGGGTGAGAGGGAGAGTCTGACTAGCTAGGCTAGACCCTCCCAATAGCCTTCTTTGACTATCATGGAGCGGTACTCTCCCTCGGACCCTGCAATAGTCTAGGCATATGTCTTCCTGTGTTTTCATATGTTTTCATATGTTTTCATATGTTTTTCATATGTTTCATGTGTTTATATATGTTCTCTTATGTTCTCTGAATCGAGTAGGCCTGGAAAGACCCTTATACTGGCCAGAGGTGTGCGGAATCCCTGGTCCAATCGGGCTCTACCACTGATGTTCCCCCCTCCCGGTCCTATATTATTCGGTAGTCATTGTTTATATTACTATTTTTCCCTGTCGTCGCCCCCCCCCCCCCCCTCCATGTCGACCTACAAGATGATATCACTGAGGTGGTTGTGATAGATATAGAGTGTTTAAAAGTAATATGGCTGAAATAACTGTTTGCACACTTAATGTTAATGGGATGAATATACCCCAGAAAAGAAGCCAAGTGTATCACACCCTTAAAAGAGAATACGCTGACATACTGTTTTTGCAGGAGACTCACTTTCGGCATCAACATGTTCCTAATATACACAGCAGAAGCTTCACTGTCTGGTACCATTCTACCTATTCCTCAGCTGCACGAGGTGTCTCTATTGGTATAAGCGAAAATTTGCCATTCACACTAACGGCTAAGATGGAGGACCCTCTTGGAAGGTATTTGTTTGTTAAGGGGAAAGTCTTTAACAGTACCATCACTATGGCAAATGTATACGCCCTGAATGTTAAACAGGTCCCATAGTTCATGCAGATGTTAGACACTCTCAGGGAGTTTGTGGAAGGCTTATTGATATTAGGGGGTGACTCTAATCTTGCTTTAGACCACAACATAGACTCCACCTCAAAAAACCCCACTCCTCTCTAAGAAACAGATACGTAGACTCCAGTTATCTCTTTCGAACTAGCAAATTTCTGATGTTTGGAGGATTCTCAACCCGGAGTGGAGGGACTACACGCTTTTCCCGCAGGTACATGGTACCTACCAGAGGTTGGACTACATCTTTATGTCTAACAGTTCACTTACCTCTGTTACAAGGGCATAAATTGGAAATTCCACTGTCTCTGACCATGCTCTAGTCAAAGTTAAGTAGAAAATGAACGACTTACCCCCAAAAGTATGGACGTGGCGGCTCAACACCACACTTCTTGAGGATGAGGTTAATAAGAATCAGATAGAGCAGAAGATCCAAAACTATTTAAATGTAAATGACAGTCCTCAAACCCCCATGCCTATGATTTGGGAGGCTCATAAGGCGGTTATTAGAGGGGAACTGATTAGCTTAGGCTCCAGAGTAAAGAAACAAAGATCCCAACAGTTAAACTCTCTATTGACGCAGATTTCTACCCTGGAAACCTTACATAAAACTAGTATTTAGTATTTCTGTCATGGAGATAAGGGATCTAAGGTAATGACTAATCTTTTAAGAGCTCAAAAGAGTAAAACTTTTTTACAGGCTATTCAAAATAAGGAGGGGAAAAAAAACTCACTTCAACTCCAGACATAGCTAGAGAGTTTTGTAGTTTTTATTCATCACTATATAATCTTGAACGAGAGAAACAGAGAAACAGACAGCGGAGTCTGATCAGAGCCTCTTAAGCGGATACATAGATTCCTTCCTTGAATCCATCACAATCCCCACTTTATCAGAGAAAAATAGATCTGCACTGATGAGGCCCATTACCACTGAAGAGGTTGATAAAATCATTGGGTCTATACCAATGGGTAAGAGCCCAGGCCCAGATGGGTATCCCATTTATTACTATAAGAAATTTCACTGCAATCCAAGTGGGTGCTATCTTCGGTGTCAGACATGGCTTTTGATATCCTGTACCAGACTAGAGGGGTCAGTGTAGGCTAGATTGCAAATTTTAAACGTGCGTTGCTATGCACAGCGGCGGCAGAATTGGTGCGTGCCTCCTTTAAGAGTTGCTGCAACTGCGCAATTTTAGAGGATAGGCAGGATATAGTCCCAAACAGTCTTTAGCAAGGTTATTTTCCCCAGCAGTACTCACTCAGACCTCTGGATATTGCTTCTCAGGATCCAGGGCAAAAGGAACTGCATTTTCCCTTTTCCAAAATGACCACCGATTACTTCCTCTTTGTCCTCCTGAGAACTTGTACTAAGCACTTCAGTTCCTTTTGCTGTAAAATGGTTCCTCTGTGGAGGCAGGCTCTTTGGTTCGCCTCTACTGGGTGGATAGCTTCCTCTCAACACAGGAGGTCCAAATCTAATATGGCCGATTAACCCCTGTTTTGCCACAGTGCTGCAATCGCTGCATACTCACACTTTCTAATAGTGAGTAAATGCAATAAAGTCTCTTGTAGGGGTTCTACAGGCACTAAAGTAGATCCTCTATAGTCCTTGCAGTATAGGGACGCACACGTGATCCTGTTCGTAGACGCCACTTGCAATTCCCGTACGTGTGACTAGGGTCCTTTTAAGATGTGGTAATTGTCATTTTTTGTGACGCCATTTGCATTTCAGCAATGAGGGACTAAGTCCCCCTATGTAGAAGGTGATGGTGGAACCCAGGTGAAGGAATGCCAGAGTGGTGTAAGGGTGGTCTATAATGTCACTTTAGGTATTGTGGTTGTGCACGTGTTACGGTGCTCCTATCTTGATATCCGGGAACACCAGGCATCGCCGGACGAAGCAGAGCAAATAGGGTGAATAGGTATTGGAGAGGATGATGAAAGAGATTGAGTTCAGACTTTGCATATAGTTCAACTGCAGCTTTACTTTACATAAAAGTTTCTTCAAATGGTTTACAGACTTAATCTTGGTTTCCAGCAAGCTTTAGCATGAAAATGGTAGGCAAACACTATTGGCTCTGCTACATATGCTACTCTTCAGCTCTGCTATACTGACAGATTAAATAGGAACTTTTCCTTTTGCTTTCGGCTGCAACTTCTCTCTTTGTCTGACTCTATGGCAAGGCACAGGGCAACTTCTTCCTGTCTAATGAAACTTTTAGAAGTGGTCTCTCTGCTCCAGCAGAACTGGAGGTGTTCTTGCTGGTGTAGGCAGCACACATACAGGAGGGACGCAGCACTGCAGACTTGCTCCCTTAGCAGGGGTCAGCTAGCACTCAACTAGCCAACTGGAACTAACCCTTCCTGCAGGACCTGGAACTCGCCCACTTCTCCACTGTGGGGGTTAGAATGGACTGGAAGGTTTCATTTTATTCTTTCTACTGCTCTGCCATATTCGCTGGCACCTGCTGGTAAACCAGGCACATTACATTTGAACATAAACAAATGCATAACAGGAAATGCACAATATATGGGACCTGCAACAAATGTATAAAATGACATTGAGATTGCATACCCAGATAGAAACAGGGCGTAGGTGTGGTGATGCCACTCGGGGCGTTACACTTGTATTACGGTATATATGTTTTTTTTCATCTTTTTAATATGTATTCCTGTGCCTAGTACTCTGTATTATTTACTCATCACTTTGTTACTTTTTACAGGCTTCTCCATAGGTTGGGCTTTGCTGCCCTCTAGTGTTTTATAATAGTGAACAATTCTCCTTCTTGTGAGTATTTTTATTAGTGATAATTATAACTCATGAATGCACTAATCTTTTTATATTTTTTTGTAACAATCATGTTACTAGAATAATCATGTTACATTGTCAGATGAGCAAAGAGAAGAAAAGCGGAGTTTGGCAGTGTGCAAGGAGGAGTGCAGGGGGTCTTCAATCAAGCCAAATTAGTTTTACTGATAGTAATGCAATGCTATCCCAAAGATGCTCTATTGGGTTGAGATCTGGTGACTGCGGGGTCCATTTTAGTACAGTGAACTCATTGTCATGTTCAAGAAACCAATTTGAAATTATTCGAGCTTTGTGACATGGTGCATTATCCTGCTGGAAGTAGCCATCAGAGGATGGGTACATGGTGGTCATGAAGGATGGACATGGTCAGAAACAATGCTCAGGTAGCACGTGGCATTTAAACGATGGCCAATTGGCACTAAGGGGCCTACAGTGTGCCCAGAAAACATCCCCCACACCATTACACCACCACCAGCCTGCACAGTGGTAACAAGGCATGATGGATACATGTTCTCATTCTGTTTACGCCAAATTTAGAATCTACCATTTGAATGTCTCAACAGAAATCGAGACTCATCAGACCAGGCAACAATTTAAAGTCTTCAACAGTCCAATTTTGGTGAGCTTGTGCAAATTGTAGCCTCTTTTTCCTATTTGCAGTGGAGATTAGTGGTACCCGGTGTGGTCTTCTGCTGTTGTAGCCCATCCGCCTCAAGGTTGTGCGTGTTGTGGCTTCACAAATGCTTTGCTGCATACCTCGGTTGTAACGAGTGGTTATTTCAGTCAACGTTGCTCTTCTATCAGCTTGAATCAGTCGGCCCATTCTCCTCTGACCTCTAGCATCAACAAGGCATTTTCGCCCACAGGACTGCCGCATACTGGATGTTTTTCCCTTTTCACACCATTCTTTGTAAACCCTAGAAATGGTTGTGCGTGAAAATCCCAGTAACTGAGCAATTTGTAAAATACTCAGACCGGCCCGTCTGGCACCAACAACCATGCCATGCTCAAAATTGCTTAAATCACCTTTCTTTCCCATTCAGTGAGGAGTTCAGGAGATTGTCTTGACCAGGACCACAACCGTACATGCATTGAAGCAACTGCCATGTGATTGGTTGACTAGATAATCGCATTAATGAGAAATAGAACAGGTGTTCCTAATAATTCTTTAGTTGAGTGTAGTTGTCCACCAATATTGTTTATTTACAGTGTCAGTGTATATCAACACATAATGCATCACTTCCCCTTTAAAGTGGTGTCTATAAGATACAATGGGATGTTGTCCAAGGATCATTGATTCATATGTAAGCGCTATTGTTTTATGTGCCAAATCTGGACACCAGCACCATACATTATTAGATCCCTGGTAACATCCTGGATGTATGGTGCTGGTGGCCAGATCTGGCACATAAAACAATAGAGCTTGCACGCTACACAATGGTAGACCTCATCCTCTCCCCAATTTTTTTGATACATTACTGCCATCAAGTTCTAAACAGGTTAATTTTTTTTCATGAAATGGTAAATTATCTTACTTTCAACAACCCATTTGTGTTTTATGATGTATTGGGAATAAAATCTGAGTCTATGAGATTTTCAAATCATTGCATTCATATTTTACACAGTGTCCCAACTTTTTCGGAATCGGCATTTTATCATGTTGGGGTCTCTTCCTTGTCCATATTTCTCTTCCTTCCTGACATCCTAGAGAATTAATATTGCATATCCCCCATGTCACCATGGTCTCCTCCTGTTGTAATGATATTATAAATAAGTAATGTTCTGCACCCCCATATTACCAAGGTCTCTTCCTATTGTGATCACATCATAAAGCAGTAATTATCCACCTTCCCCTCCATGTTACCATGGTTTCTTACAGTTGTGATCATAAAGGCCTAACCATAGATTGATATATTAGTGTCACGGACGGTGTACAGGAAACAAGGCAAAGCAACATGTATAAATGACTCGCTGGATCCGAAAGCTAAGGAACCAAGGGAGACCCCTGCAGAAGACCTGGCACTTTCCCTGGCTGCTCAGCCTATGCAAAGATCCTAATGGTGGAGGTTTGCATATCCACGAACCTTGACTATAAAGCCCTGAGCACCCTACAATAGTGAGGGGGCACGACCACCGGCTCCCTACACAAGATACGGAGGGAGTCAGGGTCACCTGGGATCCAGCAAACAGAAAATAACAGATAAAGGTACAACACTTAGCTTTGTAGCAGGCAGGAGAACAAGGTCAGCATGCACACACACTCCAAGAAGAAGTATAGGCCGCCCAGAAAAGCATTCTGGGGAGGAATTTAAAGGGAAGCAATTAGTCCAACACATGACAGCTGAGAGAGGCTAACGAGAGGAGGAGCTGAATACCACAACACAGAAACTCAAGGAGGAGGTTCTGAAAGGCCTCTGTCAGAGCTTCTCAGCTGTCTGGTTGTGACAATTAGATTGATATATTAACACATTTGTTCTCGCAGGATGGACAAATGGATTTTTCAGAAAAAATGACGTGATTCACAACAGACCTGGTAAGTGCACAGAGAATCTACTGACAGAATGTAGATTATATCAGACTGTCAGGATGTGCTGGGAGTTGTAGTTTCACTGGAGAGCCACAATGTGGAAATCATTGCTCTGCAGCTTCTTGGTAGAAGACAGACCTGAACATGTCCAGCTTGTATCCCCCATATACATTATCTTCATGGACTTATTTATATTTCTCCTTTATTGTAATTTGTTTCTTTCTCTTCCCATTGAAGGAAAGGCTCCTGTTGTGAGGACAATGTCGGCAAAGACTTCATTCCCTGCAGGTAATTTAATAACTCTCACTATAGAATATATCCCCATATCAAACTTTACTGATCTTCTACCTGTTTTGGGATTCTTTGACAGTGTGTATACTTAGGAAGTTGGGCAAATAACAAAGTGGAAGCTTTGGAACAAAGATTACCATTATGGTGTTGGGCTTTGCCTCACTCTGTAGGTCTTACGGGAAGATGTTGGTTTCCCTCCGCATGATCTTTCCATGTCCCTGCCGTCTTTTCCACCCCTTTTCTTTATGGACAATGCAGTTTATTACACAAAATCGTATAGCCTAATATCAAAAAGGATCTGATCAACCAGCCTAGGCCTTCAATCTCAAATGACCTCACAGCAACGATAGCTGTCTCTATGGAACATATGCCCTTGCACTGAGGACACCATAATTACAGGTTACACATTTTTCTACTCCCGGCAACTGACAAACTATACCTCTTCAGCCTATTTCTAAGGTCTCATGGGAGGAGTGGGAATTCATTTCTTCTTTATCACTGACTGCCACTTTAAGAGACAGTTCAGAAAAGGAGCTTTATTCAAGCTTCTAAAGATCACCATTATTAACGGGTCACCATGTCCACCATGTCACCATGTATAACATTGGCTAGGGTCCGACATCTGGCACCTCCACTGATCAGCTGTTATCATCGTCCCGCACCAGAAAAGAAGCAGTGAATGAAGTTGGAAGCAGAAGTGGTACTGCAGTATTCCCTTGAATGGAAGCTGAGCTGCAGTATCTCAGCATGACCACTGCTCAGTGGACAGAACATTGGGCATCCAGCTTCATCCACTTGTTTCAGACACCAGCGACTGCTATAAACTGCTGATCACTGAGGGTCCAGGTTGTTTTACTTCCACTGACCTGAGGATAGGTTATCAATGCATACAGGCTGGAAAACTACTTCACTTATTATCTCCCTATACCCGCATTATATCTTTATTTTAACTTCTATTATCACTTCCTTTCCATTCATTTTATTATTTTTCCATATTAGTACACAAGTAATTGTTGTAATATTCTTATACATTCTAGTTTCAGATAAAATTGATGCCCATTTCTATGACTTGGAGGTGGCGATGAATAAACAGAATAACACCAACCTGATCTTCATCTGCAGCATAACAGCCTTCGCTTTCCTGTGTTTTACGGCAGCGGTTTTGAGTATCACTGTGCTCTTCACTTACTTCAGAACCACACTGTGAGTAAAAGATCTTTATATTTTCATTTCTTCTTATATAATTCTCAACACTTTATTAGCTTTGTTGTCTGACTGACATTTTTTTATTTCTTTCTGTTATCAGACTACCAGAAAATGATGTATAGACATGGCCGACTTCCCATCAGAAGCTGGCAATTTCCATCTTACCATGACTAAATAGCAACACAACAGGTCTCCTTGACCATATCATTGGACACATCCTGAGGACCGTTTAACAAAAGCTGATCCCATCCATTATAGGGATTATATGCAGCCTACAGATCCACAAAACTTAGCTTTCTCATTGTTTTTGAAGCTGTCAACCTCCTGATCAAGTTTCATGGACAAGCAGAAGCATCCAGGATTTCTGATGACATCTACTGACTTCTTCTTCTGACTTATGAGACTGATACATTAGGTAGTCCTTTTAATAGGACAATCTGATGACACAACATTGAATGGTTCTTTAGATAGCGCCATATGATGACCTTTATGTTGATCTAATAAGAGACCGACTTACCATGTGTTGCAAATGCTACAACATCTTACTTTCTCCTTCTCTGCCACTATTTAGGCCAGAGGAACAGTGGGAAACCTGACAGACAGCCTGACGTGTGACTTGGATGTCATTTCACATGATGATTTTTCAGTGGGCCCAGGACAGTTAGGACATGGGATGAGGATATTTGTCATTTATTTCATGGAGTTGTCAGTGGCTTGCATACTTCTGCTCGTCCAATGCAGTAAAGATGAGTATGATGTCCACATATCACTTATAGATGCACAATAAATTTAAGATCTCCGCAATCTAATAGTGATGGGTGTAGACATTGATGTTCTGGTTCAGTTTCTGATACTGAGAGTTTCACCTGAAGTTTAAATAAATAAAATCTTTAAATAAAAATGTAAAAAAAAATCTAGTAGGACTAAATTTTTTATTCATATACTAGAAGTACATGACCCGGGATACATAGAAGAACTAGATTTACAAACAAAACAACTACACACAAAGTAGAACTATTATATGACACTTTGGCTTTACATTCTTCCTTTTTGATCCCCCTCAACAATCCATTACCATTTTGTTCTATATAATGTTCTAGCTCAACTCTTCCCCCACCTGATATACAGTAGTAGAGGTCTACACATTTTTGCATTTACTACATGTCCTCTCTGCAGTGTTTTTGGTATTGAATCATCTGCCTTAGGCCTCTTTCACACAAGCAATACGGATTGGCTCAGGAGTAGGGATGAGCGAACTCGAACTGTATAGTTCGGGTTCGTACCGAATTGTGGGGTGTCCGTGACACGGACCCGAACCCGGACATTTTCGTAAAAGTCCGGGTTCGGGTTCGGTGTTCGTCGCTTTCTTGGCGCTTTTGTGACGCTTTCTTGGCGCTTTTTGAAAGGCTGCAAAGCAGCCAATCAACAAGCGTCATACTACTTGCCCCAAGAGGCCGTCACAGCCATGCCTACTATTGGCATGGCTGTGATTGGCCAGAGCACCATGTGACCCAGCCTCTATTTAAGCTGGAGTCACATAGCGCCGCCCGTCACTCTGCTCTGATTAGCGTAGGGAGAGGTTGCGGCTGCGACAGTAGGGCGAGATTAGGCAGATTAACTCCTCCAAAGGACTTGATTAATCGATCGATCTGCAGCTGTGCATCATTGAGCTGCTGAAATTCAATTGCTCACTGTTTTTAGGCTGCCCAGACCGTTTGTCAGTCACTATTTTCTGGGGTGATCGGCGGCCATTTTGTGTCTTGTGGTGCGCCAGCACAAGCTGCGACCAAGTGCATTTAACCCTCAATGGTGTGGTTGTTTTTTGGCTAAAGCCTACATCAGGGTGAAGCTGTCACACCAAGTGCATTTAACCAGCAATAGTCTGTTTATTTTTTGGCCATATACTACATCAGGGGCAAGCTGCGCCTGTCACCAAGTGCATTTAACCCTCAATGGTGTGGTTGTTTTTTGGCTAAAGCCTACATCAGGGTGAAGCTGTCACACCAAGTGCATTTAACCAGCAATAGTCTGTTTATTTTTTGGCCATATACTACATCAGGGGCAAGCTGTGCCTGTCACCAAGTGCATTTAACCCTCAATGGTGTGGTTGTTTTTTGGCTAAAGCCTACATCAGGGTGAAGCTGTCACACCAAGTGCATTTAACCAGCAATAGTCTGTTAATTTTTTGGCCATATACTAAATCAGGGGCAAGCTGCGCCCGTCACCAAGTGCATTTAACCAGCAATAGTCTGTTCATTTTTTGGCCATATACTACATCAGGGGCAAGCTGCGCCCGTCACCAAGTGCATTTAACCCTCAGTAGTGTGGTTGGTCAAGCTGTCACACCAAGTGCATTTAACCAGCAATAGTCTGTTCATTTTTTGGCCATATACTACATCAGGGGCAAGCTGCGCCCGTCACCAAGTGCATTTAACCCTCAGTAGTGTGGTTGGTCAAGCTGTCACACCAAGTGCATTTAACCAGCAATAGTCTGTTCATTTTTTGGCCATATAATACATCAGGGGCAAGCTGCGCCTGTCACCAAGTGCATTTAACCCTCAATGGTGTGGTTGTTTTTTGGCTAAAGCCTACATCAGGGTGAAGCTGTCACACCAAGTGCATTTAACCAGCAATAGTCTGTTCATTTTTTGGCCATATACTACATCAGGGGCAAGCTGCGCCCGTCACCAAGTGCATTTAACCCTCAGTAGTGTGGTTGGTCAAGCTGTCACACCAAGTGCATTTAACCAGCAATAGTGTGGTTATTTTTTGGCCATATCCCAGTCTAATTCTGTCACTAAATCCATACCGGTCACCCAGCGCCTAAATACTAGGCCTCAAATTTATATACCGCTAAATCTGTCGTTACCGCTGTACTGTTGTGGCTGGGCAAGTTATTTAGTGTCCGTCAAAGCACATTTTTTGTTCTGGGTTAAAATACAATTCCCAATTTAGCAATTTCATAATTTAGTGGTTTCTGCTATATCAGAGCTATTTGAAATCTATCCCTAAAAGGGTATATAATATTCAAGGTGCACATAGGGTCATTCAGAATAACTTCACACACACGCTACTGTGCATTTCCAAGTCTAATTCTGTCACTAAATCCATACCGGTCACCCAGTGCCTAAATAGTAGGCCTCAAATTTATATCCCGCTAAATCTGTCGTTACCGCTGTCCTGTTGTGGCTGGGCAAGTTATTTAGTGTCCGCCAAAGCACATTTTTTGTTCTGGGTTGAAATACAATTCCCAATTTAGCAATTTCATAATTTAGTGGTTTCTGCTATATCAGAGCTATTTGAAATCTATCCCTAAAAGGGTATATAATATTCAAGGTGCACATAGGGTCATTCAGAATAACTTCACACACACGCTACTGTGCATTTCCAAGTCTAATTCTGTCAGTAAATCCATACCGGTCACCCAGCGCCTAAATACTAGGCCTCAAATTTATATCCCGCTACATCTGTCGTTACCGCTGTACTGTTGTGGCTGGGCAAGTTATTTAGTGTCCGTCAAAGCACATTTTTTGTTCTGGGTTGAAATACAATTCCCAATTTAGCAATTTCATAATTTTGTGGTTTCTGCTATATCAGAGCTATTTGAAATCTATCCCTAAAAGGGTATATAATATTCAAGGTGCACATAGGGTCATTCAGAATAACTTCACACACACGCTACTGTGCATTTCCAAGTCTAATTCTGTCACTAAATCCATACCGGTCACCCAGCGCCTAAATACTAGGCCTCAAATTAATATCCCGCTGAATTTGAATACAATACATTGGGCCAAATAATATTTTTGTTGTTGTGGTGAACCATAACAATGAGGAAAACATCTAGTAAGGGAGGCGGACGTGGACATGGTCGTGGTCGTGTTAGTGGACCCTCTGGTGCTGGGAGAGGACGTGGCCGTTCTGCCACATCCACACGTCCTAGTGTACCAACTACCTCAGGTCCCAGTAGCCGCCAGAATTTACAGCGATATATGGTGGGGCCCAATGCCGTTCTAAGGATGGTAAGGCCTGAGCAGGTACAGGCATTAGTCAATTGGGTGGCCGACAGTGGATCCAGCACGTTCAAATTATCTCCCACCCAGTCTTCTGCAGAAAGCGCACAGATGGCGCCTGAAAACCAACCCCATCAGTCTGTCACATCACCCCCATGCATACCAGGGAAACTGTCTCAGCCTCAAGTTATGCAGCAGTCTCTTATGCTGTTTGAAGACTCCGCTGGCAGGGTTTCCCAAGGGCATCCACCTAGCCCTTCCCCAGCGGTGAAAGACATAGAATGCACTGACGCACAACCACTTATGTTTCCTGATGATGAGGACATGGGAATACCACCTCAGCATGTCTCTGATGATGACGAAACACAGGTGCCAACTGCTGCGTCTTTCTGCAGTGTGCAGACTGAACAGGAGGTCAGGGATCAAGACTGGGTGGAAGACGATGCAGGGGACGATGAGGTCCTAGACCCCACATGGAATGAAGGTCGTGCCACTGACTTTCACAGTTCGGAGGAAGAGGCAGTGGTGAGACCGAGCCAACAGCGTAGCAAAAGAGGGAGCAGTGGGCAAAAGCAGAACACCCGCCGCCAAGAGACTCCGCCTGCTACTGACCGCCGCCATCTGGGACCGAGCACCCCAAAGGCAGCTTCAAGGAGTTCCCTGGCATGGCACTTCTTCAAACAATGTGCTGACGACAAGACCCGAGTGGTTTGCACGCTGTGCCATCAGAGCCTGAAGCGAGGCATTAACGTTCTGAACCTGAGCACAACCTGCATGACCAGGCACCTGCATGCAAAGCATGAACTGCAGTGGAGTAAACACCTTAAAACCAAGGAAGTCACTCAGGCTCCCCCTGCTATCTCTTCTGCTGCTGCCGCCTCGGCCTCTTCCTCTGCCTCTGGAGGAACGTTGGCACCTGCCGCCCAGCAAACAGGGGATGTACCACCAACACCACCACCACCTCCGTCACCAAGCGTCTCAACCATGTCACACGGCAGCGTTCAGCTCTCCATCTCACAAACATTTGAGAGAAAGCGTAAATTCCCACCTAGCCACCCTCGATCCCTGGCCCTGAATGCCAGCATTTCTTAACTACTGGCCTATGAAATGCTGTCATTTAGGCTGGTGGACACAGACAGCTTCAAACAGCTCATGTTGCTTGCTGTCCCACAGTATGTTGTTCCCAGCCGCCACTACTTCTCCAAGAGAGCCGTGCCTTCCCTGCACAACCAAGTATCCGATAAAATCAAGTGTGCACTGCGCAACGCCATCTGTAGCAAGGTCCACCTAACCACAGATACGTGAACCAGTAAGCACGGCCAGGGACGCTATATCTCCCTAACTGCACACTGGGTAAATGTAGTGGCAGCTGGGCCCCAGGCGGAGAGCTGTTTAGCGCACGTCCTTCCGCCGCCAAGGATCGCAACATTCTTTGCCTCCTGTTGCCACCTCCTCCTTCTCGGCTTCCTCCTCCTCTTCTTCCACCTGCTCATCCAGTCAGCCACACACCTTCACCACCAACTTCAGCACAGCCCGGGGTAAACGTCAGCAGGCCATTCTGAAACTCATATGTTTGGGGGACAGGCCCCACACCGCACAGGAGTTGTGGCGGGGTATAGAACAACAGACCGACGAGTGGTTGCTGCCGGTGAGCCTCAAGCCCGGCCTGGTGGTGTGTGATAATGGGCGAAATCTCGTTGCAGCTCTGGGACTAGCCAATTTGACGCACATCCCTTGCTTGGCGCATGTGCTGAATTTGGTGGTGCAGAAGTTCATTCACAACTACCCCGACATGTCAGAGCTGCTGCATAAAGTGCGGGCCGTCTGTTCGCGCTTCCGGCATTCACATCCTGCTGCTGCTCGCCTGTCTGCGCTACAGCGTAACTTCGGCCTTCCCGCTCACCGCCTCATATGCGACGTGCCCACCAGGTGGAACTCCACCTTGCACATGCTGGACAGACTGTGCGAGCAGCAGCAGGCCATAGTGGAGTTTCAGCTGCAGCACGCACGGGTCAGTCGCACTACAGAACAGCACCACTTCACCACCAATGACTGGGCCTCCATGCGAGACCTGTGTGCCCTGTTGCGCTGTTTCGAGTACTCCACCAACATGGCCAGTGGCGATGACACCGTTATCAGCGTTACAATACCACTTCTATGTCTCCTTGAGAAAACACTTAGGGCGATAATGGAAGAGGAGGTGGCCCAGGAGGAGGAGGAGGAGGAAGAGGGGTCATTTTTAGCACTTTCAGGCCAGTCTCTTCGAAGTGACTCAGAGGGAGGTTTTTGGCAACAGCAGAGGCCAGGTACAAATGTGGCCAGCCAGGGCCCACTACTGGAGGACGAGGAGGACGAGGATGAGGAGGAGGTGGAGGAGGATGAGGATGAAGCATGGTCACAGCGGGGTGGCACCCAACGCAGCTCGTGTCCATCACTGGTGCGTGGCTGGGGGGAAAGGCAGGACGATGACGATACGCCTCCCACAGAGGACAGCTTGTCCTTACCCCTGGGCAGCCTGGCACACATGAGCGACTACATGCTGCAGTGCCTGCGCAACGACAGCAGAGTTGCCCACATTTTAACGTGTGCGGACTACTGGGTTGCCACCCTGCTGGATCCACGCTACAAAGACAATGTGCCCACCTTACTTCCTGCACTGGAGCGTGATAGGAAGATGCGCGAGTACAAGCGCACGTTGGTAGACGCGCTACTGAGAGCATTCCCAAATGTCACAGGGGAACAAGTGGAAGCCCAAGGCCAAGGCAGAGGAGGAGCAAGAGGTCGCCAAGGCAGCTGTGTCACGGCCAGCTCCTCTGAGGGCAGGGTTAGCATGGCAGAGATGTGGAAAACGTTTGTCAACACGCCACAGCTAACTGCACCACCACCTGATACGCAACGTGTTAGCAGGAGGCAACATTTCACTAACATGGTGGAACAGTACGTGTGCACACCCCTCCACGTACTGACTGATGGTTCGGCCCCATTCAACTTCTGGGTCTCTAAATTGTCCACGTGGCCAGAGCTAGCCTTTTATGCCTTGGAGGTGCTGGCCTGCCCGGCGGCCAGCGTTTTGTCTGAACGTGTATTCAGCACGGCAGGGGGCGTCATTACAGACAAACGCAGCCGCCTGTCTACAGCAAATGTGGACAAGCTGACGTTCATAAAAATGAACCAGGCATGGATCCTGCAGGACCTGTCCGTCCCTTGTCCAGATTAGACATTAACTACCTCCCCTTAACCATATATTATTGGACTCCAGGGCACTTCCTCATTCAATCCTATTTTTATTTTCATTTTACCATTATATTGCGAGGCTACCCAAAGTTGAATGAACCTCTCCTCTGTCTGGGTGCCGGGGCCTAAATATATGCCAATGGACTGTTCCAATGTTGGGTGACGTGAAGCCTGATTCTCTGCTATGACATGCAGACTAATTCTCTGCTGACATGAAGACAGATCCTCTGTTACGGGACCTCTCTCCTCTGCCTGGGTGCTGGGCCTAAATATATGCCAATGGACTGTTGCAGTGGTGGCTGACGTGAAGCCTCATTCTCTGCTATGACATGCAGACTAATTCTCTGCTGACATGAAGCCAGATTGTCTGTTACGGGACCTCTCTCCTCTGCCTGGGTGCTGGGCCTAAATTTATGAAAATGGACTCTTACAGTGGTGGCTGACGTGAAGCCTGATTCTCTGCTATGATATGAAGACTGATTCTCTGCTGACATGAAGCCAGATTGTCTGTTACGGGACCTCTCTCCTCTGCCTGGGTGCTGGGCCTAAATTTATGAAAATGGACTCTTACAGTGGTGGCTGACGTGAAGCCTGATTTTCTGCTATGACATGCAGACTGATTCTCTGCTGACATGAAGCCAGATCCTCTGTTACGGGACCTCTCTCCTCTGCCTGTGTGCTGGGCCTAAATATATGCCAATGGACTGTTGCAGTGGTGGCTGACGTGAAGCCTCATTCTCTGCTTTGACATGCAGACTAATTCTCTGCTGACATGAAGCCAGATTGTCTGTTACGGGACCTCTCTCCTCTGCCTGGGTGCTGGGCCTAAATTTATGAAAATGGACTCTTACAGTGCTGGGTGACGTGAAGCCTGATTTTCTGCTATGACATGCAGACTGATTCTCTGCTGACATGAAGCCAGATCCTCTGTTACGGGACCTCTCTCCTCTGCCTGTGTGCTGGGCCTAAATATATGCCAATGGACTGTTGCAGTGGTGGCTGATGTGAAGCCTCATTCTCTGCTATGACATGCAGACTAATTCTCTGCTGACATGAAGCCAGATTGTCTGTTACTGGACCTCTCTCCTCTGCCTGGGTGCTGGGCCTAAATTTATGAAAATGGACTGTTGCAGTGGTGGGTGACGTGAAGCCTGATTCTCTGCTATGACATGAAGACTGATTCTCTGTTGACATGAAGCCAGATTGTCTGTTACGGGACCTCTCTCCTCTGCCTGGGTGCTGGGCCTAAATATATGAAAATGGACTCTTACAGTGCTGGGTGACGTGAAGCCTGATTCTCTGCTATGACATGAAGACTGATTCTCTGCTGACATGAAGCCAGATTGTCTGTTACGGGACCTCTCTCCTCTGCCTGGGTGCTGGGCCTAAATTTATGAAAATGGACTGTTGCAGTGGTGGGTGACGTGAAGCCTGATTCTCTGCTATGATATGAAGACTGATTCTCTGCTGACATGAAGCCAGATCCTCTGTTACGGGACCTCTCTCCTCTGCCTGGGTGCTGGGCCTAAATATCTGACAATGGACTGTTGCATTGGTGGCTGACGTGAAGCCTCATTCTCTGCTATGACATGCAGACTAATTCTCTGCTGACATGAAGCCAGATTGTCTGTTACGGGACCTCTCTCCTCTGCCTGGGTGCCGGGGCCTAAATATCTGAGAATGGACTGTTCCAGTGGTGGGTGACGGGAAGCCAGATTCTCTGCTATGGGACCTCTCTCCAATTGATTTTGGTTAATTTTTATTTATTTAATTTTTATTTTTATTAATTTCCCTATCCACATTTGTTTGCAGGGGATTTACCTACATGTTGCTGCCTTTTGCAGCCCTCTAGCCCTTTCCTGGGCTGTTTTACAGCCGTTTTAGTGCCGAAAAGTTCGGGTCCCCATTGACTTCAATGGGGTTCGGGTTCGGGACGAAGTTCGGATCGGGTTCGGATCCCGAACCCGAACATTTTCGGGAAGTTCGGCCGAACTTCTCGAACCCGAACATCCAGGTGTTCGCTCAACTCTACTCAGGAGGCCTTCAGGGAACGTTCAGTCAAACTCGCACCATTTCGCAAGCAAGTTTAATCAGTTTTGTCTGCATTTGCATTCAGTGTTTGAGTTTTTTCTGCACGGGTGCAATCAGTTATGATGCTTTTTTCACTGAACCCCCATTCACGTCTATGGGGCCAGGGCTGCGTGAAAAACGCAGGCTATAGAACATGCTGTGATTCTTACACAACGCATAACTGAAGCGTGAAAAAAAAACACTGATGTACACAGACCCATTGAAATAATTGGGTCAGGATTCAGTGCAGGTGCTATGTGTTCACTTCACGCATCACACCAGCACAGAAAACTTGCTCGTGTAAAAGCGGTCTAAAAGTTAGGACTCATTTTTTTCTTCATGTTTGCTGATGTCCATGTGCTATGTTGTCACAGTAAGTACACACAGCAGCAGAGAGGTAAAAGTCATCCAGGTCAAAGCAGTCTACAAACTGCCCTTGTTAGATGAACACACATTGACATCTACCAGACAAAAATGCTGAGTACATTTCATGTATGTTTCTCACTTTATGTTCATGTTTTAGTTCTGCTTGTGCTTCTCCACTGGATCTGATCCCAGATTCTTTCTGGAATTCTCTTTCTCATTTTATGGATCTTACATTGTGTTTGTGTAACACCCCAGAGTAGCTTTACCACTTCTGCACCCTGCTACTATCGCTAATCGGCTAATATAATGTCATCTTTTACGGAGTAAAAGTCTACTTGCGAGTCCCAACAAATTAAGAACCAGGCAAAGGTAAACCCACATAGTGGGTAAAAATGTACGAGGCAATACACTAAGTTAACAGACGGAGAAATAATGAATTGCACTTAGTCATATACTAAGGACTTTTTCCTGCCAGTAATCGGATCCGCATGAATCGCAACAATATCCTGTTGATACAATAGAGACTGGATACAGTTTGCAAAGATTATTAAGTGCAGAGGAGAAGTCACATATGTGGAGCGCTACTTGTGTACTCAAATCTGGATACACATTATATTAATTAAGGACATTCAGCAGCACCTTAGCACATGTGTGCGTTTTTTATCTGGATATAGGACTGACTTGTATTATTTGATGTGTTTTAAAGAATCGGTTATATATGCCATTTTATAGAATTCTTATACGAATTCTTGTAGAAGACACACTACCTGTTTGGACGAAGGCTGCCCACACAATCTGTCCTCCCCCCTCTCAAGTCACAGATTTGCATTGGGGAAAACCACAGTGAGGATTTTTGGGTTGTCGACCTCTGCCCAAACGGTATCAATTTTTTCCATTCATATATTATATTTATCGTATTGTAAGGGGAAGTTATCATTATGGGAGACTTTAATCTTCCTGGTGTAAACTGTAAAACCAAAATAGCTAGTTCTGCCAGGAGTACAGATATTCTAAATTGCCTACTGGGATTATCTCTACAGCAAGTAGTTGAGGAGCCAACCCGAAAGGAGGCCATTTTAGATTTAGTATTCACAAAGGGGAATTTGGTATGTGATATTACTGTAGGGGAAAGCTTCGGATCTAGTGATCACTAGACAGTGTGGTTTACTATAAGTACAGTGACTGAGTCACACCACACAAAAACTAAAGTTTTAGATTTTAGAAAAACTGACTTTTCTAAAATTAGATTAGTGGTATACGAGTCCCTATCAGATTGGAACAGTTTCAATGGAGTCCAGGAGAAATGGGACTACCTAAAAGTGGCACTATTGAAGGCAACAGAAAATTGCATTAGGCTAATCAGTAAAAGCAAAAAAAAGGAAGAGATCACTGTGGTACTCAGCAGAAGTGGCCAAAATCATAAAAAACTAAAAGATAGCATTTAGTAATTATAAAAATAAAAAAAACTAGGGTGACAGGGAAATTTTAAAGATTAGGCAGAGAGAGGCCAAACAAGTTATAAGAGCTTCTAAAGCAAAGGCAGAAGAGAAATTAGCTCAGTCAGTGAAAAAAGGCGATAAGACATTCTTCAGATACATAAATGAAAAAAGGAAACTAAAACAAGGAATTACCAAATTAAAAACAAAAGAAGGAAGTTATATGGAAGAAGGTAAAGAACTAGCTGACTGCCTCAATCAATACTTCTGTTCAGTTTTTACAAAGGAAAATGTAGGGAAAGGACCTCAGTTAGGGAGGAAGACTAATGAATCTTTTGATGCATGTGTCTTTACAGAGGAAGAGGTTCTAAGTCAGCTGTCTAAAATTAATACAAATAAGTCACAGGGGCCTGATGAGATACACCCAAAGCTATTAAAATAGCTCAGCGGTGAACTAGCAAAACCATTAACAGATTTATTTAACCAATCACTGGTAACAGGAGTCGTCCGAAAAGATTGGAAATTAGCAAATGTTGTGCCCATTCACAAGAAAGGTAGTAGGGAGGAATCAGGCAACTATAGGCCAGTAAGCCTGGCATCAATAGTGGGGAAATTAATGGAAATCATACTTAAGGAGAGGATTGTGGAACATCTAAAATCCTATGGATTGAAAGATGAAAAACAGCATGGGTTTACTTCAGGGAGATCATGTCAAACTAATTTTATTGATTTATTTTGATTGAGTGACTAAAATAATAGATGGCGGAGGTGCAGTAGACTTTAGTAAGGCTTTCGATACTGTCCCACATAGAAGGCTTATCAATAAATTGCAGTCTTCAAGCTTGAACTCGCATATTGTTGAATGGATTAGGCAGTGGCTGAAGGACAAATAACAGAGGGTTGTAATCAATAGAGTATATTCAGACCATGGTCTTGTTACCAGTGGGGTACCTCGGGGATCCGGTCTGGGACCCATATTGTTTTATATCTTTAACAGCGAAATTGCAGAAGGCCTCAATGGTAAGGTGTGTCTTTTTGCTGATGACACAAAGATTTGTAACAGGGTTGATGTTCCTGGAGGGATACACCAAATAGAAAAGGATTTAGGAAAACTAGACGAATAGTAAAACATTTGGCAACTAAAATTTAATGTTGATAAGTGCAAGATAATGCACCTGGGGCATAAAATTTCAAGACCAGAATATAAAATCAGTGATACAGTCCTAACCTCAGTATCTGAGGAAAGGGATTTAGGGATCATTATTTCAGAAGACGTAAAGGTAGGCAGACAATGTCATAGAGCAGCAGGAAATGCTAGCAGAATGATTGGGTGTATAGGGAGAGGCATTACCAGTAGAAAGAGGGAGGTGCTCATGCCGCTCTACAGAGCACTAGTGAGACCTTATTTGGAGTATTGTGAGCAGTACTGAAGACCATACCTCCAGAAGGATATTGATACTTTGGAGAGAGTTCAGAGAAGTGCTACTAAACTGGTACATGGATTGCAGGATAAAACTTACCAGGAAAGATTAAAGGACCTTAACATGTATAGCTTGGAAGAAAGACGAGACAGAGGGGATATGATAGAAACGTTTGAATACATAAAGGGAATCAAAAAGGTAAAAGAGGAGAAAATATTTAAAAGAAGAAAAACAGCTTTAAAAAACAGTTTTAAATTAGAGGGGCAAAGGTTTAAAAGTAATATAAGGAAGTATTACTTTACTGAGAGAGTAGTGGATGCATGGAATAGCCTTCCTGCAGAAGTGGTAGCTGCAAATACAGTGAAGGAGTTTAAGCATGCATGGGATAGGCATAAGGCCATCCTTCATATAAGATAGGGCCAGGGGCTATTCATAGTATTCAGTATATTGGGCAGACTAGATGGGCCAAATGGTTTTTATCTGCCGACACATTCTATGTTTCTATGTAAATGGCAGAGCTATCCTTAGAGATAATGGAACTTACCATCCCATTCTCCCCCCTTTGGGCAGAAGTGGGCCAGTCCTGCTTGCTACCAGAAGGAGGTGGGGCAGTTCTAGTTTGTTCTGGTTGAGACTCCATGTTGGAGCTTCCAGGATTCTAACCTATTTTTTGGCTGAACATAAGTCCAGCTACAAGAGTGAAGTGCAGCATAAAGAGGAAACAAAGACACCAAGTTAGCTTGTCAGTACAGCAGAGTGAGAGAAATATATAGCAGAGTTGAGTTTGCCTGCCAGTTTAATGCTAAAACCTGCTGGAACCAAGACAAAGCCTGAAACTGTTTGGAGAAATTGGAGAAACGTTTATTCAAGTAAAGCTGCCATTGAACTTCATCTCAAAGTCTGGACCTATTTATTGCTTTGGGATCCAGCCATATCCAGGTAGGAGCACCGTGATACACAATAAGAGATGTTTTAGGCCGCACTATACCACTCAGTATTCTTACACCAGGGGCGCTTTACATAGAGGGCCCTGGGGCGCGCCGCCCATTGCATTTGTTTCATCCATCAGTTGTGCTCTGCCTATGTGTAAACTTAAAGGGAGTCTGTCACGTAATCTGAGCGTTTTAGACCGCTCAGATCAGGTGATAGACTGTTTGGCCCCCATTACATTGGTACCATTACATTGGTACCTCTCTTGTCTGAGTTCCTCATCGAGATCGTGAAAAATACACTTTACAAACATATGCAAATGAGCTTCGGCAAGTAAAGAGGTGTGCCACGAAAACCACACCTCTCCCATCCCTCTGCTGCCCTTCTTTCCTACTATCACATCCTCCTCTTCCCCCCTTATCTTGGAGTGCGCTGCTCCATGATTGGCCCACATATGTGCACTGCTATGCCCATTTTGAGCAGAGGAAACACTGGTCATATTGAGCATGCATCGGCCTTTGGGTGCTGCTCGTCACTTCTGCCGGCTGGATTTCGAGACAAAGACCGGTGCATGCCAAATATCACTAGAGGTTCCTCTGGGCAGAGCAGTGCACATATGTGGGCCAACAGTGGAGCGGCACACTCGCGAAATAAGGGAGGCAGAGGAGGACGTGATAGTAGAAAATAGGGGAGGCCAGAGGGATAAAAGAGATGTGGTTTTCTGGGCACATCGCTAAGGGACCTGGGGGCTTGTAGAAGCTCATTTTCTTATAAAATGTATTTTTCATGATCTCGACAAGGGACACAGACAAGAGAGGTACCATTGTAATGGGGGCCAAACAGTCTATAACCTGATCTGAGCGGTCTAAAACGCTCAGATTAGGTGACAGACTCCCTTCAAATCCCATTTAATCATTTTGGACAAAAATATTTTTTTCAATTTGGTCTTTATTTAAAATATTGGGCATTTTGCCACAAAGAGTTAACTGTTTTTCTAACTATGTGAATGGAACTTTCACTTTGTGCTGTTAATCTAATAAACCTTTTTTCTAAATTACTAAAACGTCATAAACACTTATTAATTGTCAAACATGTGGCTGTACCCTCAGAAAGCTGCATCCAAGGCTGTTAAGATCACTGGTTGCATCAAAAGGGGCATAGATGTGAGCGATTTACAGACAAATGGCCAACAATAACACTGAGACAACGGTGGCAATAAATGCAATTGTTTCTTTACTGGAGGATATGCAGCACATAGCAAACAACAGTACAACAGTATTGTGCAACGTTGCTTCACATTATTCTTGACATAGCGCCTCTGCATTGTTACTTCAGTGGGAGCGTCCTGTGATGCTTTGTGTGTAGCTTTGAGCATTGTAGTCAGGTGAATTTTGTTCCTATTTAGCATGTCCCTCCTATTTATACCTTGGAGTTTATTTTTTTATTTCATTACATCACCTCCTGACAAAGCGTGCAACAGGTGAAACATGTTTGAGGTGTCTGTGCCTAGGGGTAATTTTTATGGTTATCGGTATCTTGAGGTTTTGAGAAACCATTAGTATTTTCTGTTAGTGGTGACTATTTTGGTGAGAGCTAGTGCAATCGGCACCTCATCCCAGGGCCTCTATATCGCATCCCAGGTGTAGTAGGAATGGCGAGTGGTGGAGTGTGGCCTAATTGTCTCTTTTTGTGTCACGGTGCTCCTACCTGGATACTGCTAGACCCCAGGCTTTGGCTCAGAAGCAAATAATAGGGGGAATAATTGAGGGATTTGAAAGAAAGATCGAGTCCAGACTTTGTACAGTACAGACCAAAAGTTTGGACACACCTTCTCATTCAAAGAGTTTTCTTTATTTTCATGACTATGAAAATTGTAGATTCACACTGAAGACATCAAAACTATGAATTAACACATGTGGAATTATATACATAAAAAAAAAGTGTGAAACAACTGAAAATATGTCATATTCTAGGTTCTTCAAAGTAGCCACCTTTTGCTTTGATTACTGCTTTGCACAGTCTTGGCATTCTCTTGATGAGCTTCAAGAGGTAGTCACCTGAAATGGTTTTCACTTCACAGGTGTGCCCTGTCAGGTTTAATAAGTGGGATTTCTTGCCTTATAAATGGGGTTGGGACCATCAGTTGCGTTGTGGAGAAGTCAGGTGGATACACAGCTGATAGTCCTACTGAATAGACTGTTAGAACTTGTATTATGGCAAGAAAAAAGCAGCTAAGTAAAGAAAAACTAGTGGCCATCATTACTTTAAGAAATGAAGGTCAGTCAGTCTGAAAAATTGGGTTGATCACGAATATTCGAATTTCAAATTTGTATCGCGAATATAGGTACTTCGAAAATGCGCGAATATTTCGAATATAGTTATATATATTCGTAATTTCGAATATTCAAATATTTTTTCATTATTTTTTTTTTTATCAGTACACATGATCCCTCCCTGCTTCTAGCTTGTGGGCCAATAAGAAGTCTGCAATATACTTGACTTTAGGAGTAGTAGTGTTTGTGAATTTTGCTCTATATTCGTTTTTTCGAATATTCGCTATATTGCTATATATTCTTGTTTTAGAATATTACGAATATTCGAAAAAACAAAAGGTATAGCAATATAGCGAATATTTGAAAAAAATCAAATATAGAGGAATTTAGCTAATATAGTGCTATAATCTTCTTTGTCTAATAGTTGTAAGTTGAAAAATTCGCAATAAAATTTGAATCCGAAAATTCAAATTATGAAAATTCGCATATTACAAAATCATTACCTTGCCGATTTTTTTAGTAAAAAAAATCGTGAATTTTCAAATATTCGACGAATATTCTAAAAAATATTCGCGAAATATATCAAATTCGAATATGACCCCTGCCGCTCATCACTCATTATAACCCATAAACATTAGGCATGCTTTCTTTTCTCCTTGATGTGTGCCTTTTAACTATCATGCAATTGCTTTATTCAATAAAATTTTGATTTTTGTTATTCTTGTGGGTCTACTCTATTCATGTTTTAGGTCATTTAGTTGATTGAGGACTCATCAGTTTTTTTAGTTTTTTTTTTAAGGGCCATGGTAGGTTTTTCATATTGAAAGGATATGCCTTACATATCTGATAGACTTCCAAGCTTCTAGATATTGGGGGGCCCCTTTGTACTGCAGATAGGAGGAAGCCATGCGTGTATGGGGCACTCTCCATTGTGGATTGTGCATTTTATTACTCTCATAACCTACAATGAAGACAGTCCTCATCCTGGGTGGTCCCCTTCTGAGTTTGGGCCCCAAAGCTGCCGGTTCTCCTGCTTCCCCTATAGCTATGCCCCTGGATATAGGAATTCCAAAAATAACTGAGTTCTAGTTCTGCTATTTCCAGCAGTCTCATAGCTGCGAATGTACAGGTGGCCATGCATGCGTAGCATGCTCTCCATTCACTGCTATGGGAGAGTGCAGTCAATCGGCGACTTTCGGACCTCCCAGATCAATGAATGAAGAGTACTCAGAATATGATTAGTGTGTTCTCCTCCACTTTGGGGACCCCGTTCTGGAGGTAGGAGCGAGTCCCAGAGGTGGGCCCCACAACTATCTGACATTGATGGCATTTCCAAGGGATATGCAAATAATGTCCGAGATGGGCCAACCCCTTCGATCACCTCCCATCCGCACATTGACTTTAAACGTCCGGTAGGTGGTTCTCCATCTCTGAATGGATGTTCTGAAATGTTCATTCAGAGATGGCAGCTGCATGCTAACTGTGCAGCTGCAGATCGGGTTAGTGACAGCAGGGCAACCCTTAGAGAATGCAGGGACAGTGCCCAGGTGTCCCTGCCTTCTAGATCGCTGTATACTCATGTGACCGCCAGGGCCGGGAGAGTGCAGGAGCTGTGAGGTCTTTCACAGACCTCGATCAGCCCTGCTCTGAGGCTGTACAGCACAGTATAGTTCTGTACAGCCTCTGGTGGGGGTGTATTTCCAATGTAACTGGGGCTACTATGTCAGCTCCAGTTACAGGAGAAATCAATAGTGAAAAAAAAAAAAAAGTGAAGTTAAATGTCCCCCAGAGGTCTTGTATGACCTTATGGGGGACGAAAAGTGTAAAATAAAAAATAAAGTTTTAAAATAAGAAAAATGGTTTCACATAATAATCCCCAAGTAAGGAATAAAAAAAAAATTAGAAAAAATAATAATAAAATAGACATATTTGGTATTGCCGTGTCCGTGACGGTCAGCTCTATAAATATATCACATGATCCACCCAGTCCGATAAACACCATAAAAAATTAAAACTGTGTCAAAAAAAGAAATTTTTGTCACCTTACATCACAAAGAGTGCAAAACCATGTGATTAAAAAGGCGTATGTCCCACAAAATGGTACCAATAAAACCGTCACCTCATTCCGCAAAAAATGAGCAACTATGTAAGAAAATCGCTCAAAAAAAAAAAAAAACTATAGCTCTCATAACATGGAGACACTAAAACATAATTTTTTGGGTTTACAAAATGCTATTATTGTGTAAAAGTGAAATAAAAAAAAAGTATACATATTAGGTATCGCCGCATCCGTAACAACCAGTTCTATGAAAATATCACATGACCTAACCCATCGGGTGAACACCGTAAAAAAAAAAATAACTGTGTCAAAAAAGCAATTTTTGTCACATTACATCACAAAAAGTGCAATACCAAGTGATCAAAAAAGTGTATGTCCCACAAAATGGTACCAATAAAACAATCACCTCATTATGCAAAAAATGAGCCTCTACATAAGAAAATCTTTCAAAAATTAAAAAAACTATAGCTCTCAGAACATGGAGGCACTAAAACATCATTTTTTTGGTATCAAAAATGCTATTATTGTGTTAAAATGAAATAAATATAAAAAAGTTTACATACTAGGTATCACCGTGTCAGTACTAACCATCTCTATAAAAATATCTCATGATGTAACCCCTCGGGTGAACACCATAAAAAAATAAAAATAAAAACTGTATAAAAAAAGCCATTTTTGTTACCTTACATCACAAAAAGTGTAACACCAAGTGATCAAAAAGGCGTATGTCCCACAAAATGGTACCAATAAAACCGTCATCTCATCCTGCAAAAAATGAGCCCCTACATAAGAAAATCATAAAAAAAAAAAAATAACTATAGCTCTCAGAACATGGACACATTAAAACTTTTTTTTTTCAAAAATGCTATTATTGTGTAAAAAATTAATAGGAAAAAGTATACATATTAGGTATCGCCACGTCCATAACAATCTGCTCTATAAAAATGTCACTTGACTGAATCCCTCATGTGAACGATGTAAAAATAAATAAATAAAAACTGTGCTAAGACAACCAATTTTTTGGTCACCTTGCCCCATAAAGTGTTATAATGAATGATCAAAAAATCATATGTACCCAAAATTAGTACAAATAAACCTGGCACCTTATCCCCTAGTTTCCAAAATGGGGTCACTTTTTGGGAGTTTCTACTGTAAGGGTGCATCAGAGGGGCTTCAAATGGGACATGGCATCTAAAAACCATGTGGCACTCCTTTTCTTCTGCGCCCTGCCGTGTGCCCATACAGCAGTTTATGACCACATTTGGGTTGTTTCTGTAAACCGCAGAATCTGGGTAATAAATATTGAGTTTTGTTTGGCTGTTAACCCTCGATGTGTTAAAGAAAAAATTGGATTAAAATGGAAAAACTGCCAAAAAATGAAATTTTTTATTTGATCTCCATTTTACTTTAATTCTTGTGGAATGCCTAAAGGGTTAACAAAGTTTGTAAAATCTGTTTTAAGTAACTTGAGGGGTGTAGTTTCTATAATGAGGTCATGTACGGGGGTATCCACTATGTAAGCCCCACAAAGTGACTTCAGACCTGAACTGGTCCTTAAAAAGTGGGTTTTGGCAATTTTCTTAAAAATTTTAAGAATTGCTTCTAAACTTCTAAGCCTTCCTACATCCTAAAAAAATAAAATGACATTTCCAAAAAGATGCCAACATAAAGGAGACATATGGGGAATGTTAAGTAATAAATATTTTATGAGGTATCACTTTCTGTTTTAAAAGCAGAGAAATTTAAATTTAGAAAATTGCTAATTTTTCTATATTTTTGGTAAATTTGGGATTTTTTTATAAATACAGGTGAAATATATTGACTCAAATTTATGACTAGCATGAAGTACAATGTGTCACGAGTAAACAATCTCTGAATGGCTCGGATAAGTAAAAACGTTCCAAAGTTATTACCACATAAAGTGAGATATGTCAGATTTGCAAAATTAGGCCTGGTCAGGAAGGGGGCAAATGGCCCAGATGTGAAGTGGTTAAAGATGTCTGTCACCTCTTTTAATACTGTATATGAAAGTAACTCAAATGTACTGCAGTACACAAACTATTATGCTTCACAACTGGTATAAGGTATTGGTGTGCAGTGTAATTTTTCCTCCAAACTTTATGCATTTTTACTAAAATGTTTCCCTTTTGAGTCATCTATCCATAGAACATTTTTTTTTTAAGAAGATTTGTGGAATATCCAGTTTCAGCCAAATTTGAGACTGTATGCAATGTTTTCTTTGGGAAGCAGCAACTCCCTTTATTGTGTCCTTGCACAAACACCATTATTGTTCATTGTTTTTCTAACAGTGGACACATAAACAGAGCATTTTGCAGTTTGCATAGTTTTCTTTAAGACTACATTCATACATCAAAATGGTCCGTTTTTACTGAGGCCTAAGGGACAGACTTTAAAGTGTAACTGTCATATTTTTTTATTTATTTGTGAGTTTACTAGAGCTAGTCATGTATACCTGAGTTAGTTTGTCTGATTGTAAAAGATCTGTAATTACCTTATAATAACATATTTCAGTAATGTCCCCTGTCCCTGAAAAGACCGTTGCTATGGCTTGTCTGTCTTCCCTTTAGTGTAAACAAAAGACAGAGGGGTGGTCCTCCAAACTGTATGTCTGCATTAGGCTTCAGAGTGAGGAGGCGTATCTCTCAGTAATTCAATCTGATTGGCTGGCAGGGAGCTGTTGACTAAAGCAAGTGTGTATGGGAAGTGAGGGAAGGCAGTATTGGCTTCAGAGAACTGGCAGAGGAGCCATCTTGAGAAGATCTGCATATTGTAGGGTTCAAAACAGCTGTAATTAAGGGAAAAGCTCAAGGAAAACAGTGTTATGTGAAGAAACTACTGTTTTATGCATAATTGTGCAGTAGCAGTAACATATGGTAATACAGATTTTTTTAATGAAAACTTGACAGTTATACTTTTAAAAATGTACCCTTCATTTGTATGGCAGCTGTCGGTCATTAAAAACAAACATAATAGAACATGTTCTATTTTTGACACCCGTTATTCACTGGCCATAAAAAAAATTGTAATGTGAACAATTCCATAGTCTATGACTGTTCTTAAAACGGGTTGTTAAAAAAAAACATTTATTTCATGTCTGTATTTCACTATCATGTGAATGTAGCCTAAGTTGGTTGCTGTTACCCTTAGGTTTTTTTTTCACCTGTTTTAGGATCGCCCATTGTGATCTTCACAGGCCACCTATTCCAAGGCAGATTAGCAACAGTTCTGGTTTCTCCATTTGCAGTAAGTATAATTTACACTAACCAATCTTTCTTGATGAGAACAGGGGTTTGTCCCTCAGTAACTAGGCTTTGCGTGTCTTTATGTAATGCACTTTGAAACCCACACTTCCAATCTCATCTCCATTTTCTAACTCTTGAAGCAGTCATTAACAGAGAGGTTAACTCATTTTCTACCTAGACTGTAGATATTTACTTAATGAGCTCAGTAAGGGTACTTTTACACTAGCATTTTTCTTTTCCGGCACTGAGTTCTGTCAAAAGGGCTCAATGCCGGAAAAGAACTGATCAGGCATATCCCCATGCATTCTGAATGGAGAGTAATCCGTTCAGGATGCATCAGGATGTCTTCAGTTCAGTCTTTTTGACTGATCAGGCAAAAGATAAAACCGCAGCATGCTACGGTTTTATCTCCGACCAACAAAAACTGAAAACTTGCCTGAATGCCGGATCGAGCATTTTTTCCCCCAAAGGAATGTATTAGTGCCGGATCCGGCATTCAAAATACCGAAAAAAAAAGGTGAAAAAAATAAATGCCAGATCCGTTTTGCCGGATTACACTGGAAAGACAGATACGGCATTTTTCTGACTGATCAGGCATTTTTAAGACTGATCAGGATCCTGATCAGTCTTACAAATGCCATCAGTTGGCATACGTTTTCCGGCGATGGAACTGCTTGGTGGATAACTCTGCCGCAAGTGTGAAAGTAGCCTTAAAGATTTGAACCGTAAAAATGTTTGTATGTTGTTCATTTAGTCATTGCACATTGTGTTTATACATAATTGTGACTATTTTAGCAATCAGACCACATTTTATGAGTAGGGATGAGCGAACACGAACTGCAAAGTTCAGGTTTGTACTGAACTTTGCGAGTTCAGGTATCCGGGCCCAAATCCAGACTTTTTCACTGAAGTCTGGGTTTGGGCGATTTATGAATTACTTTATTATTTTCCGTTATAACATGGTTATATCGGAAAATAATGTACTGTATTTTTTGCTTTATAAGATGCTATTTTTTCCGCCGATAGTGTGGGGAAAATGGCAGTGCGTCTTATTTAAAAGCGAATACTAGTGACTTAGTGAGTGCTTCAATTGGAAACGTTCACTTGTATGCATTAGGTGCTGGGAGAGGGGAGTGAAGCAGTGTGAGCGTTTCCTGTTTCATATGGGGGTCTGATCTAAGGATCTGATATGAGGTATAATGAAAAATATTTTTTTCTTATTTTCCTCCTTTAAAACCTGGGGTGCGTCCTATCAACAGGTGCGTCTTATAAAGCAAAAAATATGGTAATTCTTAAGACAGAATGCAAAAGGTAAACCTTTAGAGGCATTTTGCATTCCATTATAATAGATGTCTATGGGAGCATAACTGATGGCAGAGAGGTCTAATAAAAAAAAAAAAAAAATTTGTATTTTCCTCCTCTAAAACCAAGGGGCATCTTATGGGCAGGTGTGTCTTATAGGGTGAAAAATACAGTAAGTATACCTATTTTTTTTATTTATTTGTAAGATTATTTTTCCTGCACAGCCCCTTTAAAGGAGGAGATGAGCAGTTAGGGCTTGTCTCATTTCAGCAAATGGCAATCATCATGTAGACAAAGTTAATACAAGCCACTTACTAATGTATTGTGACTGTTCATATTGCCCTTTTTGCTGGCTGTATTAATTTTTCCATTACGTTACACACTGCTCGTTTTCATGGTTATGACCACCCTTGAATACATCAGTGGTGGTCATGCTTGCACATAATAGTGTAGAATGTCTTTCCAATACTGTGCAAGCACAACCACCACTGATGGACTAGGTGGTTGTAACCCCTGGAAATGAGCCATGTATAATGTGATGGAAAAATGAATCCAGCCAGCAAAGGAGGCAATTAAGACAATCACAATACATTAGTAAGTTGCTTGTATTAACTTTGTCTATATAATAAATACCATTTCCTGAAGTCAGACAACTTCTTTAATGGCTGAGACACAAGGGACCTACTCTTTTTTTAACTCTCCTGCTGATGTTGATCATGGGTAGAAGTGAGCAGCAAAGTTCTTGAAAATTAGATTTGGCTGCTTAACCAAATTTAACCAAAAAAATTTGCTTCATGATTACTTTGTCATGAAGCGCATTTCTTTGCAACTAGTGTGTGCAATGACAGGGAACAGTGATTGCGCCGCTCCCCGTCATTGTACCCCTCAGATGCTGTGTTTATCTCTTATTGCAGCACATGACATTAATATTAAGGTCTATAATAAAAATAAATAAAATCATACTTCCATTTGATCGTGAAGAGCCCACCACCACCATCTTGATTGAAGATCCAGAGTGAAATCTCACATGGCGCGTGATGACGTCATCACGTCAGCCGACATGGTAACGTCATACGTCACCGCGCATAAGATTTCACGCAGGATCTTCATTCAAGATGGCGGCGGTGGGCTCTTCATGCTGAAACCAAATGGATGAGGTGAGTATGATTTTTGTACTCCATTTCGGAAAAAAATTGATTAGTTACCACAAAGTAAGAAATTCGGCTTCACAGCAAATCGAATTTTCCCAGAAATTCGGATCAAAGTCAACTTCAGACAGCTCGTTCACTCAGTACTAGTCATGGGGTCATGGCATCTGGCACTGTGCCCCATGATTATTTATAATATTCCTGAATGGCTGATTTAGTGGATTGGCTTTGTTTAGGATTGTAGACTGTCCTAAGGACTTCATGGTCACAGAACAACCAAACAATGGTATCTCTGGATGCCAGGACCACTAAATCAAGACTAAGTTTCTGAACTTCCTACATCAGTGTTTTGGTCAGTGATTTCCATCAGTGATTGTGAGCCAAAACAGGATTGGAGCCTCAGTAGACCTAAGGTATAAAGGGAAAGATCTGCACCTGTTCTGTGTTTAGAGCCGCAACTAGTTTTGGCTCAAAAACACTGATGCAAATCACTGACAAGAACACTGATGTGTCAATGAGACATAAGGCTAACTGTTGGGCAGTCACACATGAGTCTCTTTGATGGCCACACCTACTGGTATAGGTTCTGTCCACCCAGCCAGTCATGATGCTTGACCATTCAGTCAATCCGGAGGTTTGACTAATTGGCCAACCAGGAGACTCAGTCAGTGGACCAACAAGGGGAAATATTAGTGCAACCTGGGAGGTTGGCTCTCTGTTTGGACTAAACCCTGCCCTTCTAACCTGGATTTACCCTTGGACTGTCTGGATTCCCATTCTTCTGTTATTCTGACACTTGTAGTCCTGACCAATTATTAGAACTGGCTCTAAACTTGACTCTGTCCTTAGATTTTTTCTTGTTCTGATGTTCCTTTCTGATTATCCAGCTTCTACCCCAGATTGTCTGATACTTCTTTTATCGGTTTGCACCACCAGTCAGCAGATAATATCCCTCACACAATGCCTACAGGTGATTCAATAGGAATGTTTTTTATTTTTTTATTTGACCCTATTATACTACAGCAATTAGCGAGGGACAAAACGCATCTCATATGGATGAGGGGTAATCTCAATATCCGAAGGGTCTTCATCTGATTCCAAATTGAATGTCTGCAGGATAGAGATGAGAAAAAGGAAAATCTCCATTCGTGCCATTCCTTCTCCTAGGCAAATCCTTCGCCCTGCCAAAAAAAAGTTCAGATATTTGCTTTTGAACAACATCTTAGTAAACAGAAAATTGTAATTCGGCTTAATCTTATCATCAAAATGCATGAAATTTGTATTCCATATCAATGCCTGAGTAATACCTGATGAGAATGGCATGAAAGCTTCATTCTTCTGAAACTCCCCTTTTTCATTCAGAAAATGTCCCGGGTCAAATTTTGTTGGGTTCCTGAAGTATTTGGGGTCTTTCAGTACAGAGGAGAGGAAAACAAACACTGTGGTATCCTTCAATGCAATAAAAAGAGACAATATAAGAATGATTTACTACTACATATAATATAGTTTTTTTTACTAGGAGGGTTAAATCTGTGGGAAAATTAATCAACTAATGATTCTCCAGCAGCAACCCCATGAAGTAAATGAAGCATAAAATTTTGATTAAAAAAATAATGAAAAAATATATCAATGGTATCTATATCAATATATTAATATTAGTGTTGGGTGAGCATGTCTAGTAGTAAGTATTCCTATACAGCAGAAGTCTCACATTTTATTTATTTTTCAAACACCCAGCCATGCAGATCTATAGTGTAGTGGTTAACATTATGGACTGTAATGTAGAAGGCTGTGAGTTTGAAACTTTTCAGAAATAGATGCTAAATTAAATTTATATATTTTATTTTTTAGCAATGGTAGAAAATGTTTAATAAAAAAATAAAAAAGAATTTTATATATATATATATATATATATATATATATATATATATATATAGAAAAAGAAAGTCCAGCGGGAGCACCAACCATAAAAAATGGGTGCAAAATCCAAGGGGGATAACGGCAGTCCCCAATAATATAATCGAAGAAATAGGACTGCACTCCAGATATTGACGAAATCAAGTGGTTTTATTCACCCATATTATGGCAAATCTTGCGACGTTTCAGCTCTTGCGAGCCTTTCTCAAGCATAGAGTAAGTGAAAGTGAACACATATAAAGCGTTACAAAAAGTGTTACACCCATCGGGGTGTGGTTACAATCAACTTAATTACAGACATGTGTTACAATTTTAAAGTGCATGTTTAACATAGTAACTAGTGGAATACATTTTTTCATATCAGGATATAGTTCCTTTACACACAGAATAAAAATATATCCAGGACCAGTGTTCCAATTAGAATCATAAAGTGTTATAAACATACTGAATAGGGATCCCAGGAGAAGACTCAGCAAGCCATGGAGCCCACATATACCATCACGTATCTTTAGCGTCTCGATCTCATCAATGCGCATGCCCAGAGTGACGACATCATGTGAGTCGCCGTGTAAGATTGGTGCGCATGCGTTCTACCCAGTAACATCTCGCCGCACCATCTTGGTTAATGGAAAATAGCCCCAAGTGACAGCTCTGCGCCCATCATATAGATGGTAGCTAAACGGAGTAAATATCCTCCCAATATATTTTAAGAGCCATAACTATAAAATAAGATTCATAAAGAGTGTTGCAGACCGCAGCAGGGATCTCCTACAGAAACCAGCCTCAGGACCGGGGTCCCCACCTCTCGGGAAGGACACCGGACCGTGGGGTCGTACACGTCAGGGGGGGACATCTCCATGCACCCCACCGACGTGTCTGGCCCTCTTGCTGGAAATAAAGCAGTCTGGGAGGGATAATCCCTCACCCTTACAAAGAGTAAAAACATACTGGAGCTTAATGATATATCTGGAGTAGCGCATACACCATAGGACGCTGTAGTTGGTACTGGGCTGCACCGCTTCCATTGAGTCAAAGTCCAGGGGTCCGTACCCAGCACTGTGAGGGTTAAAAATTCTAAAAGGCAAGAAAAAAATATATATTAGTTTCCAAATCTGTCAGTTGTGCAATTGCATATATTACTTTCACAATTCTGATGCACCTATTACATACGTGGAAAAGGCGCAATCACATACATGCGTGGAAAGGACGGGCAGGCGACAGATCAACAGACACCTATCTAAACTCCACATTTAATCCTCTGGGGTGCAGAGTATCTAAATCATAAATCCACCTCAGTTCTCTTTTCTTGAGAATTGCCAAGCGGTCTCCACCTCTCCTTGGGAGCTCAACATGGTCTAGTATCCAGCATCTCAAGTCCCGCTCGGAATGCCCAAGGGACGTAAAATGCCTGGAGACCGGTAAATCGGCACGTTTTTTTCTTATTGAATTCCTATGGTTATTCAATCTTAGTTTTAGTTCTGTAGACGTTTCACCGATATATATTAAATTACATGGACATGCTAACACGTAAATCACATAAGAAGATGAACAATTTAGGTGAAACCTAATGGGATATTCTTTATGTGTGGTAGGATGTGTAAAGGATCTAGATTTGCATATATAGCGACAGTTAACACAATTGAGACATGGATAACAACCATGTCCCGATTTAGACAATGTCGTTGTACTGCTGATTTTTTTAGGGCCTACATCCGCTCTAACCAAATGGTCCTTAATATTTTTACTTTTTCGGTATGATAGGAGAGGAGGGGAATTCAATTCAGGTATATCTTTTATGGACCTACTGAGGATGTTCCAATTATCCTTTAGAATACGTCCCATCTCCACACTGCACTCAGAATATGTGGACATGAAAGGTATTCTGCGGGTCCTCTGTAGGTTAGAGGTAATTTTCTCAGGGCTATTCTGTAAAACGTCATTTTTTTGGGCAGATAGCAATCGGTGGGGATAACCCCGTCTCTTAAATTTATCCACCATCATATCCAATGTGGATATTAGCTCAGTCTGCTCCGATACTATGCGTTTAGCACGTAGAAATTGTGAATGTGGAAGATGTTTAATTAAACTACGAGGATGACTACTTTCGTATCTTAAAGTGGTATTCCTGTCAGTTGGCTTCACATAAAGGCCTGTATTGATCGAACCATCAACCAATCTGACATTGGTATCAAGGAAGGATAGTTCAATCTTGGAGTAAGACACCGTGTACTGGAGGTCAGAATCAATGCTATTTAAATATGCATGAAACTCAGTCAGCTGCACTTCTGAGCCTGACCACAGGAGGAAGACGTCATCTATGTACCGCCACCACCCAATAACATACTGAAGTGGTGGGATACATAGATGAAGTCCTCCTCCATGTGCCGCATGTAAATATTTGCGTACGTGGGGGCCACGTTGGACCCCATCGCAACGCCACGTTTTTGATTAAAAAAGGTATCCTGGAAAAGAAAATAATTATTTTCCAGAATAAGTCTCAGCAGGATATTAATAAAACATTTGGACTGTTGTGTAATAGACGATCCATCCAGATATTTATTCACAGCAGATATGCCCTTCTCGTGTCCTATTGACGTGTATAAAGATACAACGTCAAAGGACACGAGAGTAGCAGTCTGCAACTCGGCTGTATCAACTGCTCTCAGTTGCTGTAAGAAATGCCCAGTGTCCTGAATATATGATTTACCGGCCGTCGAGAATTCTCGCAAAATCCTATCAAGAAACATAGCGATTTTACTAAACACAGAGTCCGTACCAGAGACGATGGGGCGGCCGGGGGGGTCCACAAGAGTTTTGTGGACTTTGGGCAAGATATATAAAACCGGAGTAATGGGAGAAGACACGGTTAAATATTCCCTTAGCCCTTCATCAATAATGCCCCCGGCCACAGCATCGGACAAAATATTTTTGATAATATTCATAATCTGAAATTTAGGGTCATGCTGTAACAAACCATACACATCTGTATCACGGAGTTGACGTTCAATTTCCTTAACATAATTACATGTATCAAGAACAACCACCCCACCCCCCTTATCGGCGGGTTTAATAGTTAATTGGGGGTTGCTTCTAAGTTGGGATAGGGCCTCTACTTCCGCAGTCGTCAGGTTAGATTTATTTAATTTTTCTATATCACCAAAACGGGATTTTAACTCCCTGACATCCCTTTTGACTGCGGCAATATAGGCCTCAACAGCAGGTTCATCTACATAAGGAAAAAAATTACTTTTATTCATTAAACCCAATTTCTTGAGTGAAAATTCACTCGTATGTGTCAGTGTGTCAACAGTATGATGCTTAAAGAAAACCTTCAGTTTAATAGATCGAAATAAATCATTTAGATCCATTTCTAGATCGAACCAATTTACCTTGGATCTTGGGCAAAATGTAAGCCCTTTAGAGAGGACACTATGTTGGGCTACAGTCAGTTCAGCCGAAGACAAATTGAAGACTATTGTCTCTTTCTCTGGGGTGGTACTTTCGTCGATTGTAGTCTGGTCCGGTTGTATCGCTGCTTCCCTTTTCCGTTTATACCTGCGGCCTCCTCGCCTTGTCCTTGATCCTTTCCCTCCTTTATATCCAGAATGTCCCCTAAAAAAGATTTATTCTCATCTGGGGGTAGTTGCATAAATCTCCGACTTTTTTTATTGCGGTTAGAGCCCGTAGATGGTGTATCCGATTGCCACAATGTGTGGCAATCGGATACACCATCTACGGGCTCTAACCGCAATAAAAAAAGTCAGAGATTTATGCAACTACCCCCAGATGAGAATAAATCTTTTTTAGGGGACATTCTGGATATAAAGGAGGGAAAGGATCAAGGACAAGACGAGGAGGCCGCAGGTATAAACGGAAAAGGGAAGCAGCGATACAACCGGACCAGACTACAATCGACGAAAGTACCACCCCAGAGAAAGAGACAATAGTCTTCAATTTGTCTTCGGCTGAACTGACTGTAGCCCAACATAGTGTCCTCTCTAAAGGGCTTACATTTTGCCCAAGATCCAAGGTAAATTGGTTCGATCTAGAAATGGATCTAAATGATTTCTTTCGATCTATTAAATTGAAGGTTTTCTTTAAGCATCATACTGTTGACACACTGACACATACGAGTGAATTTTCACTCAAGAAATTGGGTTTAATGAATAAAAGTAATTTTTTTCCTTATGTAGATGAACCTGCTGTTGAGGCCTATATTGCCGCAGTCAAAAGGGATGTCAGGGAGTTAAAATCCCGTTTTGGTGATATAGAAAAATTAAATAAACCTAACCTGACAACTGCGGAAGTAGAGGCCCTATCCCAACTTAGAAGCAACCCCCAATTAACTATTAAACCCGCCGATAAGGGGGGTGGGGTGGTTGTTCTTGATACATGTAATTATGTTAAGGAAATTGAACGTCAACTCCGTGATACAGATGTGTATGGTTTGTTACAGCATGACCCTAAATTTCAGATTATGAATATTATCAAAAATATTTTGTCCGATGCTGTGGCCGGGGGCATTATTGATGAAGGGCTAAGGGAATATTTAACCGTGTCTTCTCCCATTACTCCGGTTTTATATATCTTGCCCAAAGTCCACAAAACTCTTGTGGACCCCCCCGGCCGCCCCATCGTCTCTGGTACGGACTCTGTGTTTAGTAAAATCGCTATGTTTCTTGATAGGATTTTGCGAGAAATCTCGACGGCCGGTAAATCATATATTCAGGACACTGGGCATTTCTTACAGCAACTGAGAGCAGTTGATACAGCCGAGTTGCAGACTGCTACTCTCGTGTCCTTTGACGTTGTATCTTTATACACGTCAATAGGACACGAGAAGGGCATATCTGCTGTGAATAAATATCTGGATGGATCGTCTATTACACAACAGTTTAAATGTTTTATTAATATCCTGCTGAGACTTATTCTGGAAAATAATTATTTTCTTTTCCAGGATACCTTTTTTAATCAAAAACGTGGCGTTGCGATGGGGTCCAACGTGGCCCCCACGTACGCAAATATTTACATGCGGCACATGGAGGAGGACTTCATCTATGTATCCCACCACTTTCAGTATGTTATTGGGTGGTGGCGGTACATAGATGACGTCTTCCTCCTGTGGTCAGGCTCAGAAGTGCAGCTGACTGAGTTTCATGCATATTTAAATAGCATTGATTCTGACCTCCAGTACACGGTGTCTTATTCCAAGATTGAACTATCCTTCCTTGATACCAATGTCAGATTGGTTGATGGTTCGATCAATACAGGCCTTTATGTGAAGCCAACTGACAGGAATACCACTTTAAGATACGAAAGTAGTCATCCTCGTAGTTTAATTAAACATCTTCCACATTCACAATTTCTACGTGCTAAACGCATAGTGTCGGAGCAGACTGAGCTAATATCCACATTGGATATGATGGTGGATAAATTTAAGAGAAGGGGTTATCCTCACCGATTGCTATCTGCCCAAAAAAATGATGTTTTACAGAATAGCCCTGAGAAAATTACCTCTAGCCTACAGAGGACCCGCAGAATACCTTTCATGTCCACATATTCTGAGTGCAGTGTGGAGATGGGACGTATTCTAAAGGATAATTGGAACATCCTCAGTAGGTCCATAAAAGATATACCTGAATTGAATTCCCCTCCTCTCCTATCATACCGAAAAAGTAAAAATATTAAGGACCATTTGGTTAGAGCGGATGTAGGCCCTAAAAAAATCAGCATACAACGGACATTGTCTAAATCGGGACATGGTTGTTATCCATGTCTCAATTGTGTTAACTGTCGCTATATATGCAAATCTAGATCCTTTACACATCCTACCACACATAAAGAATATCCCATTAGGTTTCACCTTAATTGTTCATCTTCTTATGTGATTTACGTGTTAGCATGTCCATGTAATTTAATACATATCGGTGAAACGTCTACAGAACTAAAACTAAGATTGAATAACCATAGGAATTCAATAAGAAAAAAACGTGCCGATTTACCGGTCTCCAGGCATTTTACGTCCCTTGGGCATTCCGAGCGGGACTTGAGATGCTGGATACTAGACCATGTTGAGCTCCCAAGGAGAGGTGGAGACCGCTTGGCAATTCTCAAGAAAAGAGAACTGAGGTGGATTTATGATTTAGATACTCTGCACCCCAGAGGATTAAATGTGGAGTTTAGATAGGTGTCTGTTGATCTGTCGCCTGCCCGTCCTTTCCACGCATGTATGTGTTGCGCCTTTTCCACGTATGTAATAGGTGCATCAGAATTGTGAAAGTAATATATGCAATTGCACAACTGACAGATTTGGAAACTAATATATATTTTTTTCTTGCCTTTTAGAATTTTTAACCCTCACAGTGCTGGGTACGGACCCCTGGATTTTGACTCAATGGAAGCGGTGCAGCCCAGTACCAACTATAGCGTCCTATCGTGTATGCGCTACTCCAGATATATCATTAAGCTCCAGTATGTTTTTACTCTTTGTAAGGGTGAGGGATTATCCCTCCCAGACTGCTTTATTTCCAGCAAGAGGGCAAGACACGTCGGTGGGGTGCATGGAGATGTCCCCCCCTGACGTGTACGACCCCACGGTCCGGTGTCCTTCCCGAGAGGTGGGGACCCCGGTACTGAGGCTGGTTTCTGTAGGAGATCCCTACTGCGGTCTGCAACACTCTTTATGAATCTTATTTTATAGTTATGGCTCTTAAAATATATTGGGAGGATATTTACTCAGTTTAGTTACCATCTATATGATGGGCGCAGAGCTGTAACTCGGGGCCATTTTCCATTAACCAAGATGGTGCGGCGAGATGTTACTGGGTAGAACGCATGCGCACCAATCTTATACGGCGACTCACATGATGTCGTCACTCTGGGCATGCGCATTGATGAGATCGAGACGCTAAAGATACGTGATGGTATATGTGGGCTCCATGGCTTGCTGAGTCTTCTCCTGGGATCCCTATTCAGTATGTTTATAACACTTTATGATTCTAATTGGAACACTGGTCCTGGATATATTTTTATTCTGTGTGTAAAGGAACTATATCCTGATATGGAAAAATGTATTCCACTAGTTACTATGTTAAACATGCACTTTAAAACTGTAACACATGTCTGTAATTAAGTTGATTGTAACCACACCCCGATGGGTGTAACACTTTTTGTAACGCTTTATATGTGTTCACTTTCACTTACTCTATGCTTGAGAAAGGCTCGCAAGAGCTGAAACGTCGCAAGATTTGCCACAATATGGGTGAATAAAACCACTTGATTTCGCCAATATCTGGAGTGCAGTCCTATTTCTTCAATTATATATATATATATATATATATATATATATATATATACACAGCGATCTTCTGTATAGACATATAGGCTAATTTGGATTTAAATACACTGACTCGAGCACAAGCGATGTTCACTCAACACTAATTATTACATATTTAGAATATATAATATATTATTGCTAAAACATCAGTAGTAGTTTCCCACATATATATCAGAAGTATGATTATATATAATCATACTTCTGATATATATGTGGGAAACTACTACTTATGTTTTAGCCATAATATATTTACATATATTATAATATATTATATATTCTAAATATATAATAATTAGTGTTGAATGAGCATCGCGTGTGCTCGAGTCAGTGTATTTAAATCTAATTTAGCCTATATGTCTATGCAGAAGACTGTACAGTGTGGGAATCCCCCAGTGTGAGTCTGCAGCTTAGGAGTCCCTGCTTTGAAAGGGACCCTGTCACCTCCAAAAGTAATATAAAACTGCCAGCTTTACCTTATAGCAGCAGCCAGTCTGTAACTGAGCCATACATTTATTAATTCATACTTCAGAAAAATGCTTTTTTAAATCTCCCTGAGCGCTCTGTTTGCAGTGTGCTTGAAGTCAAGGGGGCAGCGGCCTCTTTTTCTTCAAGTCAAGCAATGCCCGCCTTTTCCTTGCCCCCTCCTGACTATGATTTACATATTTACCATTCCTTGGGATCGTGCCAGTCTGGCGCCTGCGTGGTGCGCCGCTTGTAAATGCACGATCCCATCTCGGGCTCCCGCAGTCAGCCGGGCATACTTTTGGAACTGCGCATTCGCCGTCCGGCTCGATTTAGCAAGCGCGCACGCTGATTAATGCCAATGCGTGGCTACTTTGAAGAACCTAGAACTATGACATATTTTCAGTTGTTTCACACTTTTTTGCTATGTATATAATTTCACATGTGTTAATTCATAGTTTTGATGCCTTCAGTGTGAATCTACAATTTTCATAGTCATGAAAATAAAGAAAACTCTTTGAATGAGAAGGTGTGTCCAAACTTTTGGTCTGTACTGTATATATATAAAAAAAAGAGAGAAAGCAGTGGCAGCACCGTCCTGATGCAAGCTGGTGGGTGCAGCAGCCCAATACAGATTAAAGCCAATCCAAAAATACAAAATAAAAAAGATGGGCAGCACTCCAAATAGTAAAAATGAAAAAATCTTTATTTACCCCAGTGGGAGATGCGACGTTTCGGCTCTAGACAGGAGCCTTCCTGCTTGAGGAAGGCTCCTGTCTAGAGCTGAAACGTCGCATCTCCCACTGGGGTAAATAAAGATTTTTTTCATTTTTACTATTTGGAGTGCTGCCCATCTTTTTTATTTTATATATATATATATATATATATATATATATATATATAAATTTGTAATTACACATTTAGTTTGTGCCATACATTTTTTACAATTACTAAAAAACATATAAAATATATAAATTTGATCTCTATTTCTGAAATGGATCTGCTGGGATTTAAACTCACAACCTTTTGAATTAGAGGCAAGAATCTTAACCACTTGGCTATACAACCCAATGATAATTTGTGCTAGAAAATACTCATAGTAGTTCCTAAAGTAGTAAGTATTCCTATACAGAAGGAATACTTACTGATACAGAGCACCCAGGCATCGGGAAGTGTTCTACTCAAGCACTTTGGTGTTCGACTAACACTAATCAATATCCATATATCAATGCTAATTTCTGTTTGTATCCATTCTCAGCTAGGGCTTGATAAGGAAATCTGCAAGAGGCCTGAAAGGGGACTACCCCTTTAAAAAAATTACTGTATTTTTGCAGACTATAGGACGCAACTAGGATTTGGAGGAGAAAAATAGGAAAAAATAAATAAAATGTGCATCAGACCCCTCAACCTCCATCAGCCTCCCATCAAACCCCCAACCCTCCATTATCCCCAGACCAGCCTCTAATCAGACCCCCCGAGCCCCCCTCAGACTCAGATCATACCCCCAATCAGCCACAAATCAGACCCCCCCAGCCCCAATCAGCCTCGGATGGAACCCCACATCCCTCATCAACCCTTTAGATCAGACCCCCAATCAGACAGTATCAGCCTCTGATCGGACCACCCCAGCCCCACTTAGCCTCAGATTGCACTCCCAGCCCCCATCAGACCTCAGATCAGATGTTTAAAAAAAAAATGTAAACTTACTTTTCTTGCTCTAGACAGCACTGCATATCCAAGACTCACTGCACTACTTCTTCCGGGTCCAGCTGTGTACAGTCATAGTGTGAACCTATGTGCACTATGTCCTGCCACTGTGCATGGTCAGAACACCACAGCAGAACCTGGTAGAAGACCAGGGGAGGTGAGTACAGCCAGCACTGACCTCACCTCCCCATGCCTCCCCCATGTTAATGACCACTACCATAATGCAACCAGTCATTAGCATTCAGACTATAAGATGCACTGCCACTTTTCCCCCACTTTTTGAGATCGTTCCCTTTACATAAGATTAGGATTTAGCAAATTGTCGGGAAGGAAGCGTTCCTTCCCGGCCATCTGCTGATCACTAGCGGGGGAGACCACAGCATTTACATGCACCAATCTCCCCCAGCTCCTCCAGAGTATGGGAGGAGTGATCGCTATTGCCATTGCTCTTTCCCGTACAGTATCATTGTTTTCCGGCAGCAGATCGTGTTTACATAACCCCATCTGCCAATGGGAAACGATGATCCAATTACCTGATGAATGAGCATTTTGCTCGTTCATCGGGTAATCGGCAGTGCATTTACACTGCCAGATCATCGCTAGTGAGTGTTACTCGTAACGCTGGTTAGTGAATATCTGTTCAAGGGCCATGTAAAGCGCCCTTTATAGTCCCAAAAATACGGTATGTCATTAAGAGAATTATAGTGTGCATACCACCCTTTGTTATGGAAATTGCACAGCTAGCAATGGAGTCTCCATACATGTTGATAGGATTAGCCTGGCTCCCTGTAATAGCCACTTTGAGCTTTTCATGTCTAGTAGCCACAGGCTTTTAGAAAAACTCTCATATTGTACCTTTGTTAAAGATTTAAAGGAAATATGTCCCCAATTTTTTTCCTGTCCAGATAGCAACACATCCTTTTTTGCTGATCTGTTTTTATTTCATGATTGCAGACTTATTTATTCTATTTCTTTTTTTTTTTATTTAAATATTTTATTTGTAATACAAAAATACATATCCATATAACATTTATGCTGTTATAAGATCCTGAAGTCCGTAAGTTTCTGATTTATAAACATAGTTAATAATAATTTCATTCAATTACCCATACTTATGGGGATAGTACAGGTCAAATGGAGATCTCACTTGCTAAGAGGAGAGCGGGGCTCCCCCGACATCGGCAGCCCAATCGGGCAAACACATACAGCATCTAACTTAGCATGTTAGTGTCTATAAAGGGCAGAGATCGGGGGCCCGCGGCCCGGGCGGCCACCAGGAAACAAGCGCGCACCCCACGTGTCCTCTCCCAAATATGGGTGAAGAAGGACAGGATTAACAATCTTAGATCCATTCACCTGGTGCTCACATTAACCATGCATAGCGGGCTTACAACGATCTTTGATCGAAAACATTTCTTGAGGCAACCTAGGGGGTCCAGCAGTCTTCTACCGCAGTGGAGAAAGAAAAAAAAACCCACATGCATATTTTGGTGCCTCATCCCCAGATAGTTAAGATTGAAAGTTAATGCCCAGCTTAACCGTACCTCGCATACAATCACACCAGTATCTCAGGTGCAAGGGGACTCAGGTCGAGTATCACTCGGCAATCACCGGCATTTTAAAAGGAATGTGGACAGAAACACCACCAGAGACCGGCCCTGTCCCCTAATAGCACCCATACAACATGTATCGTATCACTGCCTACAGTCAAACCGCATATCAACAGAGAGAACCGCATTTCGGGTCGCACCCCGCCCCCGGGCCGCCCAGGGTCCCGAGCCCCGGGTCCCCACCCACAGAGCGCACAGTGTCCTGATTTAACAAAAAACTTTGGCCATTATTCAGTGCCGGCGAGTCCCGCTATCCTCCAGCGTTCCTAGAGTAACTTCACATCCTTCGCCAATTACAATGCATACGGAAATACCGGACTAATAAGATCATCCCCAGCCCACCCCCCCCCCCCCACCCCCACCTTGCAGGGGAAAAAAAAAAGAGAAAATAAAATAAATGAATAAATAAAAACTAAAAAGGATATATGATAAAAAAAGGGCAGTTCCAGATTGATTAATTAACCATGTCCCAATCTTCCCAGAGTTTACCCCACTTTGAATAAGATCCTCTTTGTTTATACAAAATCCTCTCATAACTTTTCACTTTCTCGACCAGGGCCAACCAGTTACTACAATCTGGAGCGGAAGAGCAAAACCATAGCCTAGAGACCAGAAGCCTGGCCAAGAACATAACCTTAATCAATAGTTGGCGTTTTATGGGCTGGTAGTTAACCCCCGATAGGTCTCCCAGAACCCATATCCTGGGAGACAAAGGAACAACAATATTAAGTTTACGAGCCAGGGTAATTTGGACCGATCTCCAATAGCTGCCCACCATTGGGCAGTCCCAAAACAGATGTAAATTATCTGCCTCGGAGTCGCCACAGCGTGGGCAGTCAGAGGAGGCTCTAAGTCCTCTCCTATATAACCACATAGGTGTCACATATATTTTGTGCAGAATATTGAATTGTACAACAGTGTGATTAAAATTCTGTGAAACAAGTTTTAAGCTTTCCCCTATGTCCTCCCATTCTGGAGGACCCACCTCTGGGAATATCAAGGACCAAGATTTCTGTCCTGGAGAAAGAAGACCCATAAAAATTTTTTTCATTAAGTGTCTATAACTAGAGTTGAGCGAACACCTGGATGTTCGGGTTCGAGAAGTTCGGCCGAACTTCCCAGAAATGTTCGGGTTCGGGATCCGAACCCGATCCGAACTTCGTCCCGAACCCGAACCCCATTGAAGTCAATGGGGACCCGAACTTTTCGGCACTAAAACAGCTGTAAAACAGCCCAGGAAAGGGCTAGGGGGCTGCAAAAGGCAGCAACATGTAGGTAAATCCCCTGCAAACAAATGTGGATAGGGAAATGAATTAAAATAAAAATTAAATAAATAAAATTTAACCAAAATCAATTGGAGAGAGGTCCCATAGCAGAGAATCTGGCTTCCCGTCACCCACCACTGGAACAGTCCATTCTCAGATATTTAGGCCCCGGCACCCAGGCAGAGGAGAGAGGTCCCGTAACAGAGAATCTGGCTTCATGTCAGCAGAGAATCAGTCTTCATATCATAACAGAGAATCAGGCTTCACGTCAGCCACCAGTGCAACAGTCCATTGGCATATATTTAGGCCCAGCACCCAGGCAGAGGAGAGAGGTCCCGTAACAGAGGATCTGTCTTCATGTCAGCAGAGAATTAGTCTGCATGTCATAGCAGAGAATCAGGCTTCACGTCACCCAACATTGGAACAGTCCATTGGCATATATTTAGGCCCTGGCACCCAGACAGAGGAGAGGTTCATTCAACTTTGGGTAGCCTCGCAATATAATGGTAAAATGAAAATAAAAATAGGATTGAATGAGGAAGTGCCCTGGAGTCCAATAATATATGGTTAAGGGGAGGTAGTTAATGTTTAATCTGGACAAGGGACGGACAGGTCCTGTGGGATCCATGCCTGGTTCATTTTTATGAACGTCAGCTTGTCCACATTGGCTGTAGACAGGCGGCTGCGTTTGTCTGTAATGACGCCCCCTGCCGTGCTGAATACACGTTCAGACAAAACGCTGGCCGCCGGGCAGGCCAGCACCTCCAAGGCATAAAAGGCTAGCTCTGGCCACGTGGACAATTTAGAGACCCAGAAGTTGAATGGGGCCGAACCATCAGTCAGTACGTGGAGGGGTGTGCACACGTACTGTTCCACCATGTTAGTGAAATGTTGCCTCCTGCTAACACGTTGCGTATCAGGTGGTGGTGCAGTTAGCTGTGGCGTGTTGACAAAAGTTTTCCACATCTCTGCCATGCTAACCCTGCCCTCAGAGGAGCTGGCCGTGACACAGCTGCCTTGGCGACCTCTTGCTCCTCCTCTGCCTTGGCCTTGGGCTTCCACTTGTTCCCCTGTGACATTTGGGAATGCTCTCAGTAGCGCGTCTACCAACGTGCGCTTGTACTCGCGCATCTTCCTATCACGCTCCAGTGCAGGAAGTAAGGTGGGCACATTGTCTTTGTAGCATGGATCCAGCAGGGTGGCAACCCAGTAGTCCGCACAGGTTAAAATGTGGGCAACTCTGCTGTCGTTGCGCAGGCACTGCAGCATGTAGTCGCTCATGTGTGCCAGGCTGCCCAGGGATAAGGACAAGCTGTCCTCTGTGGGAGGCGTATCGTCATTGTCCTGCCTTTCCCCCCAGCCACGCACCAGTGATGGACCCGAGCTGCGTTGGGTGCCACCCCGCTGTGACCATGCTTCATCCTCATCCTCCTCCACCTCCTCCTCATCCTCGTCCTCCTCGTCCTCCAGTAGAGGGCCCTGTCTGGCCACATTTGTACCTGGCCTCTGCTGTTGCCAAAAACCTCCCTCTGAGTCACTTCGAAGAGACTGGCCTGAAATTGCTAAAAATGACCCCTCTTCCTCCTCCTCCTCCTCCTCCTGGGCCACCTCCTCTTCCATCATCGCCCTAAGTGTTTTCTCAAGGAGACATAGAAGTGGTATTGTAACGCTGATAACGGTGTCATCGCCACTGGCCATGTTGGTGGAGTACTCGAAACAGCGCAACAGGGCACACAGGTCTCGCATGGAGGCCCAGTCATTGGTGGTGAAGTGGTGCTGTTCTGTAGTGCGACTGACCCGTGCATGCTGCAGCTGAAACTCCACTATGGCCTGCTGCTGCTCGCACAGTCTGTCCAGCATGTGCAAGGTGGAGTTCCACCTGGTGGGCACGTCGCATATGAGGCGGTGAGCGGGAAGGCCGAAGTTACGCTGTAGCGCAGACAGGCGAGCAGCAGCAGGATGTGAACGCCGGAAGCGCGAACAGACGGCCCGCACTTTATGCAGCAGCTCTGACATGTCGGGGTAGTTGTGAATGAACTTCTGCACCACCAAATTCAGCACATGCGCCAAGCAAGGGATGTGCGTCAAATTGGCTAGTCCCAGAGCTGCAACGAGATTTCGCCCATTATCACACACCACCAGGCCGGGCTTGAGGCTCACCGGCAGCAACCACTCGTCGGTCTGTTGTTCTATACCCCGCCACAACTCCTGTGCGGTGTGGGGCCTGTCCCCCAAACATATGAGTTTCAGAATGGCCTGCTGACGTTTACCCCGGGCTGTGCTGAAGTTGGTGGTGAAGGTGTGTGGCTGACTGGATGAGCAGGTGGAAGAAGAGGAGGAGGAAGCTGAGAAGGTGGAGGTGGCAACAGGAGGCAAAGAATGTTGCCCCGCGATCCTTGGCGGCGGAAGGACGTGCGCTAAACAGCTCTACGCCTGGGGCCCAGCTGCCACTACATTTACCCAGTGTGCAGTTAGGGAGATATAGCGTCCCTGGCCGTGCTTACTGGTCCACGTATCTGTGGTTAGGTGGACCTTGCTACAGATGGCGTTGCGCAGTGCACACTTGATTTTATCGGATACTTGGTTGTGCAGGGAAGGCACGGCTCTCTTGGAGAAGTAGTGGCGGCTGGGAACAACATACTGTGGGACAGCAAGCGACATGAGCTGTTTGAAGCTGTCTGTGTCCACCAGTCTAAATGACAGCATTTCATAGGCCAGTAGTTTAGAAATGCTGGCATTCAGGGCCAGGGATCGAGGGTGGCTAGGTGGGAATTTACGCTTTCTCTCAAATGTTTGTGAGATGGAGAGCTGAACGCTGCCGTGTGACATGGTTGAGACGCTTGGTGACGGAGGTGGTGGTGGTGTTGGTGGTACATCCCCTGTTTGCTGGGCGGCAGGTGCCAACGTTCCTCCAGAGGCAGAGGAAGAGGCCGAGGCGGCAGCAGCAGAAGAGGTAGCAGGGGGAGCCTGAGTGACTTCCTTGGTTTTAAGGTGTTTACTCCACTGCAGTTCATGCTTTGCATGCAGGTGCCTGGTCATGCAGGTTGTGCTCAGGTTCAGAACGTTAATGCCTCGCTTCAGGCTCTGATGGCACAGCGTGCAAACCACTCGGGTCTTGTCGTCAGCACATTGTTTGAAGAAGTGCCATGCCAGGGAACTCCTTGAAGCTGCCTTTGGGGTGCTCGGTCCCAGATGGCGGCGGTCAGTAGCAGGCGGAGTCTCTTGGCGGCGGGTGTTCTGCTTTTGCCCACTGCTCCCTCTTTTGCTACGCTGTTGGCTCGGTCTCACCACTGCCTCTTCCTCCGAACTGTGAAAGTCAGTGGCACGACCTTCATTCCATGTGGGGTCTAGGACCTCATCGTCCCCTGCATCGTCTTCCACCCAGTCTTGATCCCTGACCTCCTGTTCAGTCTGCACACTGCAGAAAGACGCAGCAGTTGGCACCTGTGTTTCGTCATCATCAGAGACATGCTGAGGTGGTATTCCCATGTCCTCATCATCAGGAAACATAAGTGGTTGTGCGTCAGTGCAGTCTATGTCTTCCACCGCTGGGGAAGGGCTAGGTGGATGCCCTTGGGAAACCCTGCCAGCGGAGTCTTCAAACAGCATAAGAGACTGCTGCATAACTTAAGGCTGAGACAGTTTCCCTGGTATGCATGGGGGTGATGTGACAGACTGATGGGCTTGGTTTTCAGGCGCCATCTGTGCGCTTTCTGCAGAAGACTGGGTGGGAGATAATGTGAACGTGCTGGATCCACTGTCGGCCACCCAATTGACTAATGCCTGTACCTGCTCAGGCCTTACCATCCTTAGAACGGCATTGGGCCCCACCATATATCGCTGTAAATTCTGGCGGCTACTGGGACCTGAGGTAGTTGGTACACTAGGACGTGTGGATGTGGCAGAACGGCCACGTCCTCTCCCAGCACCAGAGGGTCCACTAACACCACCACGACCATGTCCACGTCCGCGTCCCTTACTAGATGTTTTCCTCATTGTTATGGTTCACCACAACAACAAAAATATTATTTGGCCCAATGTATTGTATTCAAATTCAGCGGGATATAAATTTGAGGCCTAGTATTTAGGCGCTGGGTGACCGGTATGGATTTAGTGACAGAATTAGACTTGGAAATGCACAGTAGCGTGTGTGTGAAGTTATTCTGAATGACCCTATGTGCACCTTGAATATTATATACCCTTTTAGGGATAGATTTCAAATAGCTCTGATATAGCAGAAACCACTAAATTATGAAATTGCTAAATTGGGAATTGTATTTCAACCCAGAACAAAAAATGTGCTTTGACGGACACTAAATAACTTTCCCAGCCACAACAGGACAGCGGTAACGACAGATTTAGCGGGATATAAATTTGAGGCCTAGTATTTAGGCGCTGGGTGACCGGTAAGGATTTACTAACAGAATTAGACTTGGAAATGCACAGTAGCGTGTGTGTGAAGTTATTCTGAATGACCCTATGTGCACCTTGAATATTATATACCCTTTTAGGGATAGATTTCAAATAGCTCTGATATAGCAGAAACCACTAAATTATGAAATTGCTAAATTGGGAATTGTATTTCAACCCAGAACAAAAAATGTGCTTTGACAGACACTAAATAACTTTCCCAGCCACAACAGGACAGCGGTAACGAGAGATTTAGCGGGATATAAATTTGAGGCCTAGTATTTAGGCGCTGGGTGACCGGTATGGATTTAGTGACAGAATTAGACTTGGAAATGCACAGTAGCGTGTGTGTGAAGTTATTCTGAATGACCCTATGTGCACCTTGAATATTATATACCCTTTTAGGGATAGATTTCAAATAGCTCTGATATAGCAGAAACCACTAAATTAGGAAATTGCTAAATTGGGAATTGTATTTCAACCCTGAACAAAAAATGTGCTTTGACGGACACTAAATAACTTGCCCAGCCACAGCAGTACAGCGGTAACGACAGATTTAGCGGGATATAAATTTGAGGCCTAGTATTTATGCGCTGGGTGACCGGTATGGATTTAGTGACAGAATTAGACTGGGATATGACCAAAAAATAACCACACTATTGCTGGTTAAATGCACTTGGTGTGACAGCTTGACCAACCACACTACTGAGGGTTAAATGCACTTGGTGACGGGCGCAGCTTGCCCCTGATGTAGTATATATATGGCCAAAAAATGAACAGACAATCGCTGGTTAAATGCACTTGGTGTGACAGCTTCACCCTGATGTAGGCTTTAGCCAAAAAACAACCACACCATTGAGGGTTAAATGCACTTGGTGACAGGCGCAGCTTGCCCCTGATGTAGTATATGGCCAAAAAATGAACAGACTATTGCTGGTTAAATGCACTTGGTGTGACAGCTTGACCAACCACACTACTGAGGGTTAAATGCACTTGGTGACGGGCGCAGCTTGCCCCTGATGTAGTATATGGCCAAAAAATGAACAGACTATTGCTGGTTAAATGCACTTGGTGTGATAGCTTGACCAACCACACTACTGAGGGTTTAATGCACTTGGTGACGGGCGCAGCTTGCCCCTGATGTAGTATATTGCCAAAAAATAAACAGACTATTGCTGGTTAAATGCACTTGGTGTGACAGCTTCACCCTGATGTAGGCTTTAGCCAAAAAACAACCACACCATTGAGGGTTAAATGCACTTGGTGACGGGCGCAGCTTGCCCCTGATGTAGTATATGGCCAAAAAATAAACAGACTATTGCTGGTTAAATGCACTTGGTGTGACAGCTTCACCCTGATGTAGGCTTTAGCCAAAAAACAACCACACCATTGAGGGTTAAATGCACTTGGTCGCAGCTTGGATGCACTTGATCGCAGCACCGCACAAGACACAAAATGGCCGCCGATCACCCCAGAAAAAAGTGACTGACAAACGGTCTGGGCAGCCTAAAAACAGTGAGCAATTGAGTATCAGCAGCTCAATGATCCACAGCTGCAGATCGATCAATTAATCAAGTGCTTTGGAGGAGTTAATCAGCCTAATCTCGCCCTACTGTCGCAGCCGCAACCTCTCCCTACGCTAATCAGAGCAGAGTGACGGGCGGCGCTATGTGACTCCAGCTTAAATAGAGGCTGGGTCACATGGTGCTCTGGCCAATCGCAGCCATGCCAATAGTAGGCATGGCTGTGACGGTCTCTTGGGGCAAGTAGTATGACGCTTGTTGATTGGCGGCTTTCAAAAAGCGCCAAGAAAGCGTCACAAAAGCGCCAAGAAAGCGACGAACACCGAACCCGAACCCGGACTTTTATGAAAATGCCCGGGTTCGGGTCCGTGTCACGGACACCCCAAAATTCGGTACGAACCCGAACTATACAGTTCGAGTTCGCTCATCCCTATCTATAACAATGTGATATTTTAATTTTCGTGACAGCTTTCTTAGTAATTAAATCATGTAAGAATTCAGGAGTAACTATAAGAAGAAGGTGACTATTCAGAGTGCTAGAGAGTGCTGACCTCAATTGAAAATATGCATACCAAGCCACCTCGCCCAAATCTGCCCTCTGCCCTAGCTCCATCGGGGGCAAAATTTGTCCACCACTAACCACCTGATGTAGGTACTGAACATTCTCAGTCCTCCAGTACTGGCAACAGTTCAGATCCCTTAAATTCAAAAGCTTTGGATTATGCCACAATGTGGTGCAGATAAGTGATGCCTCAACTCCACACCAACTCCTAATAACCAGCCAGGTCTTTATAGCCATTCTGCAAAAAAGTGTATACCCAGTCTGTATGTTCAGTAAGTAATCGGACTCCAATACAGTAAAAAAGTCAGTGGAACCTGAGTCTTTCACCACCCTGTTGCAGAAGTGGCTATTTCCCAGTCATTAGCCACCTCCGGACCGCCTAACGCACATGTGCGTTCCGGAGGTGGCAGCCCCGCGCACAGTCACGCATATATGCGTCATCTCGCGAGACGCGAGATTTCCTGTGAACGCGCGCACACAGGCGCGCGCGCTCACAGGAACGGAAGGTAAGCGAGTGGATCTCCAGCATGCCAGCGGCGATCGTTCGCTGGCAGGCTGGAGATCCGAATTTTTTAACCCCTAACAGGTATATTAGACGCTGTTTTCATAACAGCGTCTAATATACCTCCTACCTGGTCCTCTGGTGGTCCCTTTTGTTAGGATCGACCACCAGAGGACTCAGGTAGGTCAGTACAGTCGCACCAAACACCACACTACACTACACTACACCCCCCCCCCGTCACTTATTAACCCCTTATAAACCCCTGATCACCCATGATCACCCCATATAAACTCCCTGATCACCCCCCTGTCATTGATCACCGCCCTGTCATTGATCACCCCCCTGTCAGGCTCCGTTCAGACGTCCGTATGATTTTTACGGATCCACGGATACATGGATTGGATCCGCAAAACGCATACGGACGTCTAAATGGAGCCTTACAGGGGGGTGATCAATGACAGGCGGGTGATCACCCATATACACTCCCTGATCACCCCCTGTAATTGATCACCCCCCTGTCATTGATCACCCCCCTGTAAGGCTCCATTCAGACGTCCGCATGATTTTTACGGATCCATGGATACATGGATCGGATCCGCAAAACACATGCGGACGTCTGAATGGAGCCTTACAGGGGGGTGATCACCCATATACACTCCCTGATCACCCCCTGTCATTGATCACCCCCCTGTCATTGATCACCCCCCTGTAAGGCTCCATTCAGACGTCCGCATGATTTTTACGGATCCATGGATACATGGATCGGATCCGCAAAACACATGCGGACGTCTGAATGGAGCCTTACAGGGGGGTGATCACCCATATACACTCCCTGATCACCCCCTGTCATTGATCACCCCCCTGTAAGGCTCCATTCAGACGTCCGCATGATTTTTACGGATCCATGGATACATGGATCGGATCCGCAAAACACATGCGGACGTCTGAATGGAGCCTTACAGGGGGTGATCAATGACAGGCGGGTGATCACCCATATACACTCCCTGATCACCCCCCTGTCATTGATCACCCCCCTGTAAGGCTCCATTCAGACGTCCGCATGTGTTTTGTGGATCCGATCCATGTATCTATGGATCCGTAAAAATCATGCGGATATCTGAATGGAGCCTTACAGGGGGGGTGATCAGTGACAGGGGGGTGATCACCCTGATCACCCCCTGTCATTGATAACCCCCCTGTAAGGCTCCATTCAGACGTCCGAATGTGTTTTGTGGATCCGATCCATGTATCCATGGATCCGTAAAAAATCATGCGGATGTCTGAATGGAGCCTTACAGGGGGGGTGATCAGTGACAGGGGGGTGATCACCCTGATCACCCCCTGTCATTGATAACCCCCCTGTAAGGCTCCATTCAGACGTCCGCATGTGTTTTGTGGATCCGATCCATGTATCCATGGATCCGTAAAAAATCATGCGGATGTCTGAATGGAGCCTTACAGGGGGGGTGATCAGTGACAGGGGGGTGATCACCCTGATCACCCCCTGTCATTGATAACCCCCCTGTAAGGCTCCATTCAGACGTCCGCATGTGTTTTGCGGATCCGATCTATGGATCCGTAAAAATTATACGGACGTCGGAATGGAGCCTTACCAGGGGGGTGATCAATGACAGAGGGGTGATCCGGGAGTCTATATGGGTGATTACCCCCCTGTCATTGATCACTCCCCCTGTCATTGATCACCCCCCCCTGTAAGGCTCCATTCAGACATTTTTTTTGGCACAAGTTAGCGGAAATTTTTTGTTTGTTTTTGTTTTTGTTTTTTCTTACTGAGTCTCATATTCTACTAACTTGTGTCAAAAAATAAAATCTCCCATGAACTCACCATACCCCTCACGGAATCCAAATGCGTAAACATTTTTAGACATTTATATTCCAGACTTCTTCTCACGCTTTAGGGCCCCTAAAAAGCCAGGGCAGTATAAATACCCCACATGTGACCCCATTTCGGAAAGAAGACACCCCAAGGTATTCGCTGAGGGGCATTTTGAGTCCATGAAAGATTGAAATTTTTGTCCTAAGTTAGCGGAAAGTGAGACTTTGTGAGAAAAAAACCAAAAAAATCAATTTCCGCTAACTTATGCAAAAAATTAAAAATTTCTAGGAACTCGCCAGGCCCCTCATTGAATACCTTTGGGTGTCTTCTTTCCAAAGTGGGGTCACATGTGGGGTATTTATACTGCCCTGGCTTTTTAGGGGCCCGAAAGTGTGAGAAGAAGTCTGGGATCCAAATGTCTAAAAATGCCCTCCTAAAAGGAATTTGGGCCCCTTTGCGCATCTAGGCTGCAAAAAAGTGTCACACATCTGGTATCGCCGTACTCAGGAGAAGTTGGTGAATGTGTTTTGGGGTGTCATTTTACATATACCCATGCTGGGTGAGAAAAATATCTTGGTCAAATGCCAACTTTGTATAAAAAAATAGGAAAAGTTGTCTTTTGCCAAGATATTTCTCTCACCCAGCATGGTTATATGTAAAATGGCACCCCAAAACACATTCCCCAACTTCTCCTGAGTACGGCGATACCAGATGTGTGACACTTTTTTGCAGCCAAGGTGGGCAAAGGGGCACATATTCCAAAGAGCACCTTTCGGATTTCACCGGCCATTTTTTACAGATTTTGATTGCAAAGTACTTCTCACACATTTGGGCCCCTAAATTGCCAGGGCAGTATAACTACGCCACAAGTGACCCCATTTTGGAAAGAAGACACCCCAAGGTATTCCGTGAGGGGCATGGCGAGTTCCTAGAATTTTTTATTTTTTGTCGCAAGTTAGTGGAATATGAGACTTTGTAAGGAAAAAAGAGAAAAGAAAAAAAATCATCATTTTCCGCTAACTTGTGACAAAAAATAAAAAATTCTAGGAACTCGCCATGCCCCTCACGGAATACCTTGGGGTGTCTTCTTTCCAAAATGGGGTCACTTGTGGCGTAGTTATACTGCCCTGGCAATTTAGGGGCCCAAATGTGTGAGAAGTACCTTGCAATCAAAATGTGTAAAAAATGGCCTGCAAAATCTGAAAGGTGCACTTTGGAATATGTGCCCCTTTGCCCACCTTGGCAGCAAAAAAGTGTGACACATCTGGTATCGCCGTACTCAGGAGAAGTTGGGGAATGTGTTTTGGGGTGTCATTTTACATATACCCATGCTGGGTGAGAGAAATATCTTGGCAAAAGACAACTTTTCCCATTTTTTTATACAAAGTTGGCATTTGACCAAGATATTTTTCTCACCCAGCATGGGTATATGTAAAATGACACCCCAAAACACATTCCCCAACTTCTCCTGAGTATGGCGATACCAGATGTGTGACACTTTTTTGCTGCCAAGGTGGGCAAAGGGGCACATATTCCAAAGTGCACCTTTTGGATTTCACCGGTCATTTTTTACACATTTTGATTGCAAAGTTCTTCTCACACATTTGGGCCCCTAAATTGCCAGGGCAGTATAACTACGCCACAAGTGACCCCATTTTGGAAAGAAGACACCCCAAGGTATTCCGTGAGGGGCATGGCGAGTTCCTAGAATTTTTTATTTTTTGTCGCAAGTTAGTGGAATATGAGACTTTGTAAGAAAAAAAAAATATAAAAAAATCATCATCATTTTCCGCTAACTTGTGACAAAAAATAAAAAGTTCTATGAACTCACTATGCCCATCAGCGAATACCTTAGGGTGTCTACTTTCCGAAATGGGGTCATTTGTGGGGGTTTTCTACTGTTTGGGCATTGTAGAACCTCAGGAATCATGACAGGTGCTCAGAAAGTCAGAGCTGTTTCAAAAAGCGGAAATTCACATTTTTGTACCATAGTTTGTAAATGCTATAACTTTTACCCAAACCATTTTTTTTTTGCCAAAACATTTTTTTTTTATCAAAGACATGTAGAACAATAAATTTGGCGAAAAATTTATATATGGATGTCGTTTTTTTTGCAAAATTTTACAGCTGAAAGTGAAAAATGTCATTTTTTTGCAAAAAAATCGTTACATTTTGATTAATAACAAAAAAAGTAAAAATGTCAGCAGCAATAAAATACCACCAAATGAAAGCTCCATTAGTGAGAAGAAAAGGAGGTAAAATTCATTTGGGTGGTAAGTTGCATGACCGAGCGATAAACGGTGAAAGGAGTGTAGTGCCGAAGTGTAAAAAGTGCTCTGGTCATGAAGGGGGTTTCACCTAGCGGGGCTGAAGTGGTTAAAAAAGCTAAGTTGAGAGGCCATAAAGTATCCCTTAAAATAGGGGAGATTAAGACCTCCCTGGTTGTAGGGCATGGAGAAATAGAGCGCCTTCAATCTCACGCGCTTCCTCCCCCATAGTAGGTCGTTAAGCATCCGCTCTATCAATCTAAAATACTTATCTGCGATCCATACAGGCGAGTTACGCAGGACATAAAGGACCTGGGGCAGCACTACCATTTTTATTAAAGAGATTCTGTCCGCTCTTGCATATACAATTTTTTGCCATATCTTGATTTTAGCCCTCAGTTTTGTCAGCAGGGGAATCAAATTAAGTTGTAAATATTCCTGAGGTTTGGCAGAAACTGAAATCCCCAGGTACTTTATTGATTCAGAGACTGTTAACTGGTTATCCCAATCACCTCGCAGCTCGTCTATAGGAAGGAGAACAGTCTTCTCCCAATTGATCTCCAAACCAGACGGCACAGAAAAGGAACCAACCAAATCCATTATGCGAGGGAGAGTGGTTTCTGTTTGATGAACAAAAACCAAGATATCATCTGCTTAGAGGGATACACGGTCATGCTTCCCCATTATGCCAAAACCGGCCACCTGCAGATCCTGCCTTATGCTAGCTGCTAAGGGTTCAATGTAGATATTAAACAAGAGAGGGGAAAGAGGGCAGCCTTGACGGGTACCTCTTCCTAAAGTGAAGCTCTCTGTGATCGTATCATTAATCCTAATCCTAGCAACTGGGGAGCTATATAATAACTGAACCATCGCCATAAATCTAGGGCCATATTCTATTTCTTGAACGTGATTTATGTGGGCGGCCATCTTGCCTGAGCTGTTCTTAACAGCATTTAGAAAGCATCAAGAAAGTTGCTTTACGGCAACCGCAGGGGCCATAGACAATGGATAGTGTGCAAGCATGACCACCACAGATGGATTGCAGGGCGTTGGTAACCATGGAAACAAGCAATGTATAATGTGATGGAAATGAATGAAGCCAGTAAAGGAAGCGATATGGATCATAGCAATACATTAGTAAGTGCCTTGTATTAATTTCCTCTACATAATACATGCCATTTGCTGAAAAGATACAACCCGTTTAAGGATGTAAGCCAAAGCATAGCCTTATCTGAAAAAAACCTTAGAGGTATATGTGGAAACAGCCTAAGCTTTGAGCTATAGTCTACTGCCATCGTTTTCTGTGGGTTACATGGTGGCAACTTCAAGTCTTCTGGTCAACCTATATTTTTGGGTGAAGTCATACTGTTTGTGAACTTTGTGTACTAGTTCTGCAAGATGGGGTATACCTCAAGCCAAATTTTTAGGGGATATCGGGGTTCTCTAGATACAAATACAGTTAGAGGGAATTTTGTTGGTTTGGTGACAAGCTCTATACTTACATGGTTGAATTCATTTAAGGAATATTCCTAGATTTGAATCATTGACTGCTGTGATACCAGCTAATATGTCACTGGTAGCATCCACCGTTCATTCGCCCTAAAGCTGCATTGACATGAGCCAATAATCATCCAGATTATTGAAACGCTTGTTCATCGGGTGATCCTGTCATTCATGCAGACACCATCGATCATAGTTTATGGGCAGCAGATCGTGTCATCTAAACAGCGATCTGCTGCTCAGAAACCAGTAGCGACCCCTCATCCTCATACAGCGAACGAGATCTCTGCATGTAAATGCAGCGGTCTTCTTACCTGAACGACCAGCTGACTGTCGGGACGGAACGCTTCTTTCCTGACAATCGGCTGTAGAATCGTCCCATGTAAATTCACCTTTAGTCATTTTAATCCAAGGACATTGTCTGAGTCCCTTGATAAATCACAGTCAGAGAACACTGGATAAAAGTAAAGCTCATTTACCCCTAGGTGCACAGTAACTTATTTTTCTAATTTTTTAATCCCTATTGGTGCCTGTTTCGGGCATCCAACAGAAGATAGGGAAGTTTCATTAAGCTCTTTTAAGGAACATTTAGAACCTCAATTAGCATTTAGCTGGTAAATGATCAGTTTCCATTGCATAATGCTTTTATCTGTATGGTATGATGACTACGTATGATCCTCAAGTCAATATGATATTGCTGAAAAGTATTAATGTGTACATTTCTGCTGACCTTTGGGATAGTGTATCCTCTGAACGTGGTGGTCTCGGCCGCTGCATGGGGAAGACCCAGAGGAACAATGTCTGAATGTCTCTGGATCTCATGAATAACAGCTTCTGTGTATGGCATCTTGCTCCGATCCTCTAAAGAAGGACACCGATCCTGACCAACCACTGCATCAATTTCTTTTTGAACTTTAGCTGAGGAGACAGAAATCAAATTACTTTCGACTTTTTCTAACCTGGTAGCTAAGGGGATTTTGGGGGGTTTATAATGCATAATTAACAAACGTGCCTCTTGTGCCACGTGCTAATTTGTGATGTCCACAGCATTCTAGTGAGATGATGTCACCTAAGCACACAGACTAGATGTTTATATTAGGCCACATAGACCTTTAAAATCTGTCCTACCAAATACAGGGCACCATTTATGGCATTCAGTTATCTTCAAATCAAGTTGCAGTCTATCTGACTGGCCAGAGACTTCTTACAGACTAGGCTAGGATTGTGGCCCAGTGGTAATCACTGGGGTTCTGGGTTCAAATCTAACTAAGGGTAACATCTGTGGTTACTGATAGGTTAGAGTAGGTTTCTGATATTGGGAAATTGCTGTTGATTGTGAGCCTTACTGAGCAGAGAGATTGATGTAAATCAATTCTACGGAATATGTAAGCACTAGTGTGGAGCGCGAATATTTTTATAGCAAATGTGAATATCGGCACTTTGAGAAATATATATATTCGTAATTGCGAATATTCAATTTTTTCTATTAATTTTTTTTCCATCAGTAACCTCCCTTCTTGCTTGTGGGCCAATGAGAAGGCTGCAATGTCTTTGTCAGAGCTTAGCAACATCCCTAGCAACCAATAGGAAAGTTGCCTACCCCTTACTATATAAGAACCTCCCCAGCAGCCATTTTCTGCTGCTTTTTGCAGTTCTGAGAGAGAGAGAGAGAGCAGTGACATTTCTGTGCTCTGTGCTTTCATCTGGATCCTATTCCTCATCCAATTACATTAGATGGTTAGTAAGCTCATATATATAATACAGATAGTTAGTCGGAGATAGTCAGTGTAGGTTATATCCTGATATAGTGTAGCTGATCCATACATGCTACAGACATAGTGCTGTGATGTCACAACAATACTTAGTGCACCAATCAGTAATATCTACTCAGACCTGATAAAATGTGAAGTTGCATGTATTGCGCGAAAAATATGCACATCATTATTGCCGATTTGCGCAATTGCGAATATATTGGAGCACTCTATCAGGAGTTGCTACCAACCATTTTCTCCAGTCTCAGGAAACTTCTAGCAGCTTGACAAATGTAGCAAAAATGAGCCATGCCTGTATTGCGTGTGCGATACGTGCAAATGACATTGCAGATTTTCGCAATCAAGAAAATAATGACTGGAGATCGCAAATTTTCGAATTTGCAAATTCATGACGAATATTAGGCCATAAATTAGCGAAATATTGTAAAAACGAATATTGCCTATGCTACTCATGACTAGTAAGGACTATGCCAGCAGGAGTAATTTTTTTACTTCCAAATATGGACAAGGATTAGAACGTGCTCTTAAAATTTCTGTCACTTTTGACATCAAGAAATGTGTACATTTAACGCTTTGTATGTTGTCAAAAAACCTGGCCTTGATGGCATAGATATGATATATTTGGCCCAGCATCATGGCTTCATTATAAATAACACCCATGATGCACCTGTAAACAGCACATGACGAACAGTTCCACCTTTAAAACCCCAATCAGTTGAATCGTGTTTCCATTATCTAATTTTGAAACTTAAAGTGTATCTGTCATTTTCTCGGCAGAACTCTCGATCATTGGGGTCTGAGTGTTAAGATCATTATGATTTCTAAAACAAGAGGAAAACATGCTCAGCGTTGTACAAACTCGGACTTCCAGGACCCTGTAGGCCTCTCTCTTTGCTGTCTAAATAGAGCTGAGAGGATTCAATCAGAATTTAGAAAAACTACAGTATATCCTAACAAATACATATATGTATGTCATGTAATGTATAATTCAATAAACAATACCTTGTATGTCTCGATGCTTGGTCAGGATTCTGAAGCTGTGTCTCAATGTAGTGCTTGTTGTTTCTGTGCCAGCAAAGAAGAGGTTCAAAACAGTGACAAACATGTTATCAAAGTGGAACTCGGTGTTAGGGTTTCCCTTTTCCTGGAGGTACAAACAAAAATTATTTTTTAACATAAACCATAAATTATATGACAAATGTATCATTTATAGTAAGCGCTAAAGATGAGAATCGATTCTAATCAGATTCATTACGAATTTCATGAAAACTTGTCTGCCAAACGAATCCAAACATTTGACACTCCTTTTTGGGTGAATTTAAAAAAATCGCCCATCACCGCTTTACTGTGAAAATTGGCGGGAAAAATCAGGAAGGAGGAAGAAAATAAAGGAATACATGAGGGTGGGGGAGGGCTCAGAGCAGAGGCTGACATACAGCCTAATCAGTCAATCAGGATGCAATATGAAGACAGGTCCTCATGCTCAGAAGGAAGAAATGCCATTCTGTGTTCAACTTGTGACCTGAAAGGATGTGGCTGTATCTAGAGATGAGCAAAGTTATAAAAAATTTGATTTGGCTGCTTCGACAAAGTTCGCAAAGAAATTTGATTAGTTACAAATTACTTTGTCATAAATTGCCTTTCATTGTATGTAGTGGGTGCAATGACAGGGAACAGTGATCGCCCCCCTGTCACTGAACCCCTCAGATGTCGCGTTCAACTATGATCGCAGCATCTAACATTGATGTTGAGGCCTTTCAGGGGTTAATCAGGAGTTAAACAAAAAAATTGATACCTCATCCGTTTGCAGCCTTCTTGATTAAAGAAAACGTGCCAAATCTCTGGCGCACTGAACGCTAGCCATGTGTGGTGATGTAATCACTGATGATGTCACCGTGCCCAGCCTGTGTGATGATGTTGTGACGTCACATTAGCCCTTCTAACCCCATACTACAGAATGTTAAGCCAATAAGATAACTCAGTTTTTACTCATTTTTACCTTCTATGAGAACTTGGGCCTTGACTGTGGAACATGCAGCAGGACCAATATCATAATGTCTAAGGGGATTTTGAGGCCTCAAGGCCTCAGAAAATCACTACTATAGTATATATGAAACATAACGGTTGGTGGATCCTATTACTTAGTTTGCAACCCACAAACTTCACTTTGCCCATCTGACTTTAACTATGCCCCATCTCCACCTGCCCTCCTTCTTCAATCATTATATGAAACATAATGGTTGGTGGCTCCTGCTACTTGGTTTTTAGCCTAAGCACTTAAGTTGACTCCTCTGGCCTTATGTAGCTGGCTGACATGAGCGATGTGCTAATGTCAGCAGAACATGACTGTATGACGTATATCTCCCTGCCTGCTGCCGATCCCTCAAAATATAGACTTTAATAATATGCTAGAGGCTTACTCTAGGTGCTAGTGGGGCATTGCTGTAACACCTAGAGGCTCTGTCTTCTCACCCTTTGGCATGCCCATGTCCAGTTGATTGACATCCTAGTTCTCCTCTGTGCCTGTAAAGTCCCGCGCCTGCGCCGTCCCGTTTAATATTCAGTGCAGGCACAGTGAATGAAGACGGCAGCAGGAGAGTGCCCTTCACTTACTGCGATTGCGCCGAATACTAAACGGGACGGCGCACGCGCAGGATTTCGGGGGCACTTAGGAGAACTAGGATGTCAATCAACTGGACATAGGCGTGCCAAAGGGTGAGAAGACGGAGCCTCTAGGTGCTGCAGCAACGCCCCACTAGCACCTAGAGGCTCATTAGCATATTATAAAAGTCTTTATTTTGAGGGAACGGCGGCAAGCAGATAGATATAAGTCATACAGTCATGTTCTGCTGACATTAGCACATCGCTCATGTCAGCCAGCTACATAACGATTTTTCTGATGACAGAAACCCTTTAACCATCTCCATTCCCATTTTCTCACCTCTTCCATCTTTATAAGAAAACAATCTATAAAATCTCTGGGACAGTTCTGGTCCAATGTTCCTTGATGTGCCTTCACTTTGTCCAATACAAATGATTTCAGAGTTGAAATATTTTGGAATATCCTCTGATGTTGTCCAGGGATTTTAGTGAGGAGATTGGGGAAGGCGTTAAGTAGCTGTACGGGAGATAAAAACAATAATATCTTTAATACTTTTCTAAAGATAACCAGAAGAAATCATCATTACCAACTTCCCTCAAGTAATTATCTACATTCTGTATTTCAGGATTCCATACAGACAAAGCTGTTGAGTCTACTTCCAAAAATAGCAATGACATCAGCATCTCCAGAAAACGGTGACCTTATTGGGTCAGTCCAACATGTGCAAATCTGGGACGTTTCAGCTACAACATTTTTCAAGCATGCTGAGTCTATCATCACTACTTTTTGTCATATGCCTCCAGATGTACTTACAACATTAGTGTCACAAGGCCTCAAAGACTGCAAGCCATAGGGTAGTGTAAGACTGGTTAAAAGAACTATAAAATGGAGGCTCACCTTAAAAAGTTGTGCTGTCAATAGGCACAACGTTACTGTAGGTTTATCGAACTCGTGTGTCCACTTGTCGGTTTATGCTGCCAAAGTATCCAAAAATTCGGGAGAAGATGCCCAGTCTTCCCCAAAGGCAATGTAGTAGGGATATATCAGGACAACGACGTGGCGCAAACACACCGGCCAGGACACTCACATGAAGAACAACAAGGTTCCTCCTCTTCACTGAGCCCCCCTTTCAGACGACCATGTATTTCCTGTAAATGGCCACAAGAGATCAGTAGAGTCCCTTAATTAGCAGCTATCGCCTCAGTCCGACGACTACACTAATCATTTTTTTCCTAGTTATTTCCCTCTCAGTTGCTTGTGAACATCCGAGAAGGCTTGGATGTTCACGAGCAACAGAGAGGAAAAGAACTAGGAAAAAAATGATTAGTGTAGTCGTCGGACTGAGGAGATAGCTGCTAATTAAGGGACTCTACTGACCTCTCGTGGCCATTTACAGGTAAGAGATGGTAGTCTGAAAGGGGGGCTCAGTGAAGAGGAGGAACCTTGTTGTTCTTCATGTAAGTGTCCTGGCCGGTGTGTTTGCGCCACGTCGTTGTCCTGATATATCCCTACTGCGTTTGCGCACAGTAAGAAACAGATACGGCCTGTCTGGTGGCCGGAATCACAGGAGTGCGCACAGGCTCACATTCCCAGCCACCTCATATCTGCTTATAGTCTGCAGTAAAACAGCTCAGAGGCAGGGGTATCTCTTACACACAAACTTATTTTTTTTTCCATTTCCGTTCCGTTTTTGCAGTTTCCGTTTGCGGTCCGTATGTGGAACCATTCATTTCATTTGTACTCCGTGTGCATTCCGTTTCCATATTTCCGTATATCCGCTCTACTCAAGTAAATGGGTCCGCAAAAAATACGGAATGCATATGGAACACATCGTTATGTCATCCGTATTTTGCGCATCCATGCCCACTTTGCCCATGTGTTTACTGTTTACAAACATTACAGTACATTACAGTAAGGCCTCTTGCACACAAACGTTTTTTTTTTTCCGTTTCCGTTCCGTTTTTGCGGATTCCGTATGGGGAACCATTAATTTTATCGGTTCTGCAAAAAAAACAGAATGCACTCCGTATGCATTCCGTTTCCGTGTTTCCGTATATCCGTTCCGCTGAAAGATAGAACTTATCCTATTATTGCCCGCAAATAATGATCCACGGCTCCATTCAAGTCAATGGGTCCACAAAAAATACAGAATACATACGGAACACATCTGTATTTTGCAGACCCATGCCCACTTTGCCCATGTGTATACTGTTAAAACACATTACTGTACATTACAATAATGATTAAAAATATTATGTTTCTGTTTGCGATCCCCAAACAACGGATCTCATACGGGAACCATATAGAGACTTTTTGCGGAACTAAGGAACGGAAACAAACACAACGGAAACATAAAACTGAACAATGGATCCATTAAAAATGGACCGCAAAATACTGAAAAAGCCATACGGTCGTGTGCAAGAGGCCTGAAGCTGTTTTACACAGCTAGAGCAGCTCCAATCCCTGCTAGATGCCATCTTCTGATAGATGACAATTAGTAAGGCGGCTGCTGGAGATTTGAAACACTGCTAACATCAGAGGTCAGGCAGAGCTGCGGGAAGCCACTGTTATCAGTGGGAGAAGGTGCACTCCAGAGCAAACCCTTCATGGAGAGGGCTGAATTTAAGTTTGGCTATGAATAGGGGGCAGGGTGAAGGGAGAGAATATATGAGTTGAGATCAAGGACGGGATGCAAGAACTTTTTTACTATGGTATAAAAACACAGGGCTGGCGTCAGCACCCGGCGGCCCACTCAAGTCTATGCTGAAGATCTCTGTACGGGGAATCTACCAGTGTTACTGAACACTCAGGACTCTAGTTCCCGACTTAGGAGTCCCTGCTCTGACTCCATATATGGCTATGTCCATACATGGAGTCAGTACTATGAACATGAAAGGGGTATCCCCAAGCATTATCAGTATGCTTGGGGACACCCAGTGCATTTAAGTTTAATTTAGCCTCTATTTCTAAAATGTTTCTGCTAGGATTTGAACTCCCAACCTTCTATATTAGATGCAAGAACCTTAACCACTGAGCTATGAAGCTCAATGACAACCTGTGCTAGAAAAACCTCATATTAGTTTCTCATGTATTAGGTATTCCTATACAGCAGAAGTATAATTTTATATATTTTTTGTAATTGTAAAAAAATGTATGGCACAAAATAAATGAGTAATTACAAATATATATATATCCATAGAAAAAGTCAGGCAGCACTCCCTTAATATACAGCTGTAGCTGTAAGGTGCCCGCGGTGGTCCCTCGATTCAGGACGTTAAACAGCCAAGAAAATCCGCAGCACTCCTTGAAGTATAAAAAAATGTGTAGTTTTATTCACACCTCTCACCTGACTTCAGAAAGGTTCTGTGAGAGAACCGAAACGTTGTCTAATTTTTGTGTGAATAAAACTACAAAAAATTTTTTACTTCAAGGAGTGCTGCGGATATTCTTGGCTATATATATATATATATATATATATATATATATATATAAAACCATACTTCTGATATATATGAATGCATATTATGTGGGAAACTACTACTGAGGTTTTTAGCCATAATATATGTACAGCAGGTTAATATGAAGCTCTATAGCCCAGTCATTAAGGTTCTTAACTTTAATGTAGAACGCTATGAGTTTGAATCCCAGCATAATCATTTCAACAATAGAGGCTAAAAAAAAACTTAAATGGACACACCAACCTTTTTAAATTGTGTAACTATTATTTTTTGTTGGGAAAGGTGGCAACCGTAACAGACCCCCATAACTTTTTTATAGTTATGTCTACAGATATATGTGGGGGCTCATTTGAGGGAAATTTGTCTTTTTTTTACAATAACATTTTGGGGGGTGTATGAATTGATCACTTTTTAATACATTTTCTTGGGAGGTAAAGTGATGAAAAAACGGCAAATCAGCCTTTTTTTTTTTTACATCTTTCACTATATGGGCTAACTTTTTTATATTTTAATAGTATGGGTGTTTTTGCATATGACAATTGTCACGGATGATCCGCGAGAATATTGAACTGTCCTCCCAATATTATCAATATTACTCTGCCTTATTGAACAGTAGGTCTATTAAACAGTAATTATTTCCCTAGGCCCCAGAACCTACAATTTGATTATTCAGAGCGTCTCCTTCTGTCCTTCTGTTGTACCCAGAGAACAACATAGTCCTTTTGTTCAAGTCAGTCAATAGATGCCCAGCAGATAACGCAATTACAGCTGGCTTCCTCAGGTTGACAAAAGAACTTCCCTTTCTGAAGAGATATCACAGCTAGGTGTGAAGACTGCACCTGGGGGGAGCCATATGGTGTCGCTGCCATAAGGGTCTGTAAGCTAGCTTGCTGCAGACAGGCCGGCACCAAGGTTTCCCAGATTGCAACATGAATCTGAGATATGATTTTTACCTTTTTAAGAGAGCCCATGCATCTTACGGACGTAAAAATTACATCATCGTGTCACTCAGAATTCACTGGACGTTTACATAGGACAAACATAACTCTAAGATGTGCCCAGGTAAAGTTATGGTGTTACCCCATCATAGAACCAGTTATAATAGTAATATTTGGTATCCCTGAACTCCATATTTTGTGGGGAATGTGAATATGTGCTTGTTACTTGTGTACAGCGGAGACATCCCGCGATATGGCACATGCCATATTTCAGAACTGACATTCACCTCAGGAATACAGCCTGCCCAGCAGGCGGACTCTCAATTCCCCGCCTTGATTCTGGGAGCCTTTATAACAAAGACCTAGAATCTGCTAAAGGAGTTCTCCACTTTTAACACCTGAAGAGGGCCTCAGCCAGAGAACCCGTGGGCTGAAGGCATATTACACTGGACAAAGGCTTCTTGGACTTTATCCCTGCAACGGACTATTTCACCAACGGACATCTTTTCTGCGGAAACTAAGTATTTTCTTTTCTCCCTTTTGTTTATTGGACTATACTTTCCTTGATTATTGTGTTATAATTACTGTGCATCGTGATAATTTGTATTGTATATAGATATATAATAAATGACCTCCAAGTCATTTCTCTAGCCATATGCCTGTTTTCAAACACTGCAAAAACTTACCCTAGCCTCTCCGAAGAGAAAGCTACTCGGTTGTGTTATCTCGATAGTGGGTTCCTTGCTCCCATAAATTGCAAGGTGGTGGCAGTTAAACTACCCGGTGTGTGGTTCCGGTCCAGTTCGTCACACGCTTACTTGCGGTCAATCGGCGGTCCACTCCCTGCGCTTTCAGCCTATCGACTGTACGGACTCAAGTTAGACTGTCGGTGTGCTGAAAGTGGCTGGGAGGCCTGTTTGCGGATTGACCACTAGGGGCGCTGTGACGGTTTTGTGACGTATTGTGGCCGCGGCGGTCGCAGTTCGTCACAACAATGCCTATAACTTTATTATTTTTTTGTTCATTTTTGTGGAAAGTGATTTTAATTAATTTTTTGTTTTTTTATATTTTCCAAACTTTTTTTTTACTTTTTTAAATTACTTTTCATCAGATTGCAATTTATACAGAATAATGGAATTTGCTCCATTATTCTCTATAGAAATAATATATCACAGTTTAGTGCTGCCACCTAGTGGCCTGACCTGGGATATACTAACAATGAGCCTGGAAGCCTAGTACAGGCTGCGGCTCATTTTTAGAACAGGGTGCTTTCCCCGATTTCTGCTGGGGGAAGGCGTGTCTGAGCAGGAAGCCCGCGCTTCCTTTTTTCAACACTCTCAGATGCCATGGTGACATTTGACAAATGCCACAACAGGGCCCACTGAGATTTATCGCCTAAGGGCCCACATGAACCTGGAGCTGGCCCTGGGGGGACAGCATGGCAAAATAATGACAGATTGTGGCAACCAGAATTACTATAACTAGCTGGTTGTCACGATCTGGAGAAGGTCCTCAGCGCTAAAGCTGCTAGTGAATATGATTCATTGTCCGCTTCAGGAGCGTGCACTCACAGGCAAGGGGCGGCATCATCCTAGCTACTTGCTTGTGCCATCATTCAACCTTACAGTCACCACTCTCCTACAGAGCAGAAAGTGCAGAGCTAGCCAGCAGCCTCAGCCTGAAATAGCGAGGTGAGACAACCCCTTTAATGAAAAACAAGAAAGAAGATTAAGAATCTAACAAAGAAATACTCAAATGCGTACCTGACCAGCCCCCGAGCTTAATATACCAAAAGTTTCCTTCAACAAGGCAAGAAGTCCAAGAAATTTTTTGTCTTCATAGTCAAAACGTTCACCAAAAACAATGGAACAAATCATGTTGGAAACCGCCAAGGACAAAAAGTAAGTCGGATCACAAGGAAAACCTGGGATAAGTTGTGAAAAGGTTAAACTCAGTTTAGGAGCAAAACTTGAGGTATTTTTTAATTGTATTATGACCACAGCAGCAGAATCTGTGATTAGTTTATAGTTGGGGGTTTTAAATTAGGCTGACCATAGGTTAGGGTGATCTGTGGGGTTGCCTAGACGGCTAGGCCCTTAACTGTAGTTATAAACCCCTTTCAGCACTCCCCCATTCACTGAAGGGGGGACTGCTGAAAGGGGTTAATAACTACTGTGAAGCCCCTCCCCCCGGTGGCGATGAGGGCGTGGCTTCACGACGATGTAAAAGGAGTGCGCTCTTTCACTCTATAGTAGAATCTTGGGCCACTGCACGGTTCTTTATACCTGATGTTAACATTGACCTCTAAGGCTGAGTTCACACTTATTGGTTATTTGGTCAGTTTTAGCCCCGTAACTAACCAAATAAGTAAAGTGTGAAGTGATTCTAGCAATGACGCCTGTCTACTGCCTGTCATACCGACGCACAGTAACTGTTTCACTACCACAGCGGACTAGCTATGCATGTTTCTGCGATGCACAGTGCTTTACACCGATATATAGCCTCTCTGCAGCCGGGAAATAGCGGATTTTTAATGCGCTTCATCACAAATAAATTCATATCAAATTTTTTGGGGGGGCAAATCACCGAAGTGTCCGAACCCATTTTTTTGAAAACTTCGCTCATCTCTACTTATTGCCTGTCCTGTGGATTGAAGATAAGTGCAAAAAACAATTTACAGTAAATGGAGTTTTTCAAGTAGTATGTCCAATAAGCTATTGTAGTACACTTCCGGCCATTTAAAACCATACCTTACTTACTTACCAACTAATTTACATTACAAATAAAACTTTTGTTACTCACCAATAAGAAGGTGTCAACGGTCAGAAGGTGATGGTGATGGAAGTGCACTACATGTTGCTTCTAATGGTTTATTGGGCATACAGTAAGTAAATTGAAAAACTCCCTTTAAATAACAGAATTCTGTCTGTCTTCGGTCACCAGTAGAGGGAGCTTAGGATCTCATTCCACACTGTTGCATCATGAATAGGGATGAGCGAACTCGAACTGTATAGTTCGGGTTCGTACCGAATTTTGGGGTGTCCGTGACACGGACCCGAACCCGGACATTTTCGTAAAAGTCCGGGTTCGGGTTCGGTGTTCGTCGCTTTCTTCGCGCTTTTGTGACGCTTTCTTGGCGCTTTTTGAAAGGCTGCAAAGCAGCCAATCAACAAGCGTCATACTACTTGCCCCAAGAGGCCATCACAGCCATGCCTACTATTGGCATGGCTGTGATTGGCCAGAGCACCATGTGACCCAGCCTCTATTTAAGCTGGAGTCACATAGCGCCGCCCGTCACTCTGCTCTGATTAGCGTAGGGAGAGGTTGCGGCTGCGACAGTAGGGCGAGATTAGGCAGATTAACTCCTCCAAAGGACTTGATTAACTGATCGATCTGCAGCTGTGGATCATTGAGCTGCTGATCCTCAATTGCTCACTGTTTTTAGGCTGCACAGACCGTTTGTCAGTCTCATTTTTCTGGGGTGATCGGCGGCCATTTTGTGTCTTGTGGTGCGCCAGCACAAGCTGCGACCAAGTGCATTTAACCCTCAATGGTGTGGTTGTTTTTTGGCTAAAGCCTACATCAGGGTGAAGCTGTCACACCAAGTGCATTTAACCAGCAATAGTCTGTTCATTTTTTGGCCATATACAAAATCAGGGGCAAGCTGCGCCTGTCACCAAGTGCATTTAACCCTCAATGGTGTGGTTGTTTTTTGGCTAAAGCCTACATCAGGGTGAAGCTGTCACACCAAGTGCATTTAACCAGCAATAGTCTGTTCATTTTTTGGCCATATACAAAATCAGGGGCAAGCTGCGCCTGTCACCAAGTGCATTTAACCCTCAATGGTGTGGTTGTTTTTTGGCTAAAGCCTACATCAGGGTGAAGCTGTCACACCAAGTGCATTTAACCAGCAATAGTCTGTTCATTTTTTGGCCATATACAAAATCAGGGGCAAGCTGCGCCTGTCACCAAGTGCATTTAACCCTCAATGGTGTGGTTGTTTTTTGGCTAAAGCCTACATCAGGGTGAAGCTGTCACACCAAGTGCATTTAACCAGCAATAGTCTGTTCATTTTTTGGCCATATCCCAGTCTAATTCTGTCACTAAATCCATACCGGTCACCCAGCGCCTAAATACTAGGCCTCAAATTTATATCCAGCTAAATCTGTCCCTAGTGCTGTAGCTGGGCGAGTTATTTAGTGTCCGTTCAAGCACATTTCTTGTTCTGGGTTGAAATACAATTCCCAATTTAGCAATTTCATAATTTAGTGGTTCCTGCTATATCAGAGCTCTTTGAAATCTATCCCAAAAAGGGTATATAATATTGAAGGTGCACATAGGGTCATTCAGAGTAACTTCACACACACCCGCTACTGTGTATTTCCAAGTCTAATTCTGTCACTAAATCCATACCGGTGACCCAGCGCCTAAATACTAGGCCTCAAATTTAATTCCCTCTAAATCTCTCGTTACCCACCGCTGTACTGTTGTTGCTGGGCAAGATATTTAGTGTCCGTCAAAGCACATTTTTTGTTCTGGGTTGAAGTACAATTCCCAATTTAGCAATTTCATAATTTAGTGGTTTCTGCTATATCAGAGCTATTTGAAATCTATCCCAAAAAGGGTATATAATATTGAAGGTGCACATAGGGTCATTCAGAATAACTTCACACACACCCGCTACTGTGTATTTCCAAGTCTAATTCTGTCACTAAACCCATACCTGTCACCCAGCGCCTAAATACTAGGCCTCAAATTTAAATCCCTCTAAATCTCTCGTTACCGTTGTCCTGTTGTAGCTGGGAAAGTTATTTAGTGCCCGTCAAAGCACATTTTTTGTTCTGGGTTGAAGTACAATTCCCAATTTAGCAATTTCATAATTTAGTGGTTCCTGCTATATCAGAGCTATTTGAAATCTATCCCAAAAAGGGTATATAATATTGAAGGTGCACATAGGGTCATTCAGAATAACTTCACACACACCCGCTACTGTGTATTTCCAAGTCTAATTCTGTCACTAAATCCATACCGGTGACCCAGCGCCTAAATACTAGGCCTCAAATTTAATTCCCTCTAAATCTCTCGTTACCCACCGCTGTACTGTTGTTGCTGGGCAAGATATTTAGTGTCCGTCAAAGCACATTTTTTGTTCTGGGTTGAAGTACAATTCCCAATTTAGCAATTTCATAATTTAGTGGTTTCTGCTATATCAGAGCTATTTGAAATCTATCCCTAAAAGGGTATATAATATTGAAGGTGCACATAGGGTCATTCAGAATAACTTCACACACACCCGCTACTGTGTATTTCCAAGTCTAATTCTGTCACTAAATCCATACCGGTGACCCAGCGCCTAAATACTAGGCCTCAAATTTAATTCCCTCTAAATCTCTCGTTACCCACCGCTGTACTGTTGTTGCTGGGCAAGTTATTTAGTGTCCGTCAAAGCACATTTTTTGTTCTGGGTTGAAGTACAATTCCCAATTTAGCAATTTCATAATTTAGTGGTTTCTGCTATATCAGAGCTATTTGAAATCTATCCCAAAAAGGGTATATAATATTGAAGGTGCACATAGGGTCATTCAGAATAACTTCACACACACGCTTCTGTGCATTTCCAAGTCTAATTCTGTCACTAAATCCATACCGGTGACCCAGCGCCTAAATACTAGGCCTCAAATTTAAATCCCTCTAAATCTCTCGTTACCCACCGCTGTACTGTTGTTGCTGGGCAAGATATTTAGTGTCCGTCAAAGCACATTTTTTGTTCTGGGTTGAAGTACAATTCCCAATTTAGCAATTTCATAATTTAGTGGTTCCTGCTATATCAGAGCTATTTGAAATCTATCCCAAAAAGGGTATATAATATTGAAGGTGCACATTGGGTCATTCAGAATAACTTCACACACACCCGCTACTGTGTATTTTCAAGTCTAATTCTGTCACTAAACCCATACCTGTCACCCAGCGCCTAAATACTAGGCCTCAAATTTAAATCCCTCTAAATCTCTCGTTACCCACCGCTGTACTGTTGTTGCTGGGCAAGATATTTAGTGTCCGTCAAAGCACATTTTTTGTTCTGGGTTGAAGTACAATTCCCAATTTAGCAATTTCATAATTTAGTGGTTTCTGCTATATCAGAGCTATTTGAAATCTATCCCTAAAAGGGTATATAATATTGAAGGTGCACATAGGGTCATTCAGAATAACTTCACACACACGCTTCTGTGCATTTCCAAGTCTAATTCTGTCACTAAATCCATACCGGTGACCCAGCGCCTAAATACTAGGCCTCAAATTTAAATCCCTCTAAATCTCTCGTTACCGCTGTCCTGTTGTAGCTGGGAAAGTTATTTAGTGCCCGTCAAAGCACATTTTTTGTTCTGGGTTGAAGTACAATTCCCAATTTAGCAATTTCATAATTTAGTGGTTTCTGCTATATCAGAGCTATTTGAAATCTATCCCTAAAAGGGTATATAATATTGAAGGTGCACATAGGGTCATTCAGAATAACTTCACACACACGCTTCTGTGCATTTCCAAGTCTAATTCTGTCACTAAATCCATACCGGTGACCCAGCGCCTAAATACTAGGCCTCAAATTTAAATCCCTCTAAATCTCTCGTTACCGCTGTCCTGTTGTAGCTGGGAAAGTTATTTAGTGCCCGTCAAAGCACATTTTTTGTTCTGGGTTGAAGTACAATTCCCAATTTAGCAATTTCATAATTTAGTGGTTCCTGCTATATCAGAGCTATTTGAAATCTATCCCAAAAAGGGTATATAATATTCAAGGTGCACATTGGGTCATTCAGAATAACTTCACACACACGCTTCTGTGCATTTCCAAGTCTAATTCTGTCACTAAATCCATACCGGTCACCCAGCGCCTAAATACTAGGCCTCAAATTTATATCCCGCTGAATTTGAATACAATACATTGGGCCAAATAATATATTTGTTGTTGTGGTGAACCATAACAATGAGAAAAACATCTAGTAAGGGACGCGGACGTGGACATGGTCGTGGTGGTGTTAGTGGACCCTCTGGTGCTGGGAGAGGACGTGGCCGTTCTGCCACATCCACACGTCCTAGTGTACCAACTACCTCAGGTCCCAGTAGCCGCCAGAATTTACAGCGATATATGGTGGGGCCCAATGCCGTTCTAAGGATGGTAAGGCCTGAGCAGGTACAGGCATTAGTCAATTGGGTGGCCGACAGTGGATCCAGCACGTTCACATTATCTCCCACCCAGTCTTCTGCAGAAAGCGCACAGATGGCGCCTGAAAACCAACCCCATCAGTCTGTCACATCACCCCCATGCATACCAGGGAAACTGTCTCAGCCTCAAGTTATGCAGCAGTCTCTTATGCTGTTTGAAGACTCCGCTGGCAGGGTTTCCCAAGGGCATCCACCTAGCCCTTCCCCAGCGGTGAAAGACATAGAATGCACTGACGCACAACCACTTATGTTTCCTGATGATGAGGACATGGGAATACCACCTCAGCATGTCTCTGATGATGACGAAACACAGGTGCCAACTGCTGCGTCTTTCTGCAGTGTGCAGACTGAACAGGAGGTCAGGGATCAAGACTGGGTGGAAGACGATGCAGGGGACGATGAGGTCCTAGACCCCACATGGAATGAAGGTCGTGCCACTGACTTTCACAGTTCGGAGGAAGAGGCAGTGGTGAGACCGAGCCAACAGCGTAGCAAAAGAGGGAGCAGTGGGCAAAAGCAGAACACCCGCCGCCAAGAGACTCCGCCTGCTACTGACCGCCGCCATCTGGGACCGAGCACCCCAAAGGCAGCTTCAAGGAGTTCCCTGGCATGGCACTTCTTCAAACAATGTGCTGACGACAAGACCCGAGTGGTTTGCACGCTGTGCCATCAGAGCCTGAAGCGAGGCATTAACGTTCTGAACCTGAGCACAACCTGCATGACCAGGCACCTGCATGCAAAGCATGAACTGCAGTGGAGTAAACACCTTAAAACCAAGGAAGTCACTCAGGCTCCCCCTGCTACCTCTTCTGCTGCTGCCGCCTCGGCCTATTCTGCTGCTGCCGCCTCGGCCTCTTCCTCCGCCTCTGGAGGAACGTTGGCACCTGCCGCCCAGCAAACAGGGGATGTACCACCAACACCACCACCACCACCTCCGTCACCAAGCGTCTCAACCATGTCACACGCCAGCGTTCAGCTCTCCATCTCACAAACATTTGATAGAAAGCGTAAATTCCCACCTAGCCACCCTCGATCCCTGGCCCTGAATGCCAGCATTTCTAAACTACTGGCCTATGAAATGCTGTCATTTAGGCTGGTGGACACAGACAGCTTCAAACAGCTCATGTCGCTTGCTGTCCCACAGTATGTTGTTCCCAGCCGGCACTACTTCTCCAAGAGAGCCGTGCCTTCCCTGCACAACCAAGTATCCGATAAAATCAAGTGTGCACTGCGCAACGCCATCTGTAGCAAGGTCCACCTAACCACAGATACGTGGACCAGTAAGCACGGCCAGGGACGCTATATCTCCCTAACTGCACACTGGGTAAATGTAGTGGCAGCTGGGCCCCAGGCGGAGAGCTGTTTGGCGCACGTCCTGCCGCCGCCAAGGATCGCAGGGCAACATTCTTTGCCTCCTGTTGCCACCTCCTCCTTCTCGGCTTCCTCCTCCTCTTCTTCCACCTGCTCATCCAGTCAGCCACACACCTTCACCACCAACTTCAGCACAGCCCGGGGTAAACGTCAGCAGGCCATTCTGAAACTCATATGTTTGGGGGACAGGCCCCACACCGCACAGGAGTTGTGGCGGGGTATTGAACAACAGACCGACGAGTGGTTGCTGCCGGTGAGCCTCAAGCCCGGCCTGGTGGTGTGTGATAATGGGCGAAATCTCGTTGCAGCTCTGGGACTAGCCAATTTGACGCACATCCCTTGCTTGGCGCATGTGCTGAATTTGGTGGTGCAGAAGTTCATTCACAACTACCCCGACATGTCAGAGCTGCTGCATAAAGTGCGGGCCGTCTGTTCGCGCTTCCGGCGTTCACATCCTGCCGCTGCTCGCCTGTCTGCGCTACAGCGTAACTTCGGCCTTCCCGCTCACCGCCTCATATGCGACGTGCCCACCAGGTGGAACTCCACCTTGCACATGCTGGACAGACTGTGCGAGCAGCAGCAGGCCATAGTGGAGTTTCAGCTGCAGCACGCACGGGTCAGTCGCACTACAGAACAGCACCACTTCACCACCAATGACTGGGCCTCCATGCGAGACCTGTGTGCCCTGTTGCGCTGTTTCGAGTACTCCACCAACATGGCCAGTGGCGATGACACCGTTATCAGCGTTACAATACCACTTCTATGTCTCCTTGAGAAAACACTTAGAGCGATGATGGAACAGGAGGTGGCCCAGGAGGAGGAGGAGGAGGATGAGGAAGAGGGGTCATTTTTAGCACTTTCAGGCCAGTCTCTTCGAAGTGACTCAGAGGGAGGTTTTTTGCAACAGCAGAGGCCAGGTACAAATGTGGCCAGCCAGGGCCCACTACTGGAGGACGAGGAGGACGAGGATGAGGAGGAGGTGGAGGAGGATGAGGATGAAGCATGGTCACAGCGGGGTGGCACCCAACGCAGCTCGGGTCCATCACTGGTGCGTGGCTGGGGGGAAAGGCAGGACGATGACGATACGCCTCCCACAGAGGACAGCTTGTCCTTACCCCTGGGCAGCCTGGCACACATGAGCGACTACATGCTGCAGTGCCTGCGCAACGACAGCAGAGTTGCCCACATTTTAACCTGTGCGGACTACTGGGTTGCCACCCTGCTGGATCCACGCTACAAAGACAATGTGCCCACCTTACTTCCTGCACTGGAGCGTGATAGGAAGATGCGCGAGTACAAGCGCACGTTGGTAGACGCGCTACTGAGAGCATTCCCAAATGTCACAGGGGAACAAGTGGAAGCCCAAGGCCAAGGCAGAGGAGGAGCAAGAGGTCGCCAAGGCAGCTGTGTCACGGCCAGCTCCTCTGAGGGCAGGGTTAGCATGGCAGAGATGTGGAAAACTTTTGTCAACACGCCACAGCTAACTGCACCACCACCTGATACGCAACGTGTTAGCAGGAGGCAACATTTCACTAACATGGTGGAACAGTACGTGTGCACACCCCTCCACGTACTGACTGATGGTTCGGCCCCATTCAACTTCTGGGTCTCTAAATTGTCCACGTGGCCAGAGCTAGCCTTTTATGCCTTGGAGGTGCTGGCCTGCCCGGCAGCCAGCGTTTTGTCTGAACGTGTATTCAGCACGGCAGGGGGCGTCATTACAGACAAACGCAGCCGCCTGTCTACAGCCAATGTGGACAAGCTGACGTTCATAAAAATGAACCAGGCATGGATCCCACAGGACCTGTCCGTCCCTTGTCCAGATTAGACATTAACTACCTCCCCATAACCATATATTATTGGACTCCAGGGCACTTCCTCATTCAATCCTATTTTATTTTCATTTTACCATTATATTGCGATGCTACCCAAAGTTGAATGAACCTCTCCTCTGCCTGTGTGCTAGGCCTAAATATATGCCAATGGACTGTTGCAGTGGTGGCTGACATGAAGCCTGATTCTCTGCTATGACATGCAGACTAATTCTCTGCTGACATGAAGCCAGATTGTCTGTTACGGGACCTCTCTCCTCTGCCTGGGTGCTGGGCCTAAATTTATGACCATGGACTGTTGCAGTGGTGGCTGACGTGAAGCCTGATTCTCTGCTATGACATGCAGACTGATTCTCTGCTGACATGAAGCCAGATCGTCTGTTACGGGACCTCTCTGCTCTGCCTGTGTGCTAGGCCTAAATATATGCCAATGGACTGTTGCAGTGGTGGGTGACGTGAAGCCTCATTCTCTGCTATGACATGCAGACTGATTCTCTGCTGACATGAAGCCAGATTGTCTGTTACGGGACCTCTCTGCTCTGCCTGTGTGCTAGGCCTAAATATATGCCAATGGACTGTTGCAGTGGTGGGTGACGTGAAGCCTCATTCTCTGCTATGACATGCAGACTGATTCTCTGCTGTCATGAAGCCAGATTGTCTGTTACGGGACCTCTCTGCTCTGCCTGTGTGCTAGGCCTAAATATATGCCAATGGACTGTTGCAGTGGTGGGTGACGTGAAGCCTCATTCTCTGCTATGACATGCAGACTGATTCTCTGCTGACATGAAGCCAGATTGTCTGTTACGGGACCTCTCTGCTCTGCCTGTGTGCTAGGCCTAAATATATGCCAATGGACTGTTGCAGTGGTGGGTGACGTGAAGCCTCATTCTCTGCTATGACATGCAGACTGATTCTCTGCTGTCATGAAGCCAGATTGTCTGTTACGGGACCTCTCTGCTCTGCCTGTGTGCTAGGCCTAAATATATGCCAATGGACTGTTGCAGTGGTGGGTGACGTGAAGCCTCATTCTCTGCTATGACATGCAGACTGATTCTCTGCTGACATGAAGCCAGATTGTCTGTTACGGGACCTCTCTGCTCTGCCTGTGTGCTAGGCCTAAATATATGCCAATGGACTGTTGCAGTGGTGGGTGACGTGAAGCCTCATTCTCTGCTATGACATGCAGACTGATTCTCTGCTGACATGAAGCCAGATCCTCTGTTACGGGAGCTCTCTCCTCTGCCTGGGTGCTGGGCCTAAATTTATGACAATTGACTGTTGCAGTGGTGGGTGACGTGAAGCCTGATTCTCTGCTATGATATGAAGACTGATTCTCTGCTGACATGAAGCCAGATTGTCTGTTACGGGACCTTTCTCCTCTGCCTGGGTTCTGGGCCTAAATTTATGAAAATTGACTCTTACAGTGGTGGGTGACGTGAAGCCTGATTCTAGGCTATGATATGAAGACTGATTCTCTGCTGACATGAAGCCAGATTGTCTGTTACGGGACCTTTCTCCTCTGCCTGGGTTCTGGGCCTAAATTTATGAAAATTGACTCTTACAGTGGTGGGTGACGTGAAGCCTGATTCTAGGCTATGATATGAAGACTGATTCTCTGCTGACATGAAGCCAGATTGTCTGTTACGGGACCTTTCTCCTCTGCCTGGGTTCTGGGCCTAAATTTATGAAAATTGACTCTTACAGTGGTGGGTGACGTGAAGCCTGATTCTCTGCTATGATATGAAGACTGATTCTCTGCTGACATGAAGCCAGATTCTCTGTTACGGGACCTCTCTCCTCTGCCTGGGTGCTGGGCCTAAATTTATGACAATGGACTGTTGCAGTGGTGGCTGACGTGAAGCCTGATTCTCTGCTATGACATGCAGACTGATTCTCTGCTGTCATGAAGCCAGATTGTCTGTTACGGGACCTCTCTGCTCTGCCTGTGTGCTAGGCCTAAATATATGCCAATGGACTGTTGCAGTGGTGGCTGACGTGAAGCCTCATTCTCTGCTATGACATGCAGACTAATTCTCTGCTGACATGAAGCCAGATTGTCTGTTACGGGACCTCTCTCCTCTGCCTGGGTGCTGGGCCTAAATTTATGACAATGGACTGTTGCAGTGGTGGCTGACGTGAAGCCTGATTCTCTGCTATGACATGCAGACTAATTCTCTGCTGACATGAAGCCAGATTGTCTGTTACGGGACCTCTCTCCTCTGCCTGGGTGCTGGGCCTAAATATATGCCAATGGACTGTTGCAGTGGTGGCTGACGTGAAGCCTCATTCTCTGCTATGACATGCAGACTAATTCTCTGCTGTCATGAAGCCAGATTGTCTGTTACGGGACCTCTCTGCTCTGCCTGTGTGCTAGGCCTAAATATATGCCAATGGACTGTTGCAGTGGTGGGTGACGTGAAGCCTCATTCTCTGCTATGACATGCAGACTGATTCTCTGCTGACATGAAGCCAGATTGTCTGTTACGGGACCTCTCTGCTCTGCCTGTGTGCTAGGCCTAAATATATGCCAATGGACTGTTGCAGTGGTGGGTGACGTGAAGCCTCATTCTCTGCTATGACATGCAGACTGATTCTCTGCTGACATGAAGCCAGATTCTCTGTTACGGGACCTCTCTCCTCTGCCTGTGTGTGTGCTGGGCCTAAATATATGCCAATGGACTGTTGCAGTGGTGGCTGACGTGAAGCCTCATTCTCTGCTATGACATGCAGACTAATTCTCTGCTGACATGAAGACAGATTCTCTGTTACGGGACCTCCCTCCTCTGCCTGGGTGCTGGGCCTAAATATATGCCAATGGACTGTTGCAGTGGTGGCTGACGTGAAGCCTCATTCTCTGCTATGACATGCAGACTGATTCTCTGCTGACATGAAGCCAGATTCTCTGTTACGGGACCTCTCTCCTCTGCCTGTGTGTGTGCTGGGCCTAAATATATGCCAATGGACTGTTGCAGTGGTGGCTGACGTGAAGCCTCATTCTCTGCTATGACATGCAGACTGATTCTCTGCTGACATGAAGCCAGATTCTCTGTTACGGGACCTCTCTCCTCTGCCTGTGTGTGTGCTGGGCCTAAATATATGCCAATGGACTGTTGCAGTGGTGGCTGACGTGAAGCCTCATTCTCTGCTATGACATGCAGACTAATTCTCTGCTGACATGAAGACAGATTCTCTGTTACGGGACCTCCCTCCTCTGCCTGGGTGCTGGGCCTAAATATATGCCAATGGACTGTTGCAGTGGTGGCTGACGTGAAGCCTCATTCTCTGCTATGACATGCAGACTAATTCTCTGCTGACATGAAGACAGATTCTCTGTTACGGGACCTCTCTCCTCTGCCTGGGTGCCGGGGCCTAAATATCTGAGAATGGACTGTTCCAGTGGTGGGTGACGGGAAGCCAGATTCTCTGCTATGGAACCTCTCTCCAATTGATTTTGGTTAATTTTTATTTATTTAATTTTTATTTTAATTCATTTCCCTATCCACATTTGTTTGCAGGGGATTTACCTACATGTTGCTGCCTTTTGCAGCCCTCTAGCTCTTTCCTGGGCTGTTTTACAGCCTTTTTAGTGCCGAAAAGTTCGGGTCCCCATTGACTTCAATGGGGTTCGGGTTCGGGACGAAGTTCGGATCGGGTTCGGATCCCGAACCCGAACATTTCCGGGATGTTCGGCCGAACTTCTCGAACCCGAACATCCAGGTGTTCGCTCAACTCTAATCATGAAGCTTAATACATCAGTTAGCCAATGTATGACATTTCACCTAGAAAGTATAAACAGCTATAAGTTTTTCCTTACTAACCTTTCTTTTTACTAAACTCCTCTCTCAGGTATCGAGCTTCTTCTTGAATCCGTTCCTCAAGACTTTTTTTGCCCATTCCAAAATTTCTCAGGGTGGTGAGGGAAAACCGGCGGAGCTGCCTCCAGCGTTCATCATTGCTTAAAATAACTCCTATTAATATAAGACATTGAATGTGTGTTATCCTGTGGGATTGTCATTGTACCTTAATTCCATCTGTAATCTGATGTCATGGGTGGAAGTCTTAAGGGTAATGCTTACCAAAATCCTTAAAGATTAGTGAAGCTGCAGGCACTTTCCCTCTTTTGCTGAAGACATGTGCATTGTCTATTAAAGCCTCCTTAACAGCATCACATCCATGTAAGATGACCACTCTTCTGGGGCCCAGATAGACAGTGAATACATCTCCGTAACGTTTGGCAAGCTGTAGCAAGAGGTAAATAAATACAGTACATTAAAGAATTTGTCTCATCTGGACATTTATAGCATGTCAATAACATATGCGATAAATGTCAGATAGGTGAGGGTCCAGATTCTAGGACCTACTCCTACCTCAAGAATGGGGCTCCAATGTGAATACAGAGGGACAGTGCATGTGCTCTGCTTTCTTAATTCACTGGTATGAGTCTTCCCAAAATAGCCAAGCTCTAGCATATGGTGGTTGTAGTACATACAGAACATAGAACTTAGTTGTCAATGGAAACTTGTTCTGCTTACCATACGGTCACCAAATATTTACATGTAGAATTCCCAACCACATCAAGTACATGTGTCTTGTTGGTCTGGTTTTATGAAGAAACCACCGTTAACCACAGCACAAGTGCACTTGCAGACTAGACCCATTCAATGGTGCTAACATGTGAACCCGCTGTAGAAACCTGAGGATCAGCCTAGGATTTTTGCTATGGTTTCCACTGCCTATTTTTCTGTTGGAAAGAAAACACCAAAATGTACCCTAACATATACTATTAATATTATGGTTACACACAGTAGATGATATGTTCTCACTTTTAATAATGACTGAGGCAGTTTATCCATGTTCAGCTGTAGAATGTTTCCTAGAAGAGGGAGTGGAGTTGGTCCAGGAGGCATAGCCTTCCGCTTACTGTTCTCCGACCACAGAGCAAATAGAATAAGACACGTTACAACAAGAAGAAGTATCAATGATCCAGGTCCTCCAAAATCCATGGTCACAGGTCAGCATAAGAAAATGTCACTAAAATACACAAAGAGGAAAAGTAGTTTAAGTTGATCCATTGAACTTGGATTTGTTAGGAATTTCACAAAAGTTTGTCCACCAAACAAATTTGAACCTTTTGCTATAAGTTTCAGAGGAATTGAGTAAAAATTGGAGCTCAGCGCCATTTTACTGTAAAGATTTTTGGGGAGAACACAAGGGAGGAAGAAGATGGAGGATCACATGACATTGGAAGGATGAGAAGGGAGGACTTGGTCTGATTGACTCAGAGACTGAAAGACATCATTGGGCAAACAGGGGGGCAGTATACAGGCAGATCTTTATGCTGTGCAATAAGAATTGCCATACAGTGTTCATCTTCTGACCTGGAAGCAGGGACAACAGGTAGGCAAAGGTAGGCACCCGCCTAGGACGCCACCTTGTTACCTATAATAGGGGCGCAATGTTAGGGCCAAAAACACAAACTCTAATTGTAACTAGTGAGCGCTTCCACTGTGGAAGTGCTCAGCTGAGGACAAAGGAGCGGTAAATATCGCACTGCTATTACTTACACTTCCCTGATCGTGTATTTGATACACTGGCGATTTTGCAAGTTTTACCATCTACAAAGAATAGAGAGGTCTGGAATTTTTATCGTAGGTACACTTCAACTGTGCATTTTATTGCATGAAATAAGTATTTGATACAATAGAAAAACAGAAACCTTTGTTTGCAATTACAGAGATCAGATGTTTCCTGTAGTTTTTGACCAAGTTTGCACAGACTGCATCAGGGATTTTGTCCCACTCCTCTATACAAATCTTCTCCAGATCTTTCAGGTTTCGGGGTTGTTGCTGGGCTACAATGAGTTTCAGCTCCCTTCAAAGACTTTCAATTGGGATCAGGTGTGGAGACTGGCTAGGCCACTCCAGGACCTTAATATGCTTCTTACAGAGCCACTCCTTAGTTGCCCTGGCTGTGTGTTTCGGGTCATTGTCATGCTGGAAAAACTAGCCACGACCCATCTGCAATGCTCTTACTGAAAGAAGGAGGTTGTTGGCCAAAATCTCACGATACATGGCCCCATCCATCCTCTCTTTAATACCGTGCATTCGTCTTTTCCCCTTTGCAGAAAAGCACCCCCAAAATATGATGTTTCCACCCCCATGTTTCATGGTTGGGATGGTGTTCTTGGGGTTGTACTCATACTTCTTCCTCCAAACACGGCGAGTGGAGTTGATACCAAAAAGTTCTATTTTGGTCTCATCTGACCACATGCCCTTATCCCATGCCTCCTCTGGATCATCCAGATTGGCGAACTTCAAATGGGCCTGGACATGTGCTGGCATGAACAGGGAAACCTTGAATGCCCTGCAGGATTTTAATCCATGACGGCATAGTGTGTTACTAATGGTAATTTATGAGACTGTGGTCCCAGCTCCCTTCAGGTCATTGTCCAGGTCCTCCCGTATAGTTCTGGGCTGATTCCTGACCTTTCTCAAAATCAACCTTACCCCACGAGGCGAGATCTTGCATGGAGCCCCAGACCAAGGAAGATTGACAGTCATCTTGTTTTTTTGTTTTCCGGTATTGAGTTCTGTCACAGGAGCTCAATACCGGAAAAAAAGTTTTATCCTAATGCATTCTGAATGGAGAGCATTCAGTTTAGGATGCATCAGTTCAGTCCCTTATGTTTTTTGGACGGAGAAAATACAGCAGCATGCTGCAGTTTTCTCTCCGGCCCAAAATACTGATCACTTGCCGGAATGCCGGATCAGGCATTAATTTTCATTGAAGTGTATTAGTGCCGGCATTAAGTGTTCCGGCAAAATGGATCCGGCTTTCCGGTCTGCGCATGCACAGACCTTTAAAAATGCAAAAAAAGTAATACCGGATCCGTTTTTCCGGATGACACGGAGCTGGTATTTTAATGCATTTGTCACACGGATACGCATCCGTCTGACAAATGTCATTAGTTTGCGTCCAGATTGCCGGATCCTGCAGGCAGTTCCGGCGACGGAACTGCCTGCCGGAATCCTCTGCCTCAAGTTTGAAAGTACCCTTATGTTTGTACTGCTAATGTAATGCACTGTACAGCCAGTATTGTTAAACATGAGACAGGCATGGCCAGAGTTAACTATCATGGCCCGTCATCTCTGGAGCTTAGGATGTGTACTAGACCGTCCCCTGAGTTGCAAGAAAAGATTCTAGCTGTGCTAGATGTTGAAAGTGTTAGGATGGGCATGCAGAATGCACGGAGCAAAAAATATTCACTCCTTTTCTCAGGCATTCAATGCTTCTGGAGACTAACAAATCCCAGTGTTTCTTCTGCTACCATCAGAGAGAGAGAGAAGAGTTGGAGAGTCAGCAAGGTACCCATCGTAGAACACTACAGACTTTGCTGCTACATCAGGGAAACAAGTTAATACTAGTGGAGTACAACATTTTATTCAGCTAGCTAGCTAGCAGTGTATAGCATACTCAGGCGCTGAAGCAGTGGATGGATAATGAGTTAAGACACCCTGCACACTTCAGGTACAATTTTGGCTAGTCGTATTACTAGAACCACCCATCCACTTGTGAATTGCAGAAATGGGCTAGCCAGAAATCCCAGTACTAGAGTTTGTAGCAAGAGAAAGAGTAATCAGAAGGCCATTGCTGCAAACTACTTGATTAGCTCATGCCTGGACATATGGGAGGAATTTGCACTGTGTACACAGAACATGACATGCGCTGCTCTCATTGCGCACCATGTTCTCCTGAGCTGGAACAGTGGAGAAGGAGGGAGTCCCCCCCCCCCCCACTGTGAATCGGCCACCATTGCCACCAATAAACAGAGGAGGAAGAGAGGGCTGTGAAGCTGCCGCTGCCACCAATGCATATATAACACCAAAAGAGAGAAAGACTAGCACAAATAGCAATGAATATAAACTTTATTATAGTCTCAAAAAGAGACGGATAATCCAATAAAATACAATGAAAGACAGTACAATGGTGAATGGACAACACACAGGATAAAAACGGAACACCACTAGGCAATATGTATACCAGTGCTGGCAAGGTCATAGAAATGCTACATAATACATAGATAACCCAGAGTGGGCATATAGTGTATGGACCCAGCCAGGGCCGTCAGCACAATACTAAAACCAAATACAGTACATGAATATAAAGTGCAAAGTGCAGAGTACAAAGTACAAGGATAATTTAATGAACGGTTACTGAAAAACCATACCAAACCATAAATACCTAAGTGGTCAACCAGAGAGCGCCGACGCGCGTTTCGCGTAAGCTTCCTCAGAGGGACCTCTTTTACAGATTCCACAAGTCATAAGACCTACCAAATTACCCATACGATCACCTGTAATACCATTGGGGTAGTCTATGCTGCGAGTTGTCAGTGCGGCCTTCAATATGTGGGTCTTACCTCACGCGAATCGAAGCGCCGGACCAGAGAACATGTGCTGTGGATACAGTCTGCTGCGAATGAGGAGGACGATACCTGTCTCAAGACGATTCCACGTCATTTCAAGGCCCACCATGCTTGTGATGGTTCTCTTTTGAAGGTAAGAGGTATAGATAGGGTCTTCGTGGGAAGTAGGGGTGGCAATTGGAAACGTATGTTGGCCCAACGCGAGGCCATATGGATTTTCCAAATTAACACTGTCACTCCCTATGGTCTGAACGAGGGTCTTAGTTTCACCCCCTTTCTGTAATTGCTCCATCAATACCCAAAGACTGGCCGCGGAGGAGGGATTCTTGATTCTTATTTATTTTTGGTGTTCCTTTGTGAACTTTTATATGTGTGTGTCCCTATACACCTGTGCATGTATGGCCGGCCGGCATACATCCACACATGGTTGCTTTTAGGTCTTATCGATTTGGAGGTATGACCACTCAGCAGGCTGTCTACCTGTATGCATTTATATATTTGCTCTGTCTTTGTGATTTTTAATTTTGTCTTTTTGTTAGTTATCTAGGTGTGGCTGCTCTTTATGTGATCGATTCTTGATCTGATATTATCCCCTTTTTGGAGAAGATCCTACGGAGGAATTTGTATACATGATTGCATTTTTATGTATTCCTGACATCTATATAAATATACAACTTTACCTGTACTGGTATCCAAATTTTTTCATGTACTTGCCTGTACCTGACCAACATCCCCATTTATGTATGTATTTTTGCACCATTCATCATATGTTGATCTGCGCATGTTTCCTTGTTATGGACTTTGCACAGTTACTCTCTACACTATTTTCACCGTTTTTCACTCTCTTACATATGCACTTCCTGCATGTTCTTGGTGTATGCGGATGTGCACACATGTGCATGCAATGTTGCACCACCACACACACATTATTCGTCTCCCTTGATCCCTCCTGCTCCATTAGTGCTCAGGTTTACATTCACACACTTATTTAAACTCTGGTTTTATGCTAAATTTTTTACGGCTTATAATTTTACATAAACTGTAATGTACTTTTTATATTGATTTTATATATTATTGCTGTTGCGCTTCACCAGTTTCACCTATGGCACTGCATTCTTCGGCGTTCTGAGATATGCGTTCCAATGGTCATGTGATCGATTTGCGTTCCATGCCTGTTGTAGGCATTTCCGGTTTGACCGATCTTATTATTCTATATTATTATGTACACTTTGCATATATATCTTTCCCAGTATGTTGGTATTCGCAGTGTAATCATTCTTGTTACCTTATACTCACTATATGCCTATGCCCTAGTGTTTGTATGCCTCCCTCTTTTTCTTCTCCCGAACCGGAAGTGACGCATTGCGTCTCACGACGCAGTGCGTTCCTCCTGGTGACCGGAAGTGACGCGGTGCGTTCCACGGTGGAGAGCACGCGCCTCCCTTCCATGTGTGGCCACACATGTGCTATGTTCTTCTTCAGCCGCTTGAGGAAGCTGAGGAAGCTTACGCGAAACGCGCGTCTGGGCTCTCTGGTTCACCACTTAGGTATTTATGCCATGGTTTTTCAGTAACCGTTCATTATATTATCCTTGCACTTTGTACTCTGCACTTTGCACTTTATATTCATGTACTGTATTTGGTTTTAGTATTGTGCTGACGGCCCTGGCTGGGTCCATACACAATATGCCCACTCTGGGTTATCTATGTATTATGTAGCATTTCTATGACCTTGCCAGCACTGGTATACATATTGCCTAGTGGTGTTCCGTTTTTATCCTGTGTGTTCTCCATTCACCATTGTACTGTCTTTCATTGTATTTTATTGGATTCTTCGTCTCTTTTTGAGACTATAATAAAGTTTATATTCATTGCTATTTGTGCTAGTCTTTCTCTCTTTTGGTATTATACTTGGCGTGCAGGCTTAGCACGGGTACTCACGTTCGTGAGTCATTTATTATTGGCGTTCACCAATGCATATAGTTAACATGATTACAATACTGAGAAGGAGGGGAGGGGCTGTGACCACTGTGCCACTAATGCATATTATTAACCTTTAAATACAAATGTAGGCTGCGGGTGTCGGCAGTATCACATACCCCGCCTCCGGCCTCTATTATCCGCCGAACTGCGGCACCTGAGGGGTTAATTGACGGGGATTGCAGTGCCCTGTCATAGAGGCAGGGTGCCACAGGTTCCCCTCCCTTCCTACTCAGTATTCTCATTGGTGGCAGTAGCAGCTTCTGATTGGAGCCCCAGCAGTAAAATTGCGGGGCTCCATTTGGTTACCATGACAACCAGGATGGTACTGAAGCCTTCCATGGCTGCTATGGTAAGCTCCCTGCTGCCATGTGCACAATGCACAGGGACAGAGTAAAATCCTATTCACCCTAATAGAGCTCTATCAGGGTGAATAAGACGAGGGATTAAAGGATCCCAGCTTCTAGCCCATTTCGAGGGCTAATAGTTGTTTAAAAAGTTGTAAAAAAAAACACCAAAATATAAAAAATTTAAATCACCCACTTTACCAATTTTGCACATAAAAATATATAAACAGTAAAAAAATAAGCATATTAGGTATTGCCACGATCAAAAAAGTCTGAACTATTAAAAAATATCTCCTATGTAGCGAACGCCATAACATAAAATAACATTTTTTAGTCACCTCGTCCCCCCAAAAAAAAATTGGGATTGCACATGGCTTTTTTGGTGTTTTATTTTTTTCACATGGTTTTGAATGGTATCAAGTATCGCAATACTTTTTTATGGTATCAAAATAAAATCAAAATATTGGTATCGTGACAACTCTATATCCTAGCATAAATGTTGAGATGCAACAGTCCCTTTAAGTGCAGTACTACAGGAACACTACTGCTACAAGTGACTGCCAATCACTGATTTAAATGGGCATATTCACCCCTGTTCCCCTGCAATCCGGAGCTGGGATACATTAAGCAGAGCAGACATAATGGAGAGGACCTCCTGAGCGCACGATTGTATTCCAGGGCCAGGGGAACAGAGACGAGTATGGACGTTTCTAATAGCGAATGGCAGGGGCGGATTGGGAACTTAAATTGGCCCTTTGAGCTGCATTCTTAGGGTACTTTCACACTAGCATTATTCTTTTCCGGCATTGAGTTCCGTCCTAGGGGCTCAATACCGGAAAAAAAAACGCTTCAGTTTTATCCTAATGCATTCTGAATAGAAAGCATTCCTTTCAGTATGCATCAGGATATCTTCAGTTCAGTCCCTCTTACGGTATTTGACCGGAGAAAATACTGCATCATGCTGCAGTATTTTCTCCGGCCCAAAATCCGGAACACTTGCCGGAATGCCGAATCCGGCATTAATTTCCATTGAAATGTATTAATGCTGGATCCGGTGCCTAGTGTTCCTGCAAAACGGAGCCGGTTTCCCGGTCTGCGCATGTGCAGGCCTTTAAAAATGCATAAAAAATAAATACCAGATCAATTTTTCCGGATAACTCCGGAGAGACGGATTTTCAATGCATTTGTCAGACGGATACGCATCCGGATCCGTCTACAAATGATATCAGTTTGCATACGGATTTCCGGATCCGGCATGCAGTTTCGCCAACGGAACTGTCTGCTGGATCCTCACAACGAGAGTGTGAAAGTATCCTTTGATTGATTTTTAGTGGTGTTTTTTGCACCTGCATTTTCTTTTGTAAAAACGCCAGCCCCAGATGTTAGCTGAAGGTCTGTGGGAAATATGAAACTCAGGACACACACAAGTGTTTTTTTGTTAAATAGGTAGTGTTCTTTGTCTTTCTGGCTTCTGTACAAAAACGCAGCATGATAGCGCTCTCAGCGTTTTTCAGGCAAGGGAAAAACACCACGAAGAAAAAAACTAGTTTGCAAACATACTGTTTATAAAAAACACATGGAAAAAAAAAGCTACCAAAAAGAGAGCAAAACACACAAGGTGGCAAAAAAAATTTTTCATGGTTAAAAAAGGCCAGACAAAATCTGGATGTGCATAAATCTTTTCAAGTCTTGCTGCAGAAAAGCATGTCTTTCCTATTCCCAAGTACTTGTCCCACAACCTCAGTATGTCTGTGCTTACCTTAGATGTGTGCTTGTTGCCCCTATCCAGGAGATCTGCAGAATTCCAGATTAGACAACATGCGGTCTTGTTTTGTCAGGCTCTCCGCCCATGCAGTTTGAAACCTTTAACCTCCTAAGCAGTAAAGCCTTTATATTGCACAAGCTGTGTCCCTGTTTTCCTTTCAGTGTAGATACAGTATTTCAAGCAAAAATGTTGTGTCAGAGGCAATTGTAGCTAATAACTTCAGGCGTAAACGAATGTACATAACTTATATATATCTTAGGGTGCAGCAACATGGTCAGTTTTACTGATGCAGTTTTGGAAGCCAAAACTAGGAGTGAATAAAAAAAAAATATGAGAAAAAGTTGTATCTGTTGTTTGTATTTTGTCTTTTTTTATGATCCGTCTGATTTTGGCTTCCAAATCTAAATGCAGAAAACCTGAACGTGTGGCCGTACCCTTTATTCCATTAGAAATTGAAATAAATCATAAATTATACGTTCATCTTTGTAAATTTACTTTGTAAATGCTTTGCATTACTTACGTTGAGCGGATCCTGAGTTACGGTATATTCTGTCTTTTACTCCAGAGCTGCATTCAAAATTCTGCTGGTTGCAGAATATAAGATAGGTGAAGGGTGGAGATAAAGGATGGAGACAGAAAAAGAGCTGAAGGGGACAGGGCATCCTATACCCGGGGTATGCATCCACCTGGGGTGTAACCTTATAGCACGAATTTGGGACTATTAAGATTATGGAATTGAGGCAAAATCACTTTCAAAGTAGCCAAAATGAGGGTAGGACTGTCTCATATTATACACATACCTATTTCTGTAAAATCCAATCCAGCAATCTTGAGAAATTCATGTTTTAGTTCATATGATGTCATTGTTTATAAAATTATTATATATAATATATACTATATACAATACACCCTCGCACTGGGTCTGATTTGAAGGTTGGATCCAATAAATGAGACACAAGAGTGAGCATATAAAAAAGTATATTGTATAGTGTGGAAAATTGATACTACAGTTATTATTGATGAGTATATGGGGAGATGATGAACAAAAATAAATACATATTACAGGTAAAGATTTATACACACATAACGATAATTACAATTACTAACAAATTCCAAGATACAATATTATGCTACTTTCAAGACCATTTGGTAACTCAACATTAAAATTCCTTACAGTACCACACATGGGCCTCCAATCCTCATCTCTCCTCTGCCCTCTTCAGTCCTCTCTTCCTTGCAGCTCCCCCAGTTCCTTCCAGTCTCCATAATGCCCAAAGCATGGGTTTTTATCTTTTAAAAGCTTGTCAGCAGCTTATGTAGGTTATCCAAGAGTCTGTGGGCCTTCCCAGAAACACAATTTTGGTCAACCAGTTATTTTACCATTTTATGACACTTCACTCCTATTCACACATTTTTGGTACATTTGTTCTTTACCATTCAGCATATGTAAGAGATACAGGATCCTCCAAGACCTTTATATGTGAAAATCAGAGTAAGACAAAAGCAGCTAGATACATACTAATGAATATGCAAAATAACCGTGGAGCCCCAGTATCCCTCAAAGGAAGGAAAACCCAAACAAAGGGGTGTCCCCATTACAGAGATCACCAAAACCACCATATTAAGTGGCCCCTATGTCAAGATCCTACTCTTACAAGCTTTAAGGATGTGACGGGGAAGACCTAAGCCAGTTATCCATCCACAGACAGCTGTTTCGGGGTGTTGCCCCTCATCAGTGTGGAGTAGGATTCTGGCTAACCGGGAGCAATGCTTGGAGACTACTCAAACAAAACAATGGCTGACCTTAGAGAGACCAGCTACAGAAAACATTGTGGAGCCTCATTTAAGAGTCTTAACACAGCAATCCAAAGTGCAAAGCTCCCTGGGAAACAGTAATATGCAAAATAACCATGGAGCCCCATACTAATGAAGTCAGACATACAGTCACCTACCTCTGCATCTGATTCAAGTACTAAATTGCTCAATTTCTCAATTTCGTAAAAAGTTTGTCTCGATCCGAATATATTTGCGGCTAATTATGTAAAAAAAATGGCTATTTCCTGGCTGCTGAGAGCCTTTATAGTGGTGTAGACCACTACACTGTGCCTTGCAGTAACACGCATAAGGAGTCTGCTATGGTAGTAAAATAATACTGTAAGTCCATATGAAATGCAGATGACAGGCATCGCTTAGTGTTGATCGAGCATGCTCAGCCGAATACCAGCACCCGATGACACGTGTTTGGCTCAGTATTAGGGCTCATGCACACGACCGTATGCCCTCCGAGACATATGGTCTGTGAGCGGGCTATATGTCCCAGAGCGGAATACATCGTGCGCACGGGAGCGCACAGCATCATATTGTCCTGCACTTATAATATCATAATATCAGTAACCTATGGCCTGCTCAAGGACCGTATGTCTCGGAGGGCATACGGTCGTGTGCATGAGCCCTTAGTCAGGGAGAACTGTGCTGAAGAAGGGAAAGATAGTTTAGGGAGTGAATTATATATTTTTTTAGTTGAAAAACTTGTCAGAGACCCAAAGGTCCTTTTAAGGACTATTGTTGTGAGTGGCAGCAGCAATATATATTTTTAGCGCAACCTACACTAAATTGCTAAAACTTTACAGACCCAAAAGTCCTTTTAAGGGCTATTGTGTGTGGCAGCAATATCTATTTTTAGTGCATCTTGCGCTATATAGCATGCAATAGTTAGGACGCTACAGACAGCAACATTATCTAAGCTACGTCTCCTGTGTAACGTGTGCACATCCAAAAAATATCAGTGACATCCAGTGTACTTTTTCCATAGATGGTGTCTGCTGCAGACAGTGACATTATATAGGGTACATCTTTTGTGTAACAATTCCACATCCCAAATACCTGTGACATTCCCTGTAATTTTTTATTAGCCGCTGGTGACATCAGCGACATTATCTGCGGTATTTCTCCTGTGTAACGTTTCCACATCCCAAATACCTGTGACATTCCCTGTAATTTTTAATTAGCGGCTGGTGATATCAGCGACATTATCTGCGGTATTTCTCCTGTGTAACATTTCCACATCCCAAATACCTGTGACATTTCCTGTAATTTTATATTAGCCTCTAGTGACATCAGCGACATTATCTGCGGTATTTCTCCTGTGTAACGTTTTCACATCCCAAATACCTGTGACATTCCCTGTAATTTTTAATTAGCCGCTGCTGACATCAGCGACATTATCTACGGTATATCTCCTGTGTGACGTTTCCACATCCCAAATACCTTTTTTTATTTTTTTGCGCATACACTTACAAATCCTACGCTACTGTACGTGTGACATACTTTCAAGCATATATAACATTTATTATGAAGAAGGCAAGCAGTAAGGCACAGGGAAGTGGCCGTGATGCTGATGGTGCACGCAGAGGCCGTGGCCCTGGGCGCATTGAAACTGTGCCTGCTGCCAGAGCACAAGAAAAACAATCATCCGCGATACCTAGCTTCAGTAGCCAAGAGTCTGGTCAACACAATCCTCACCCTGATCCTCCTACCATAGAAAGTCTTGCCAAACAAGTTATACCACACTCCGAGGAGCTCTTTTCAGACCCATTCCTTCATTTCAGGGACATGAGATATTGTGCCCTGATTCCCAAACTCTGAGCATCCACAGTCACAATTTGTGTTTCACGAAGTGGATGATGATGATGAGACACAGTTGCCAATAAGTCAACAGCAATTAGTGTCTCAAGAGGTTGATGATGAGGATAAGACACAGTTGTCAATAACTGAGGTTGTTGTTAGGTCAACAAGTCAGGAGGATGAGCAGAGTGAGAAAGAGGAAGAGGAGGTTGTGGACGATGAAGTCACTGACCCAACCTGGGATGGTGGGAAGCCGAACGAGGACAGCAGTACAGAGGGGGATGCATCCGCAGCACCGCAACAGGCTGGAAGAGGCAGTGGGGTGGCAAAAAGGACACACCAAACAGGCCTGCAACTGTTCCCCGGAGCACACCCTTGCAGAAATCTACCTTGCCAAGGGGTAGGTGTTCCGCAGTCTGGCGCTTTTTTGAGGAAAGTGCGGACGACAAAAGAATTGTAATTTGAACCTCTGCCATACAAAAATGAGAAGGGGCGTGAACACTAGCAACCTCACCACCACCAGCATGATCCGCCACATGGCATCAAAGCACCATAATAGATGAGCCAAACACCTGGGTACACAATCTGTGTCTGAGGATCACACCACTGCCTCATCTTCTTCTGTGCTACGTGCTGGCCAATCCCCTGTCGAAGGCGCAGGCCCGGATGCCTCCCTCCCTGCACCTGGACCTTTGCAAGCACCATCAGCGACCACATCCACTTCCGTGTCCCAGTGCAGCATACAAATGTCCCAACCCCAGGCATTTGAACGCAAGCGCAAATATCCAGCCACTCACCCATAGGCTATAGCATTAAATGCGCACCTTTCCAAATTACTGGCCCTGGAAATGTTGCCATTTTGGCTTGTGACACTGAGGCCTTCCACAGCCTGATGTTGGCGGCCGTCCCTCATTATGCAGTCCCAAGCCACCACTATTTTTCATGGTGTGCCGTGCCCGCCTTACACCAGCATGTGTCCCGTAACATCACCCGTGCCCTGACCAACGCAGTTACTGGGAAGGTCCACTTAACCACTGATGCATGGACAAATGCTTTTGGCCAGGGATGCTTCATTTCCCTGACGGCATACTGGGTGAATGTTGTGGAGGCTGGGAGCGAGTCGTACCCTGGGATGGCACAGGTGCTTCCGATGCCAAGGATTGCAGGTCCTAAGTCGATTAGGGTTTCCGCCAGCAGCTACGTTAGTGGCTCCAACCTCTACTTCTTCTCCTCCTACGCCTCCTCCTCCACTTTCACTTTAGAATTATCCTATTGCAGCACCAGTCAGCCATCAGTCGGTAGATGGAAGCAGTGTAGCGCTGCAGTGGGAAAGCGGCAACAGGCCGTGTTTAAGCTGATCTGCTTAAGGGACAAACAGCACACCGCCACAAATCTGTTGCAGGGGATAAGAGACCAGACTGAGCTGTGGCTCTTGCCACTCAACCTAGAACCAGGCATGGTTGTGTCTGATAATGGCCATAACGTGGTGGCAGCTTTGGAGCTCGGCAAGCTCAAACACATCCCATGCCTAGCGCGCGTCTTCAACTTAGTGGTTCAGCGGTTTATCAAAACCTAGCCCAATTTGCCTGAGCAACTGGTGAAGGTGCGCTGCATGTGTGCCTATTTCCACAAGTTATCGACAGCTTCCGCAGGTCTTTCAACGTTGCAGCAGCACTTACAATTGCCAGCTCACTGACTGTTGTGAGAAGAGAACACGCACTGGAATACCAGCAGCAACATGGTCGTCGCCTTTCCAGTCAGCTTCTGCTCTTCACAAGCGAGGAGTGGGCATGGAAGTCTGACCTCTGTGAGGTTTTAAGAAGCTTGAGGAATCAACACAGATGGTGAGTGGCGATAACGCTATTATCAGCGTCACCATCCCCCTTCTGGGTCTACTCAAACGCTCGCTGCTCACAATTAAGGCCGACGCTTTGCATGTGGAAGAGGTGGAAAGACAGTACACAGGGTGATAGCTAGACCATCCTTAGTTCGTCTTCTCAGTGCAAATTGGATGATGATGATGATGACGAGGAGCAGGAGGAGCAGGAGACGGTTGCCTCCGCTACAGAGGGTAGTACCCATGGAAGTTTATTTCCATCTGTTCAACATGGATGGGCAGAATAGGAGGAAGAGGATGAGAAGATTGAATTTCGTCCACCTGATGACGACTGGGAAGTCTTGCCTGTTGGGACTCTGGCATACATGGCTGACTTTATGTTAGGCTGCCTTTCCCGTGACCCATGCATTTTACGCATTTTGGAGGACACCGATTATTGGTTGTTCACCCTTCTCGACCGCCGCTACAAAGAGAAATTCTCATCTCTCATTCCTATGGTGGTGAGGATGAGCAAAATGGTGCAATACCAGAAAGTCCTTGTGGAAAAATTGCTCCAAAAATTTCCAGCTGACTAGCGGCAGAGTACGTAGTTCCTTGGGCAACCGAGGAGGGGAGACGAGGGGAACACACAGCAGTTCCAACAGAGGCAGAGCAACACTCTCCAAAGCCTGGGACAGTTTCATGACACCTCTCCAGCACCCTCAACCTCATGCGCGGCCTAGTGTCACAAGGAGGAAAACATTTTAGAAGATGGTGAAGGAGTACATAGCAGACCGTGTCAGCGTCCTCAATGATCCCTCTGTGCCTTACAACTACTGGGTGTCCAAACTGGACACGTGGCACGAACTGGCACTCTACGCCTTGGAGGTGCTGGCCTGCTCTGCCACCAGCATTTTGTCAGAGCGGATATTTAGTGCTGCTGGGGGCATAATAACTGATAAGCGCATCTGCCTGTCAACTGAAAATGCTGACAGGTTGACTCTTATAAAAATGAACAAGGCCTGTATTGCCCCTGACTTCTATACTTCACCAGAGGAAAGCGGCTAAACATAAAGGCACTTTAAATGTGTTTTTTATAATGTACTGAACACTGTATTCCCATGCACCCTTTCCACCACAAAAAAGGATAAATGGTTCAATCTTCCTTTTCTAGTCCCCCTCCTCCTTCTCTTCCATCATATCAACATGCTTATTAGTCTGTCCTCACTCCTAATGTTGAAGAGGCTCAGCTCACCTGCAGGCCCTTGCATATAATGTTTTTGAGGGTCAGCTCACCAGCAGGCCCTCACCTACAATCTTTTAGAGGGTCAGCTCACCTGCAGGCCCTCGCATATAATGTTTTAGAGGGTCAGCTCACCAGCAGACCCCCAACCATGTTTTTCAATGGCTAGCTAAGCAGCAGGGACTCGCCCAATATTTTTTCAATGGTCAGCTCAGCAGCAGGCACTCGCCCATCATTTTTTCAACGCTCAGATCAGCAGCCGTTATTTGCCTTTGTGTGGTGAAGTGAGAAAATGACAGCCCTTTTTGCACACAAATGATTTTTTTTCTGTTTACGTTTCATTTTTTGGGTTCCGTAGACAGTCCGTTTACGGAACCATTCATTTCAATGGATCCGCTAAAAAAACTGAAGATATGCCTTCCGTTTCTGTATGCCTTCCGTTTCCGTATTTCTGTTTTTCCGTTCTGTTCAAAGATAGAACATGTCCTATTATTGTCCGCATAATTGACAAGGATAGTACTGTTCTATCAGGGGCCAGCTGTTCTGTTCCACAAAAAAGCGGAATGCACATGGACTGCAAAATACTGAAAAAGCCATAGGGTCGTGTGCAAGAGGCCTAGGGGGTCACAGAGCATGTGGCATATATGGGGGCACAGAACATGTAGCACTATAAAAGAGGGCACTGAGCATGTAGCACTGTACAAGGGGGCACAGGCCATTTACCTCTATATAAGAGGGGAAGAGCATGTAGCACTATGGAGGCTAAAAGCATGCAGCATTATATAAGGAGGCACAGGACCTTTGTGCCGCAATCTTCACCAGAAATTATCCTAATATAGGCATATTTCTGTTTAATAAATGACCCCCTATTTTTTTTTTTATTGAGCACATTATACAGCAATAACTAGTACCCGACTGGGAAGAAAGAACTGGGAAAGCATAGGTTGTGGGTTTCCTGAGGAAAGCAATAGGCTAGGAAATGCCACCAATTTCAGACAGGTGCAGAGACTGAAACCTATCTCTAGAACAGAGCTCTCCAAAGTGAACAAGAGTACACCACACATGTGTGGCCTCCCTCCATTCATTTCTAGGAGTTCTCGTTGGCCTCTACATTAATTTCTATGGGAACTTCTGTAGAAGTGTATAGATGCGCTCTCGTTCAGTTTGGGGGCCCCTTTTTAAGGAAAGATATGGGTCTCTGAGGTGGACCTATCTGACATTGGTGACATATCCTAGCAATATGCCAACAATGTGTAAGGTGACAAACCCACTTTAACATGAGCCATGTTGCTTTGGCACTTGTTGGAGCAACAGTGCTGCTCAGAGCTTTGGGGGAGTGTGACTGTTGTTGCAATTAGTGCCAAAGTGGTATGGCCCCATTATCAGGAGTGTCTCTGGCTCAGGAAGAGAGGAAAGACTGGTCCCATCTCACTAGTGACGCGACTAGCTTCATCACAAAAGACCTGAACCTTTAGAGAAGTATGAGCGTCAGTTCCACTCTAACCATACTGTCTCCAGCTTCAGGTCCAGAGGCACAGCCCTCAGACTAAGCATGAAAAAAAGTCCCTGACTGGGATAAATGGCAGCCATCACTGTGGCCAGAAGATGGGACCACATTAAAGACAGAAGAAGATGACCAACAGCAGAAACTTCCATCTGCTGGAAGTGTGAGCAAGTGAACAGCAGTGCTGTTAAGATATCTTCATGATATGCCACAGTCAGTGTGCAAGGATGGGTGCCCCAATGCATTGCTGGTGGGTGTGCAGTACTCACCTTAACATAGCTGCGGCAAACCCAAAGTATTGTTGCTTTTGATCAGGAGAAGAGCGTTCAGCCTCACCTTCCCAGTAATTGAGCTAGTGTGTCACCATGAAAATCTTGCCCCCTAGAGGAGGATGAGCATTGGTACTGCTCCAACTGTAATAGGGTTTATATTCCTGGAGGAATTTGCAACATGTAAAAAGATTTACGGATGTAGTAGAATTGACACTCATGATTTATGAGACGTGTTATCTAAACTAAATGCGTTAAGCAAACACCTTCAATTGCTTTTCAATGGCTTTTGTCTCAAGATAACGAGATGAGTTAAGAAATTTGAGTTAAGAGCTTTCCTATATCTCATAAAGGAAACAGGTTCTTGGCAATAACCAAAGACAATTACCTCTCCCAACTGGTTCAGGACCCCACTAGAGGGACGGCCATACTGGACTTAGTATTAACCAATAGGCCTGACAGAACAACAGACAAGCAGGTTGGGGGACACCTGGGAAATAGTGACCATAAAGTAATAACTTTCCAATTATCATTCAAAAGAGCATTTCTACAGGGAGGAACAAAAATACCAAACTTCAAAAAAGCTAAATTTAGCCAACTAAGAGAGGCCATAGGCCTAACTAACTGGGACAAAGTCCTTAAAAAAATAAAAATACAGCCATAAAATGGGATATCTTTAAAAAGCATCCTAAAATCTCATTGTGAGAGGTACATACCGTATGTGAATAAAAGGTTAAGGAACAAAAAGAAACCAATGTGGATAAATAGAACTGTAAAGAAAGCAATGAATTACAAAAATAAAGCATATAAATCACTAAAACAGAAGGGGAGCACGGAAGCACTGAAAAACTCTAAGGAAAAAAATAGAACATGTAAAAAACTAATAAAAGCGGCCAAACTAGAGACCGAGAGATTAATTGCCAAAGAGAGTAAAACTAACCCTAAAATATTCTTCAATTATATATATGTTAAAAAGTATAAATCTGAAGGTGTCGGCTCTTTAAAGAGTAATGAGGGCGGAGTCGCAGAGAGCGAAGAGGAGAAAGCAAAGCTGTTAAATATTTATTTCTCCAATGAATTCACTGAGGAAAATAAACTGTCAGATGAAATGCTGAATGTAAAAATAAATTCCCCATTAAAAGTGTCCTGTCTGACCCAGGAAGAAGTACAACAGTGACTTAAATTTTTTTAAAAAAAGACAAATCGCCAGGACCAGATGGCATACACCCCCGTATCCTAAGGGAATTAAGTAATTTCATAGCCAGACCCTTATTTCAGATATTTGCGGACTCTATACTGACAAGGAATGTCCCACAGGATTGGCACATAGCAAATGTGGTGCCAATATTCAAAAATGGTCCATAAACAGAGCCTGGACACTACAGGCCGGTAAGTTTAACATCTGTTGTGGGTAAACTGTTTAAAGGTTTTCTGAGAGATACTATGTTAGAGCATCTCAACGGAAATAAGAAAATAACGCCATATCAGCATGGCTTCATGAGGGATCGGTCATGCCAAACTAATTTAATCCGTTTCTATAAGGAGGTAAGTACTAGACTTGACAGCGGCGAATCAATGGATGTCGTATATCTGGACTTCTCCAAAGCATTTGACACTGTACCACATAAAAGGTTAGTATATAAAATGAGAATGCTCGGACTGGTAGAAAATTTCTGCATGTGGGTAAGTAACTGGATGAGTGATAGAAAAGAGAGGGTGGTTATTAACGGTACACACTCAGATTGGGTCACTGTCACTAGTGGGGTACCTCAGGAGTCAGTACTGGGCCCTAGTCTCTTCAATGTATTTATTAATGATCTTGTAGAAGGCTTGCACAGTAAAATATAAATTTTTGCAGATGACACTAAACTGTGTAAAGTAATTAACACTGAAGAGGACAGTATACTACTACAGAGGGATCTGGATAGATTGCAGTCTTGGGCAGATAAGTGGCAGATGAGGTTTAACACTGACAAATGTAAAGGTATGCACATGGGAAGGAATAATGCAAGTCACCCGTAAACACTCGGTAACACTGACATGGAAAAGGATCTAGGAATTGTAATAAACAGCAAACTAAGTTGTAGAAACCATTGTCAGGCAGCTGCTGCCAAGGCCAATAAGATAATGGGTTGCATCAAAAGGTGCATAGATGCCCGTGATAAGAACATAGTCCTACCACTTTACAAATCGCTAGTCAGACCACACATGGAGTACTGTGTGCAGTTCTGGGCTCCTGTAAACAAGGCAGACATAGCAGAGCTGGAGAGGATCCAGAGGAGGGCAACTAAAGTAATAACTGGAATGGGGCAACTTCAGTACCCTGAAAGATTATCAAAATTAGGGTTATTCACTTTAGAAAAAAGTTGACTGAGGGGAGATCTAATTACTATGTATAAATATATCAGGGGTCAGTACAGAGATCTATCTCATCATCTATTTATCCCCAGGACTGTAACTGTGACAAGGGGACATCCTCTGCATCTGGGGGAAAGAAGGTTTGTACACAAACATAGAAGAGGATTCTTTACGGTAAGAGCAGTGAGACTATGGAACTCTCTGCCTGAGGAGGTGGTGATGGTGAGTACAATAAAGGAATTCAAGAGGGACCTGGATGTTTTTCTGGAGTGTAATAATATTACAGGCTATTATTTAAAGAGACAGGGGGCACACCAAATAATTCAGGGAGTGCAAGGGGTGGTGCAACTGCATATAACAAATAACCTGACCCAAGAGAGAGTCAAAAAGAGCCACCCTATGATTGCACATCCAACAATAAGAGAATATTAAAAATGTATATAAAGTTTATTAGACACAACAACAGACACGCATTAAAAAATTGTATACAATATAGAACAAAGTGCGGTATGCAATAAGATAAATGTAACCGACACACACAGGTCCACTGGATTACCACAAATAGATGTATGCGTTATCAACCAGCATATAAAGCAATACAATAAATCCCATAAAGCAAATGTAAGATAAGGTAAGACCACTAGAGATGAGAATAAGGACAAACCGACATAAGGTCAAATATCAAGAGACAAACCTACATAGCCAGCTGGTACAGTGGACCTGGAAACATGAGAAGCGCCCAATGCTGGTTGATAACGCATACATCTATTTGTGGTAATCCAGTGGACCTGTGTGTGTCGGTTACATTTATCTTATTGCATACCGCACTTTGTTCTATATTGTACACAATTTTTTAATATTACAGGCTTTATGTCATGCCCCACTCTGACGATGTGCGGAGGTCGGCTAGGATAGCAGCACGAGTTTAGTGTTTGTTTTGGAGCCGTGCTGGATCCGCCTCTCATCAGTTGCACTGGGTGGGGTCATTAGTTTAAATAGCACACCATCCCAGTGCTCTGAGCGGATTATAGGAATCATTGTGGTCTTGGAAGCTAGGAAGGAAGGTTGTCTGTTCCAGCTCAGAAAGATAAGTGTGATTTCAAGTTTGGTTGTTTTGTGTCATCTCTCCCATCCAGGTTCTGTGCGAGTAGGCTTTTCCTATTTCCCCTCTTCACCATCTCAGGGAATTTAGGGTGTTTTCAGCCCAGGCACGGGGACACATCATACCTACCATAAAGGTCTGCATGTGGGCTGAGCAGTGCAGGGAAAGACGTCAGGTATTAGATAGGAGGTGATCCTTCCCCTGTCTCTCGCCCAGAGCCTGGTTGGTGGGTTATCTGTGAGTCTGAGTGCACGCCCGCCGTGACATTATAATCCGCCATACTGTGACTGCCATTACTCTGCAGTTTTTTGATGGCGTCAATTGAAGCACTGGTTGACCGCTTGCAGGGGCTATCCCTAGAGGTTGTGGAGCTACGTGGTTCGATCACACGGTGTCAGAATGCTCTGGCAGCTGGTGCAGGTCAAATTTGTGTGGAGCCTAAAGTGGCTCTTCCTGATCGTTTTTTTAAGGAGGTACGGGTGACTTTATCCGTTTTAGAGAATCCTGCAAATTGTACTTTCGGCTGCGTCCATCGTCGTCAGGTGATGAGAGTCAGAGGATAGGTATAATTATTTCTCTGCTTAAAGGGGACGTGCAATCCTGGGCCTTTTCTCTGCCACCTGGTTCTCGGGCCCTCCGGTCGGTGGAGGAATTTTTTAAGGCTCTGGGATTAATCTACGATGACCGAGATCGGGTCTCGAGATCGGATCTCGAGTCGAGATTACGTAATTTGTTTCAGGGAGATCATACTGCAGAGGCTTACTGTGTTGAGTTTAGGAGGTGGGCTACTGAATCAGAGTGGAATGATCCCGCGTTACGTAGTCAGTTTTGTCAGGGGTTATCTGAAAGAGTGAAGGATGCCCTTGCTTTTCATGAATACCCAGACTCTTTGGAGAACGCCATGTCTTTAGCAGTATGGCTAGATAGACGTATCAGAGAGAGGTATAGGGCTCCCCCTGCGCGAGGTATCCCTTCTGTGAGTGGTTTCGTCTCTACTGCCTCCCCGGGTGATGTTACAGGTAACTCTGGGGTAGCGGAGGAACCCATGCAGTTGGGTCAGGTTTCTTGCCATTCTGATAGTAGAGACTTTAGGAAAGTGCACAAACTATGTTACTATTGTGGAAAGAGGGGTCATTTTATTTTTGCTTGTCCTTATGTTAAACCACAGGTGGAAGAGAAAAAGAAAAAAGAGAAAAAAACTTCCCTGACACTTGGTAGTATGAATGGTGTGGTGGAGCAGGCAGGTATGCAAGCTCCCTGCAGTTCCCATTTTCTCCTTCCAGCTATGGTGGCGCTAGAGTCCAAAAATGTTTTTGTTGAAGTATTCCTTGATTGTGGTGCTGGGGTAAACCTAATTGACTTTCTTTTCCTTCAAAACCTAGGACTAAGTACTTGCACTTTAGAGAACAAGATTCGTGTTTTTGCAATTGATTCTTCCCCTCTTTCTCAAAGGAGTCTTACTCACATTGTTCATGATATTCACTTAAGGGTGGGTGATTCACATGTTGAAATTATTTCTTGTTTTGTCGTGAAGGATTTGCCAGCTCCTATAGTTTTGGGGTTGCCATGGTTGACTAGACATAACCCAATTATAGACTGGCAAGCGAGACAATTCATTGGTTGGAGTGAGTTTTGTTCGGATAATTGTCTTGGCACATCTATCTCTGGTGTGTCCATTACGGCTTTACCTCAGTATCTCTCGGATTTTGCGGATGTCTTTTCGGAGGGTGGGGCTCAGGAATTTCCCCCTCATCGAGACTATGATTGTCCAGTGAATCTCATTCCGGGGGCTAAGTTGCCAAAGTCTCGGCTTTACAACCTCTCTCAACCCGAAAGAGAGGTCATGCGAAAGTACGTCGCAGAGAGTTTGGCAAAGGGTCATATTAGACCATCTAAGTCTCCAGTGGCAGTAGGTTTGTTCTTTGTGAAGAAAAAGGATGGATCACTGAGACCGTGTTTGGATTTCGGGGAATTGAACCGTATTACAGTCCGGGATCCATATCCCCTGCCTTTGATCTCTGATCTTTTTGATCAGATTGTTGGAGCCAAGGTGCTCTCCAAGTTGGATTTGAGAGGGGCCTACAATCTGATCGGAATCAAGGAGGGGGATGAGTGGAAGATGGCCTTCAATACGCACGAGGGTCATTTTGAGAACCTGGTTATGCCTTTTGGGTTGACGAACGCGCCAGCAGTATTTCTGCGATTCGTCAATGACATTTTTCATCATTTGGTGGGGAGGTTTGTAGTAGTTTACCTGGATGACATTTTAATTTATTCTCCTGATCTGAAGACCCGTCAGGATCATGTGAGACAGGTTTTGACGATCCTTCGGGAGAATAAATGATATGCCAAATTGGAGAAATGTTTGTTTGCGGTGCAAGAGCTTCTGTTCTTGGGATACATGCTTTCTGATTCTGGTTTTCGTATGGACCCCGAAAAGGTCCGGGCGGTTCTGGAGTGGGACCGACCAGAGAATCAGAAAGCTTTGATGCGGTTCTTGGGGTTTACGAATTATTATAGAAAATGTATTTCAAATTATTCTACCATAGTAAAACCTCTCACTGATATGACCAAGAAGGGCGCTGATGTCTCTGTCTGGTCGGATGAGGCATTGCAGGCCTTTTCGGCTATTAAGGAGCGTTTTGCGTCTGCTCCCATTCTGGCTCAGCCGGATGTGTCTCAGCCATTCGTAGTGGAGGTTGATGTATCAGAGGTGGGGGTTGGAGCGGTGCTGTTACAGGGTTCATCTCCTGGCAAGTGGGTCCCGTGTGCCTTTTTCTCCAAGAAGCTCTCGGTCGCCGAGAGGAATTATGATGTTGGAGATAGAGAGTTGTTGGCTATCAAGTTGGCCTTTGAGGAATGGCGTCACTGGTTAGAGGGGGCGTCTCACCCCGTTACGGTATATACAGACCATAAGAATTTGGCTTACCTGCAATCTGCCAAGCGTCTGAACCCTAGGCAGGCCAGATGGTCACTGTTTTTTACCAGGTTCAATTTTGTGGTTACCTTTCGCCCAGGGGTCAAGAACGTCAAGGCAGATGCCTTGTCTCGCAGCTTTCCTGGGGGAGGTGATTCAGAGGATCCTGTGCCGATTTTAGAGGATGGGGTGGTGGTCTCCGCTCTGTACCGTGAATTGGAGATGGAGGTGTTGGGAGCCCAGGAGGGGGCTCCTGGTTCTTGTCCCCCAGGGAGGTTGTTTGTTCCTGAGGGCCTGTGATACAAGGTGTTCAAGGAACATCCAGATACTGTCCTCACTGGACATCCTGGTGGTAAGTCCACCTGTGATCTAGTATCCCGGAGGTTCTGGTGGCCAGGGTTACGTAAGAGCATTGAGAATTACGTGACAGCTTGTGAAACCTGCGCTCGGTCAAAGGTTGCTCATACTCGACCGGCTGGTTCACTTCTTCCATTGTCTATCCTGTCTCGTCCTTGGACGCATTTGTCTATGGACTTTATTACGGATCTGCCGAGTTCCTCCGGGAGAACAGTGGTTTTGGTGGTAGTTGACCGTTTTAGTAAAATGGCTCACTTTATACCACTAACTAGTCTGCCTAACGCTAAGACTCTTGCGCAGATTTTTTTGGATAATATTGTGAAATTGCATGGTATTCCTTCGGATGTGGTCTCTGATAGGGGCACACAGTTTGTCTCCAGGTTTTGGAGGGCGTTCTGCTCTCGGCTTGGCATTCAAATTTCATTCTCTTCGGCTTTTCATCCGCAGTCGACTGGTCAGATGGAGCGTACTAATCAAAACCTGGAGACCTACTTGAGGTGCTTTGTGGCTGATAATCAGGAGGACTGGTCCTCATTCTTGTCCTTAGCAGAATTTGCGTTGAATAACCGTAGGCAGGAGTCCACGGGTAAGTCGCCATTTATTTGGTACCTTTTCTGGGACTAGTTCCTCTGGGATGCCAGATTCTCTTCTGCCTTATCCTCCATCTAGCGGAGGATTCAAGGGAATTTGGAGAAGATGGGTGAGAGGTATAAAAGAAAGGCTGACAAGAGACATGTGACTGGTCCGGACTTGTGTGTGGGTGATCTGGTGTGGTTGTCCACTAAGAATATCAGATTGAGAGTGCCATCTTGGAAACTGGGTCCAAGATTTATTGGTCCGTATAAAATTTCTGCGGTGATCAATCCTGTAGCGTTTCGGTTGGATCTTCCTGCAGACTTGGAGGATCCATGATGTGTTCCACAGGTCTTTACTAAAAAAATACATGAGACCAGTGGAACCATCGCCATTGCCTCCTCCTCCTGTTCTAGTCGAGGGAAACTTGGAGTTTGAGATCTCCAGGATTCTCGACTTTAGAGTTCTTTGGGGTTCCCTTCAATACCTAGTGCACTGGATGGGATAAGGCCCTGAGGAGAGGATGTGGGTTCCGGCGTTGGATGTCAACGCCAGCCGACTGGTGAGGGCTTTTCATAGGTCCCATCCAGGTAGGGTTGGTCCGGGGTGTCCGGAGGTCACCCGTAGAAGAGGGGGTACTGTCATGCCCCACTCTGACGATGTGCGGAGGTCGGCTAGGATAGCAGCACGAGTTTAGTGTTTGTTTTGGAGCCGTGCTGGATCTGCCTCTCATCAGGTGCACTGGGTGGGGTCATTAGTTTAAATAGCACACCATCCCAGTGCTCTAAGCGGATTATAGGAATCATTGTGGTCTTGGAAGCTAGGAAGGAAGGTTGTCTGTTCCAGCTCAGAAAGATAAGTGTGATTTCAAGTTTGGTTGTTTTGTGTCTTCTCTCCCATCCAGGTTCTGTGCGAGCAGGCTGCTCCTATTTCCCCTCTTCACCATCTCAGGGATTTTAGGGTGTTTTCAGCCCAGGCACGGGGACACATCATACCTACCATAAAGGTCTGCATGTGGTCTGAGCAGTGCAGGGAAAGACGTCAGGTACTAGCTAGGAGGTGACCCTTCCCCTGTCTCTCGCCCAGAGCTTGGTTGGTGGGTTATCTGTGAGTCTGAGTGCACGCCCGCCGTGACACTATAGCTACTAGAGATGGGTTGTTGATCCAGGGAGTTATTCTGATTGCCTGATTGGAGCCGGGAAGGAATTTTTTATTCCCCTAAAGTGGGGAAAATTGGCTTCTAACTCACCGTTTATTTTTTTTTCCTTCCTCTGGATCAACTTCCAGGATAATAGGCCGAACTGGATGGACAAATGTCTTTTTTTAGCCTTATGTTTTATGTTACTATGTTACTATGTTAGTGCTAACCCTGCTACATCTGTAGCTTCTCTAGACAAATGTTAAACAAGACATACAATGCAACAGCTCACTGCAAACCAAATAAAGTACAAAATTGCGTCACAGTTGCAAATGCTATACTAATAAGTTAGAGATGGCTTGGCAAATCATTTTGTACAAAATTATTTGAGCCCGTCTGCCGCACGTCAAGGCGATCTCTAGTTAGATGGGTTCCTAACACTAAATTCTATCTGCTATGTGCCATAACGGCTATCATATAATTCAGCAAGTGTAGGTTCCACACGCATGTTGGCAGTGTCGGACTGGGGTACCTAGGGCCCACCAGTAAAATTTATTTTGTGGCCCACCGTACGGCTACATTCAAATATGATAAATAATCAAACACGTTTTTTATATGAACATAGGTTGGTTGAGGTGCTGTACATTGAATATATGTATGTAGTGCAGTATATCTAATGTGTTATGTGCCACTTGTGCAGGGGTTTGGAGACTAGGGGCCAACCTTGCTCAGGGGCCCACCGGGGGATTCCCCTGTACCCCTGTGGGCCAGTCCAAGCCTGCATGTTGGGCCCGCTTTAATTTCTGTCATTTTTTGGTGCCAAAATGGCCTCCATTATATCCTAGGAAAGCAGGTACCAACATGCATGCCGGGCCCACTCCACACCACTCCCGGCGCCAAATGGCCACCATGGACTGCAATGAGAGTCCACACACTATCTCTCTCCTGGTGCCAGATGGCTTCTGTGAGTGAGGGGGAGCAGGCCAAGCTATATACTCACACTAGTTTAAAACAGCCTATGGGGCAGACGAGCTGATCAGGAGTGCATGGCTGGGGAGGCAGCCACACCTCTAGTATAAACTGCAAAGGAAAAAGGGGGTCAGTCAGCACATCCCAAAGCGCAGGAGCACGTTGCTATGGCTGAGAACAAGACTGTTAAACAAGACATACAATGCAACAGCTCACTGCAAACCAAATAAAGTACAAAATTGCATCACAGTTGTCTAGACAAATGGTCCAAACAATGGTAACTGCAGTTCAATGTTTCCAAATGTAAAATAATACACTTGGGGAGAAGGAACCTCCTATCTGAAGAGAAGGATCCAGGGATTGTGATATCACAGCTTCAAAATGAGTGCGGCTGAGAAAGCCAGATGCTTGGCTATATAACTAGAGGTAACTAGAGGTATAACCAGTAGGATGAAAGAGATTACAATTCTGTTGTATAGACCACAGTGGCGTACATACAGGGGTCGCAGGGGTCGCAGTTGCGACCGGGCCCGGCACTCCAGGGGGCCCGGCCGCCTGTGGACTCCCCTGGCCCCTGCAGTCAGTGTTCCCTCTAACTAAGCTGCGCGGGTGGGCGGCCGCGCAGCAATTATTTGTGGCCCCCGCTGAAGCTGCTGGAAAAATCTCCTTTATGCGCCTCCTGCCCGTCTGCCTGCTCCTCCCACTTTATGAATGAAGCAAGGCAGGCGGGGCAGGAGGCGCATGACAGAGGGAGCTCAGGGAGAGATGCGGGCTCGTGGACCCCCCCCCCCCCCCGCAGTGCAGAATGGCCCATACCCGCCCCGCTGACTTGACAGCCGCCACCCCCCCGTGCTCTGGATCTCAGCAGCAGAAGAAGCGCGGGGAGGAGCTAGGCCATGATCGTGGAGCAAAATGTCCTGCAGGCTGCAGCAGAACTCCCAGAACTTCCAGAAGGTAGGAGCTGCTCCCGGTGTGTGCACAGCGCCGGGCACTGCACCGGCCCTGCCGCCAGTGTCCCCACCTCCTCCCTCCCCACTGATAAATTACTAGAAGCCAGGCACTTATGGGGGATCCGTGGAGGGCACTTATGGGGGATCCGTGGAGGGCACTTATGGGGGAATCCGTGGAGGACACTTATGGGGGACCTGTGAAGGGCACTCCACAGATATCCCATAACAGTGTCCTCCACAGACGGCAGTACAGCAGGATTGCCATCCAAAATCAGCCTATCCCGCACAAAGCGGTACTGTTGGGAGGCATGTTGGGTGAATGGTAGGGGAAGTAGTGGGGACGGGGTGGAGGCAGGTTGGGGGTGGCGGCAGCAGGTTGGGGGGGATGGAGGCAGGTTGGGGGGTAGCGGCAGCGGGTTGGGGGTGGGGACGGGGCCCCATGGATCAGTTTTGCACCGGGGCCCCATGGATTGTGTGTACGCCACTGATAGACCACATCTGGAATATTGCATCCCCTGGCTAAAATATCTGCTATAGGGATCTCTGACTAATAGCTGTACTATAAAGCATAAGGAGATGATCCCACAGCGCAAAGAACCAGCCTATGCCATCAAACAGGAACTTGATTTATTCTAATAGCAGATGTTACAACGCTTTTCGGGGTTAAAGAACCCCTTCATCAGGTCACAAGTCTGTACTTGATGAAGGGGTTCTTTTACCCCGAAATGCGTTGTACCCTCTGCTATTAGAATAAATTAAGTTCCTGTTTGACGACATAGGCTGGTTCTTTGCGCCATGGGATCATCTCCTTATCCTTTGGGTTTTCACACCCTCTACTAAGCCTACACTAGAGTTGTGCCTATCACTTACACAACCTGATAAGGTGAGCCTCCATTTTGGAGTCATTAATTTACCTTCTGTCTGACGTTATTACCTTATGGTGCGCCTGTCTCATTTTTCTTAGAGAAACACCGCCTAAATAAAGTTTTACACACACACTCCCCTATGGCCCGCCAGACGTTTTTGGCCAGGGAGGCATACGCCCTGCTTGCCTCCGACTCCGAGAGCCCCAGTGAGGATGAGGATCCGGTGGCTAGTCTGGTCAGTGCAGCTGAGATTAGGACGTTTTGGGGCCTCGTGCTGCACATGTGCTTAGTCAAAAAACCCAGTGTCAGGCTGTACTGGAGTGGGGACGTCCTCTACCAGACCCCACTCTACTGTATGGCCATGACAAGTTCCCGTTTAGAGGCCATCCGGAAATGCCTGCATTATGCAGATAATGCAGCATGTCCTGTCCCGTCCCCCCCCCCCCCCCCCCCCGAGGTGATCCTGCCTGTTACCGCCTGTACAAAATCAGGCCGGTCATCGATCACTTCAGGGCCAAATTTTTGGAGACCTATGTACCTGGAAGGGATCTCGCTGTTGATGAGTATCTCATTGCTTTCAAGGGGAGACTCATTTTCCGCCAGTATGTTCTCTCTAAGTGGGCGAGGTATGGCATGAAGCTGTACAAACTTTGTGAGAGTACCTCAGGGTACACTTACAAGTTTCGTGTGTACGAGAGGCAATATTCCCGTATTGAACCCCCAGAATGTCCCCCCACTATGGGTGTTAGCGGGAAACTTGTGTGGGACATTATGCACCCACTGCTAGATAAGGGTTACCACCTGTACGTGGATAACTTTTATACTAGTATCCCCTTGTTCCAGTCCCTCGCCGCCAGATCCACGTCCGCTTGTGGGACCGTGCGGAAAAATCAACGCGGCCTCCCTACCCACCCACTCCAGGTACCTATCCCCAGGAATGAGACCCATGCCCTTACCAGTGGAAACCTGTTGCTGGTCAGATATAAGGACAAGAGGGATGTCCTTGTACTGTCCACAATTCATGGTAACGGCATCACCCCTGTCCCTGTGCGAGGTACCGCGGCAACGGTACTCAAGCCCAACTACAATCAGTATATGGGAGGAGTTGATCTCTCTGATCAAGTCCTCAAGCCATATAACGCCATGCGCATAAGTGCATGGTACAAAAAAGTTGGGGTCTACTTGGTGCAGGTTGCCTTGTACAACTCTTTTGTGCTGTTCCAGAGTGCTGGCAGACCAGGAACGAGCAGGCCGAAGTACCTGGAGGCGCCCGGATCGTCCCTGTCCAACACTTTCCAGGTGTGGTCCCCTATACTGGAAAGAAGGGACGGTCCCAAAAGAAAGGGCAGAGTGTGTCACAGGAGGGGGATACGGAAGGACACCACCACTCAGTGTGACACGTGATCATCTGGGTCTTTGCATTGACGTTTGCTTCAGGGAGTAGCACAAATTTTCAATTTTAATTCATTTTTTTCCGTTAACAAAGCTAGGGTTAACAGTCAAACAAAACTCTATATTTATTGCCCTTATTCTGTAGTTTTCAGAAACACCCCATATGTGATCGTAAAATGCTGTATGGCCAAACGGCAGGGTGCGGAAGGAAAGGAGTGCTATATGGTTTTTGGAACGCAGATTTTGCTGGACTGGTTCTTTGACACCATGTCCCATTTGAAGCCCCGTGATGCACCCCTAGAGTAGAAACTCCATAAAAGTGACCCCATCTAAGAAACTACACCCCTCAAGGCATTAAAAACTAATTTTACAAACTTTTTTAACCCTTTAGGTGTTCCACAAGAGTTATTGGCAAATGGGGAGGAAATTTCAGAATTTCTATTTTTTGGCAAATTCTCAATTTTAATCCATTTTTTTCCAGTAACAAAGCAAGGGTTAACAGCCAAACAAAACTCAATATTTCTTTCCCTGATTCTGTAGTTTATATAAACACCCCATATGTGGTTGTAAACTACTGTACGGACACACGGCAGGGCACATAAGAAAATGAACACCATATGGTTTCTGGAAGGCAGATTTTGCTGGACTGGTTTATTTACACCCTGTCCCATTTGAAGCCCCCCTGATGCACCCCTAGAGTAGAAACTCCACAAAAGTGACCCCATTTTGGAAACTACACCCATCAAAGTATTCAAAACTGATTTTACTAACTCTGTTAACCTTTTAGGTGTTCCACAAGAGTTATTGGCAAATGGGGTCACTTTTGTGGAGTTTTTACTATATGAATTTTTTTGACTCCATTTTAGGCTACTTTCACACTTGCGTTCAGAGCGGATCCGTCTGAGACGGATCCGCTCATATAATGCAGACGGTGGCTCCGTTCAGAACAGATTCGTCTGCATTATATTGTTAAAACATTTCTAAGTGTGAAAGTAGCCTGAGACGGATCCGTCCAGACTTTACATTGAAAGTCAATGGGGGACGGATCCGTTTGAAGATTGAGCCATAGTGTGTCATATTCAAACGGATCCGTCCCTATTGACTTACATTGTAAGTCTGGACGGATCCGTTTGCCTCCGCACGGCCAGGCGGACCCCCGAACGCTGCAAGCTGCGTTCAGGTGTCCGCCTGCTGAGCGAAGCGGAGGCTGAACGCTGCCAGACTGATGCATTCTGAGCGGATCCGCATCCACTCAGAATGCATTAGAGCAGTACGGATCCGTTCGGGGCCGCTTGTGAGCCCCTTCAAACGGAGCTCACAAGCGGACACCCGAACGCTAGTGTGAAAGTAGCCTTACCAGTGTCATGAACATGTGATGAAAAAACAAACTCAGAATGGTCTGGATAAGTAAAAGCGTTTTAAAGTTATTCACACATAAAGTGACACTGGTCAGATTTGCAAAAAAATGGCCTGGTCCTTAAGGTGAAAATGAGTCCGGTGCTTAAAGGGTTAAGTGGGGTTACCTTGCTGTCTCTCTCTCTGGCAGAAGCAATTGCATGGGAGGTGCTTGAGGCTCCAGGGCCTGAAACATAGAGGAGAGGAGCACATGGGGACTGCTACTTCTTCCGTCCTCTCTACCCGATACCCTGAGATCTAGAGAGTGTTGGGCCAGGATAGCTATTCCTGGCCACACCTAGCTCATGCTGGAACACATTGCATATACATTGCATTATATTACATTAGTACTGTACATTACCAAACAATTTCAGATACTCCTAGCACTAGGGTACTGCATGGAGGACACAGCCGTACTGTGGAATCATCTCATTCCCCTGCCAAGGGGTACAGTTGCTGATAAAGTGATGCAGAGGTGCTAAATACATTCCCCTGGTGGTTGTGCATTGAAGATTTGATTTCAGACCAGGTCAAGAAGCACAAGGCGGAGGCCAGGACTGGAAGAAGGTCCCTGACAGAAAGCAATAGTGCTATAGTATACAGTTCTTTTCCCCAGCTACTGCAGAACTTATTTACGACAATAAAGCTTCATGTTAATAAATCATTCTTTCCTTTCAAAAGCTTCAAAAATGCTTCTGTGTATATTGATACACTAAGGTCAACAGTAGACACTCATCAATCATTAGGATAGGACTACACTCACAATGACTTTGCATTTCTGGTCTGAGCCATATAGAATTCAGTGTATTTCTTTTAGTACACCAGGAGTGCACAACTATTCTAGTCTGATGGTCACATTGTACCACTTCAAAGGGCCTCAATTAAATTGTAAAAGACATTGCCATCTGATACATTTATGGCATATCACCAGTACCTGCCTTAAAGGGGTTTTATATTGATGTAAGAGATCTGTGTGGCCCCAGCTCTCATCTTATTTATGGCAAATCCTGTAGATATGCCAAAAAAAGATGGAAATAGATGACAAAGATGGAAAAAGATGGAAAGAGATGACTGAGATTCAAAGATCGCCAGAGATTATACCAAATTGCTCCTTTAATTTGCTTAAAGAGTGCCTATCAGCAGGGTCAACCCAAGAAATGTAACTATACATAGTGCCTGGTAGGGCTAATCCTGCTGATTAAATTGCTACCTTTCTTATGAAAATGTAGCCAAGGAGGTGCGAGATACATATTTTATTCTAATGTACTGTATGTATCTCAGGTAGCATAGCAGCTAGAGATAACTGTGATAAAACCACTTTGGGAGTGAGAACTGCTAGTATGACTGCTCGTAATAACATAATGTCCCTAAATATACCATTTCCCCTAAACCATCACTTACTTTTAGGATGTGGCAAACATTAGGTAATCTGGTTGCCCCTAGTAGCCTGAAATCTATTTTATCTGTAACATATACCTCCAATGCAATCACAGGTAAATTCCAATGTGAGTCATTTACTTGGCTTTGTTGTACTTCTATTCAATTTTCACTATTTCGGGAAAATGTTTGATTTGAAACATCACTTTACTTATTCATGTAATTGTAGTGCCCTGGAGCAAGGGTTACTTTTAAGTCTAGACATTTGTGGACATTTAACTACTTCATCTATTCGATGTTATACACTTCTTGCTTTATTTCACTTGAAAGGGTTAACTTGTACTGTTTAATACTGTGTAACCACACTTTATATGTATGTTGTTATATATATTCTGTTCCTTTTCACTGTATTTGCAAGGCTCTTTGTAAAGGGTTAATAAATACTGAGAAACTTTTGAAACTTTGAATAAGAAGCTGGTAATTTTCCTCTGCTGCCATAGGGTTTAAAGATGAGCATGTTTTGGAGGGAAAGCCAGACTTGTTTACCACCAAAACCAGACAGACTGACCTTTTGAATATCTGGTTTAGCTATGCTATGATGTCTGGAAACTTGTTTTTGTCTGGAAAAAACTGCTGTGTCATTGCCATTCACAATCACTGGTAACTTTGTTGTTGTGCTGAGTTTCTCCTCTCCACCACTTCCACTAGAATGTTCCAGTCTAGCTAGAAATGGTATATAAGGAGAACAGTCAGAACCCCTAGTGTTCTGCAGTTAGGGACTAGTGCTTGGAGGGGAGGACTCTGTCAGTCAACATGAGTAACCAGAACAAGATGCTGAGATGGGGACCCTGAGCCACAAAACATGGGTCACCAGCCCTGGGACCAAGGAGCCACACAGATTACTGAACTACAGACCGAGGGCCTCCAGCCTTTGACCAGGGTACCAGCCTTCTGAAGTGAGCGGCAGCTAGCTAATGCATTTCCTCAGCATCAACCCCTTCTTCTGCCAGGGAGGAGACTGGAGAGGCCAGCCCTATGCCTTGCCTGTATTGATTTGCACCTGAATTCCCCCAGTAAAGAAGCACACAGGTTTAACTGCAGACCCTGACTCTCTGGACTTATTTCCCATTGGGGTTCACCATGCCTTACCATCCCTTTCAGAGAACAGCAACATGTGGTGACTAGTGTTGATCACGAATATTCGAATTGCAAATTTTTATCACGAATATAGGAATTTCTACCAGCTCCAACAGCTCCGACAGCGATGCTTCCTTCACAAGATCTGGCCAACTTTTTTTAGAGTTAGGCCGCCGACCAAACCGACGAGTAGGGGCTGCAAGAAACCAAGACGTCGATCCGGAGACTCGGATCCAGACCCGCTCACAGGTAGGACTTCCAGTTTAGTAATTAACATTTCATCTTACACGCTTACACCGACTTAACTTACAACATTACAGAAAGGTCTTACCTTCTAACCACACCCCAACTTAATGATTTCCTGTTAGAACAGGAACTCCAACGTTTCTTTCGGACATTAAGACCCAAAACTCACTTTGGTAATCCGCAGAACTCTGTAGCCAATTTTTCAACCACCAATATAGATACATCCACCCAGCAATCTATTTCCATTGAGCAACTTGGGCTCCGCAAACCAAGTAACTTTAATCCCCCTAAAACCTATCATGCTACAGAAACCGTGATTAGGTTTGAGCGAACCCGAACTGTAAAGTTCGGATTCGTACCGAACTTAAGATTTTTTGACCCCGGACCCGAATCCGAACATTTCAGTAAAAGTTTTGGTTCGACTTCGGTGTTCGGCGATTTAATGACGCTTTTTGAAAGGCTGCAGGGCCAATCAACAAGTGTTTAACAAGTGTGCCCTTAGAAGCCATCACAGCCATGCCTACTAATGACATGGCTGTGATTGGCCAGTGCAGCATGTGACCCAGCCTTATATAAGCTGGAGTCACATAGTGCCGCACGTCACTCAGCTCTTACTACTGTAGGGATAGGATGCTGCTGCTGTGAGGGAGAGAATAGGAAAGAATCTATCTGATAATCAGAACTTGTTGTTAACTCTGCGATCTACAGCAATTTTTTTTTGTGGGTGCAATGCAACATTTATGTACGCTGCCCTGAGCCCAGTGACACAGAAAAATATGTTTTATCCGTCTGTTTAGTTAGGTGGGCGTCGGTGGCCATTTTGTGCAAGTTCAGTGCACCAGCACTGCATTTGTGCCAGGGACAATAATTTAATCCTGTTCTTTTAGTTCAGTGGGCAACATATACCCATTATTTAAGTGCACCTGCACTGCATATGTGCCAGGGGAAGGGAAAATAATATAGGTAATCCGTCTGTGAGTTCAGGGACCCAGGGGGTGACATATTCACATTTTTTTCTGTAAAGTACCCCTGTGCTGCATATGTGAGTGTAATCAATTCAGTAAATCCATCTGTTAGATTCTGGGGGGACAAATACAATTTCATTTTTGCTAAAAAGTACTATTTGCGACCTGCACTGCATTTGTGATAGTGGAAGAAAATCAGTTAAATCCATCTCTTTCATTTGTGGGTGAAAAAATCATATATTTTTTTCCATAAAGTACCTTTGCGGCCTGCACTGCATTTCTGACAGTCCAATACAACCAATAAATACTGCTGTTATATTTTTCTTTGAAAAAAAACACCCTTTTTGTGCTACATTGTACATTTGCGACTTGCGCTGCATTTCTGACAGTCCAATACAACCAATAAATACTGCTGTTATATTTTTGTTTGAAAAAAACATCCTTTTTGTGCTACATCGTACATTTGCAATGAGCAGGACCGTGGTACGGTTACACGGACGCCAAATTATGCAGTGGGTCAGGATATTGGTATAATAGTCTATAGTTTAGTTTGTGACGCCAATTGCAGCATGCGCAGGGTACTGTCGCAGGGCCCTTTAAGGTGTTGTAACTCACGCACCAGGTTAGGAATGCCAGAGTGGTGTAATGTCTCTCTATGGTAGTGATAATGGTGTCAACGCTGTCTCCTACCTGAGTACGGCTGGACTCCTGGATCCTGGCTCACTTGCAATAAAATGAGTTTGGTGCTAGTAGGAGTAATAGAGGAATCTGCAGCAGTAATTGAGATCCAGACCCTTGGTAAAGTTCAAACTTGTCTTTACTGATGGTAACTTTCATCCAAGCAAGGTACAGCTTTAGTCTGAAGTCCCAGCAGGTATTGGCAATGGTTGACAGGAATTTATCTTCTGCTCATGTATCTGGAGCTTGCAGGAAAGGATGTCTGCTTTGCTAGCTCTAAACTGTGACAGGAATTTGGCTTCTGCACTTTCTATCTTCTGCTGTCTGGGGACTGACTAGCTGAGGAGGAATATAGCTTCTCCTAGGGTCTCTGCATTTTACTCACAGCTATACTCACAGGGTATGCTTCTTCCTGGAACTGGAGTTGTCTGCTTGCTTCTTCCAGCTGAGGCTGCAGAGCTTAGGCTGGGACATGCTGCGTGAAGTGTCCGTTTGATCGCATTCCGGAGGAGATGGGCGGGTTGGAGGGACGCGCTGGGCGGCAGCATCTTGTAGACGGTAGACCGATCCTCTAGGTGCTAATGACGCCCCCATAGCACCTAGAGGGTAATTAGCATATTAATATAAGTTCTTTTTTTAGGTAAATGGCTGCCCCAAAAGCTATTATAGCAGGATTGTTTGGCAGAGCAGACACTAGCGGAGCGCTAGTGTCTGACACCTAATTATGTGAAATCAAAGTGGTAGAAACCCTTTAAGTCCTTGCCAGAATATTGCTGCCACCTGCTGGTGAACATGAAAATTGCAACAATTATACATTTGACAAGGTTTAGAATGCACAGTTGGGAGGATATTATGTGAAATTACATGAGATGACAAGGTTAAGGCTCTTAACAGATTGTAGCGGGGTAAAAGAGTTAGTAACACAACTCTGGGGTGTTACACATTGCGGCCTGCGCTGCATTTCTGACAGTCCAATACAACCGTTAAATACTGCTGTTATATTTGGTTTGAAAAAAACACCCATTTTGTGCTACCTTGTACATTTGTGGCCTGCGCTGCATTTCTTGGCTGTTGTATACCCCTGCTCTACATAGCAGACAGGGAAATAATTTTAAAAGATTCGTCTGTTACAATGGTTGGTGACATTAACCCATTTTTGCAGTTTAAAAACCCCTGCTCTGCATAGGTAACAGGGACTGAAATTTCAAAAATTCGTCTGTTCCCTTGGTGGGTGACATTAACCCATTTTTGCCGTTTAAAACCCCCTGCTCTGCATAGGTGACAGAGATTTAAATTTCTAAAATGCGTCTGTTCCATTGGTGGGTGACATTAACCAATTTTTGCCCTTAAAAAAACCCTGCTCTGCATAGGTGATAGGGACCAAAATTTCTAAAAATAGTCTGTTTCATTGGTGGGTGACATTAACCCATTTTTGCCGTTGAAAAAAACCCTGCTCTGCATTGCAAAATGAGGCGAGCATCAAATAAGGGACGTGGCCCTGGTTGTGGTGCTGCTGGCGTTGGAGGAGCTCCTGTTGCAGGGAGAAGACGTGGTCGATCTGTGCCAGCTACAGGCCCAAATAAAACACCTCAGGTGCGCGTAGGCAACAGAGCCTACAACGGTATTTAGTAGGTCCAAATGCTGCTCTACGAATGGTGAGGCCAGAACAAGTACAGGCGCTAGTAGGTTGGGTGGCTGACAGTGCCTCCAGTTCCTTCACATTGTCTCCCACCCAGTCCCCTGCTGAAAGATCAAAGTTGGCACCTGCATCCCATGGCCATCAGTCTTTCACCTCACCCACTTGCAAATCAGCCAAGCAGTCTGAGCCCCAAGTCATGCAGCAGTCTCTTCTGTTTTTTGATGACTCTGCTAGCAGGGTTTCCCAGGGCCATCCACATAGCCCTGTCCTAGAAGTGGAAGAGATTGAGTGCACCGATGCCCAAACACTTATGTTTCAAGATGAGTACATAGGAGGACCAACGCAGCACGTCTTGGATGATGACGAAACGCAGGTGCCAACTGCTGTGGCTTTCTGCAGTGTGCAGACCGACATGGAGGGCAGGGGGGAAGACTGAGTGGAAGATGATGTGGAGGTCGATGAGGTCCTCGACCCCACATGGAATCAAGATCATGCGAGTTACCTGTGTAGTTTGGAGGAAGAGGCGGTGGTCTCACAGAGCCACCAGCACAGCAAAAGAGGGAGCAGGGTGCAAAAGCGGAGTGGCCATCCCCTAGACGTACTGCTACTGCCCACCGCACCAAGGGACCAAGCACACCAAAGCCTACTCCAAGGAGTTCCCTGATGTGGCAGTTCTTCAGACAATGTGCTGACGACAAGTCACCCTCACGCAGACCAGGGAATGAACCAGCTCCCGCTTGCTGACCGCAATTGTTCAGCCAAGCAACAATCAAAATGACCTTTCTCACACAAAATGATAGCGTTACTCTCTTCAGAGACAGGATTCGTTAATTGCTTTGCTTAAAACACGGAAGAATTAGCAAATAAGAATTTTCAATCTTTTAATAAAAGGTGAAAGGAAAAACAGTGCATATATATATTTACAGAAAAATTACAATTCTAGATAATAATAATTCAAGGTAATAATAATTCACAACAGTTAAAATAAAAGGGATAATGGATGAAAAGTATACTTAAGTTCCTCTGTTTCAGTCCTTGAAGCCGTTGAGCAATCCGTGGTATAATATCAGTGGACCCTGAGCACTGACATTCAGAATGTGATACAAATCCAGGTGTTAAGGCAAGGCAGAGTTTCCATACAGTGCCCGACAGCATCTCATAACAGTTCTAAAACAAAAGGTGCCAGCAGCTCTGCCCACCAATGGTACAAACGTGTGGGCAGGGTCGAGGAGGTGTCAGCAAGGTTTATGACCCAGCTAAGGTCAGCCCAGAATGTCCTTATTCTGGCTGAGCCCACAGTTCTGTGGAACCACTAAATACAGCTATGACATTCATGTATTAATGACCCTTATTACAAGACCAAACTTGACTCTGCTGGGGCTTGTGGTTCTCCAGGACGGCTTAAAGCTGGCTTTTCAGCCTTCCAAGAGCACAAGAACATACTATTTGATATCACTGTGATCGCACTGGTCCACAGAGGTTGAATCCGGCCTTAGCCAGTACAGAATATGCCTACAAAAAGAGATATGAAAAATGACTATGTTTGAGTCCCTCAAAGGTTCAATAGGTCGCTTTCCCATCTCTCTCTGGTCCCTTGCTGGGACTGTAGTCAGACTGCTGGCTAATGTTATCCCAGGATCCAGTAGTTTACAATGAGCCTTGGCAGGGGTGCTTTTGAAGCTCCCATCCTTATATTTATGACGGGGTTATGTAATTTTTAAATACTAGAACACAGCTCCAAGCAAGGGAATATTTCTCTTTTAAATCAGAATAAAGGGAATATACTAAAGATGGGAGGGGTGAGGGAGAGTAGGTAGGAAGAATACCGGAAGGTAGAAAACATACCTTAAGGAGTCTTTATAGCCTACTGAAGATAGCTCTAGTTTATTGGAACAGAACTTAGTATTTCATTAGTCGGTATAAGCTGGAGTGGAACCTTCAGTTTAGCCTTCGTTCTAGGTGACGAGGAAACTTAGGTTTAATCTTGGAGAGTCAAGTAGGCAGGACTTAGTTATTTATTTCTTTTTTCCTTATTCATACTTAAATGTGTGAGTGTTTTGTAGTTATGTTTTATGTCTCTCTCTTGCTTTTCTATGCAAACATATGGAGATAAACTGAACTGCTTGAGTCGACTGTATTTGCTCACCAGCATGTGTTGTCAGGCCGATGCCTAAGAGCCTAGATTACCAGATTGTCATTGTGAGCCGATACGCTCGGCGATGTATGTAACTGTATAAGCAATGCTATGTGTTCTGTTTACACTGTATGTATCTGATGCTCTTTATTTTGTCAATAAAAACAGATTTGACACATAAATCAGAATAAAGGGGGCCGCTAGGCTTGTTAATGTGTGTATTTAAAAAGGGGACTCTACTTGGGGTACCCTTGTCACAGGGTAGACACCTCAAAAACAAAAAAAAGGTCTCTGGATCCTCCTGCTTCCTTATCTGCTGCAGTCTCTTCATACCCCTCTGGAGTGACAGTGGCACCTGCCACCCCTGCAAACAGAGGATGTGGCAGCAACGCCACCACCTTGGTCACCAAGCATCTCGACAATGTCCCATGGAAGCGTTCAGCTGTCTATCTCCCAAACACTGGAGCGAAAGAGGAAGTACCCCCCTTCCCACCTGGCCGTGAATGCCAGCATTCCGTCTGGTGGACAGGGACAGTTTTAAGAATCTGGCTGTCCCACAGTACGTTGTGCCCAGCCGCCTCTCCTTTTCCAGACGAGCCATCCCTTCCCTGCACAACCAAGCGGGGACAAAATCAGGTGTGCACTGCGCAACGCCATCTGTGGCAAGGTCCACCTACGGAAACGTGGACCAGTAAGCACGGTCAGAGACGTTATATCTCCCTAACATTAGGGTTGAGCGAACCCGAACTGCAAAGTTCGGGTTCGTACCGAACTTTAGGATTTTTGGATGCCGGACCCAAACACTTCTGGTTCAGGAGTTCCCTGGCGTGGAAGTTCTTCAGACAATGTGCTGATGACAGACATGAGTGGTTTGCACGCTGTGAAATCAGAGCCTGAAGTGAGGCATAAACATTCTCAACCTGAGCACAACCTGCATGTCCAGGAATCTAAGTGCAAAGCACGAGCTGCAGTGGAGTAGACACCTCAAAAACCAAGATAGGTCTCTAGCTCCTCCTGTTTCCTCTTCTGCTGCAGTCTCGGCCTCTTCACCCACCTCTGGAGTGACAGTGCCACCTGCCACTCCGCAAACAGAGGATCTGCCTGCAACACCACCATCTGGGTCACCAAGCATCTCTACAATGTCCCACGGAAGCATTCAGCTCTCCATCTCCCAAACACTGGAGCAGAAGAGGATGTACCCCCTACCAACCCACAATTCCCTGGCCCTGAATGCCAGCATTTCAAAATTACTGGCCTTTGAAATGCTGTCATGCCGTCTGGTGGAGATGGAGAGTTTTAAAGGCCTTATGGCGGTGGCTGTCCCACAGCACAGTACAATATGGGGAGCAGTGATCGCTAAAGCCATCGCTTTTCAAACGATCATATTACCGATGAATGAACATGTAGCCGGACATTTACACCGCAAGATAATCACTAATAAGTGTTCCTGTGAACGCTTGTTAGCAATTATCTAGATGACTGGATGAGAATTGGACCATGTAAAGCAGTCATAAGGTGGAAAACTCTACTCTGAGGGGGGCACTAAAAGTGGTCCTTTTTACTGTTCAGGGATGCTATTGGGGGCATAACTACTATGGGAGTGCTAAAGTGTTGGACTTCGCTAAAGCAGATTCTAGAGACATTTCTCTTTGAAAGGAATTTACATGTTTATTGTGAGATAAATGGCAGAGTAGGTTTAGGAGTCATACAAAATGTTAACAAAATAAAATGGAATGGAATCATTGAACGGCTAAATGGTGAAATGGTAACATCTCTCAAACAATATATTTCTATAAGATGACAAAGACATCATTAATACAGATTAAAATGCAGTACATTCACTTTAATGTCTTTTTCTTGTATACTTTTTTTTTTTTTAAGTACACAATGCAGATGCCATTTAAAGGGGTTGTCCCATAAAAAATATTCTACAGTTTTCAAACCAGCACCTGGATCTGAATACTTTTGTACTTCCAGCTTGGTATGAATCTAGCAGAGCAATGAATGTGGAGATCTCAAGATCCATCTGAGGTACAGAGATATCTCTAGATTTGTTAGAAAGAGGTTGTCATGTACTATATGATGGCTTATTTAAATTTTTTACATTACTCATGGGATAACCCCTTTAAGAAGGACATTTAAAAAAAAGCACTTTCAGGATGTAGTATAGGGGATGCAGAGGAAGCAGTCACACCAGAGCCCCGGAGTCCGGGTGGGCCCAAAATTACCATCTGTCCCATAAGGGGAGACCTGTCACGGTGCGGTTCACTGTGACAGTTTTGGCCGTGTAGGCTGGCTGCATGCTCTCTTGCGTACTGGCTAAATGAGGGCACCTGATAAGCCACACCCAGGAACAGACCAGGGGAAGTTAACTCCATCAGAACAGGAGTACAGGACCACAAAACACACAGCTGCAGTACAGGATGTTGCCCCTGGCAACCAACATACACAGAGTCCACCGCAGCCAGTATGCCAGAACACAAACAACCCATCTCACAGTGACAAACAGAAAAGCATCCATATTCAGACCCTGTTCACATGTACGGCTGCAGCCAGCACGCAGGCCCAAGCAAACAGCATACACATAAGTCAGCCTGCAGCCAGTATGCGAGGGAGCTTGCAGCCAGCCTACACGGCACCAGAGACAGGAACTGCACAGAGATACAGATACAGTGAGTACACACATTCACAGGCATAGTTCACACAAAACACTGCAGCCAGCATGCAGCCCCAAGCAACCAGCATACAGAGGTTTCGGCCTGCAGCCAGTACGCAAGAGCGCATACAGCCAGCCTACACGGCCAAAACTGTCACAGTGAACCGCACTGTGACAAGACCAATGCTCCATTTACAGTTGGGAGGATTTTGGGTATAGTTGAATCAGACTCCAGGAGCTTTAATGCACACCACTAGCTAGCGAGGAACCAACTGTATTTTATAAGGTTGATGGATTCCCCCATTGGTATTCGGTAGTGGGGAGAGGTCAATATAAGATGGATCTACATCAGATTTCAAATTGAAATTCTGCAGTATATAGGTAAGGAACAGAAACAACTCCATTTTTGCCATTCCTTCTCCAAGGCAGATTCTCTTTCCTGTAGAGAAAGCAGAAAAAAGTATTACAGTTTTTCGTAGATTGTATATCATAGTATCAGAAGAGGGAAATATTCTGCACCAAGTACAAAACAGCTTAGAATCATTTCACAATTACTATAGAGATCCTCAGATCGGACCACCCTAAAGGTTTGAGCAATGCATGTGTACTTAAACCATGGCCTTGATACTGTACCAGATCCAACAGACCCTGACACAAAAAATCTGACCCACCACTTCCCATTCTCAGCTTCTAATATCTTGCTTTCTAGATGTGGTTTTGCAGATTCCTGGTGAAAAGTTAACTCAACTGTCCAAAATATTTCAATATCCCGTAATATTTATGTCTAAACTTACAATATACATATTTAACCTAGTCTTCACAATCAGTTTTCTCAGCTTCATGAAAAGTCTTGGTCCCTACTTTTTCTTACTTATCAGTACCTGTGGAAAAAGGTATGAAAGCTTCATTCTTTTGAAACCCTCCATTTTTATCCAAAAAGCGACTGGGATCAAATTTCTCTGGGTTTTGAAAGTATTTTGGATCCTTCAGTGCTGAAGTCAAGAGAAGAAACACTGTGGTGCCCTAAAATCATATGGAGGACATTAAAAAAATGGGAAGATGTTAAAGGTACCATACCAACTCATCTTTGAATAATGTGAGACCTGAGGGCTCATGCACATGATCATATTATGTATGGTACAAGCTTAAATTATGTGAAAAGAACTCTACAGTATGTGGTCTGCTAGATGCCATACAGAGTTTCCTCTCTCCACAAGTATTTTCTCCTAGAAACAATTCTATATGGCATCACCCATGGTTCTGTAGTATGGAGGTGTACGTACTCCATCTGACACTGTACAGGCTCTGTACACATAACCTGTATTATACTATATATATATATATATATATATATATATATCAGAGTTTAAGTCTTTACAAACAAGTGGAGGTGCTCCCCTATTGCAGAAACCTAAGGACAACATCAGCACAGATAGACTGGTAAGGCTGGTAAAGGTTGTACGATCCAGGCACAACACTGGGATGTAGCGTAATCACCGCGATCAAGGTTACAGGTGGCTGCTCCATCCCTATTGTACATACAGTACAGACCAAAAGTTTGGACACACCTTCTCATTCAAAGAATTTTCTTTATTTTCATGACTATGAAAATTGTAGATTCACACTGAAGGCATCAAAACTATGAATTAACACATGTGGAATTATATACTTATCAAAAAAGTATTAAACAACTGAAAATATGTCATATTCTAGGTTCTTCAAAGTAGCCACCTTTTGCTTTGATTACTGCTTTGCACACTCTTGGCATTCTCTTGATGAGCTTCAAGAGGTAGTCACCTGAAATGGTTTTCACTTCACAGGTGTGCCCTGTCAGGTTTAATAAGTGGGATTTCTTGCCTTATAAATGGCGTTGGGACCATCAGTTGCATTGTGGAGAAGTCAGGTGGATACACAGCTGATAGTCCTACTGAATAGACTGTTAGAAATTGTATTATGGCAAGAAAAAAGCAGCTAAGTAAAGAAAAACTAGTGGCCATCATTACTTTAAGAAATGAAGGTCAGTCAGTCCGAAAAATTTGGAAAACTTTGAAAGTGTCCCCAAGTGCAGTCACAAAAACCATCAAGCGCTATAAAGAAACTGGCTCACATGCGGACCGCCCCAGGAAAGGAAGACCAAGAGTCACCTCTGCTGCGGAGGATAAGTTCATCCGAATCACAAGCCTCAGAAATTGCAGGTTAACAGCAGCTCAGATTAGAGACCAGGTCAATGCCACACAGAGTTCTAGCAGCAGACACATCTCTAGAACAACTGTTAAGAGGAGACGTTATGAATCAGGCCTTTATGGTAGAATATCTGCTAGGAAACCACTGCTAAGGACAGGCAACAAGCAGAAGAGACTTGTTTGGGCTAAAGAACACAAGGAATGGACATTAGACCAGTGGAAATCTGTGCTTTGGTCTGATGAGTCCAAATTTGAGATCTTTGGTTCCAACCACCGTGTCTTTGTGCGATGCAGAAAAGGTGAACGAATGGACTCTACATGCCTGGTTCCCACCGTGAAGCATGGAGGAGGAGGTGTGATGGTGTGGGGGTGCTTTGCTGGTGACACTGTTGTGGATTTATTCAAAATGGAAGGCATACTGAACCAGCATGGCTTCCACAGCATCTTGCAGCAGCATGCTATTCCATCCGGTTTGCGTTTAGTTGGACCATCATTTATTTTTCAACAGGACAATGACCCCAAACACACCTCCAGGCTGTGTAAGGGCTATTTGACCATGAAGGAGAGTGATGGGGTGCTGCAACAGATAACCTGGCCTCCACAGTCACCGGACCTGAACCCAATCGAGATGGTTTGGGGTGAGCTGGACCGCAGAGTGAAGGCAAAAGGGCCAACAAGTGCTAAGCATCTCTGGGAACTCCTTCAAGACTGTTGGAAGACCTTTTCAGGTGACTACCTCTTGAAGCTCATCAACAGAATGCCAAGAGTGTGCAAAGCAGTAATCAAAGCAAAAGGTGGCTACTTTGAAGAACCTAGAATATGACATATTTTCAGTTGTTTAATACTTTTTTGATAAGTATATAATTCCACATGTGTTAATTCATAGTTTTGATGCCTTCAGTGTGAATCTACAATTTTCATAGTCATGAAAATAAAGAAAACTCTTTGAATGAGAAGGTGTGTCCAAACTTTTGGTCTGTACTGTACCTCCGGTATTAAAACAGCAGCTAATGAGTAAAAAGGGACACTATGGGGCGCTGCTCTGTACAAATAAAAATTTAGTTTGTTAAAAGACACTAAAAAACTATAAAATAGAAGTTAATACAATCCAATAATACCTCCACAGAAACATGTTGTATAAACTTTCCAACGCATCCCTTTTCACTCATCAGCTGCTCCCCCTTCCCCATTGTGTCTTGTTAGAGACCAAGTTTAGTGTTTTCATATATGATCCTGTGTGTTTTAATACCTTGATCTCGAGTCTGTTATGTTGAGCAGTGTCATACAAATAAAAGAATGTCCAGTTACATAACATAATTAATGCATGGAAAAGATTGGGTTAAAAAAAACATTACTCGCTTCACAGATCCCCTGCTGCTGCTATTGTTCCAATGCTTACTTGGTTCCTACTAGTCTCTACTTCCTGGTCCCATCATGACATGCAGGAAATCTCTGAAGATGCCATCTTAGCAAATTACTGGATGAGGCAGGTCACTGCTATAACCAGTGATTGCCTGAGCAAGGATCTTCTGCCATTTCCTGTGTGTTGACTTGGGACCAAGAAGTGGAGACCAGCAGGAACCTAGTAAGTGTCGGAATGGCAGTGATGGTGGATCTACAAGAACAGTAAATTTATTTTAAAACATTTTGCCCCATATGTAATCCTGCCAGACAAACCCTTTAATGCTAATTTGTTCCAACCTTGGGGATTGTGTATCCTCTGAAGATGGTGGTTTCAGCTGTTGCGTGTGGAACACCCAGGGGCAAGATGTCTCCAAATCTCTGTATCTCATGAATAACAGCTTCCGTATAGGGCATTTTACTGCGGTCCTCCACAGATGGACAATGGTTTGGGCCAATGATGAGATCAATTTCTTTTTGAACTTTAGCTAAGGAGAATTAAGGTGGTTGTCATACATTTCCTAAATCGCAGTGCTTAAACCAAGAACAGGAACTTGTGCCATGATATAATACAATATCTCTACTATGATTTGTTGAATTAAGTAAATTAACTTTAAATATTTTTTAAAGTTAATAAGCAGAGGGAAATCCAAAACTACTTAACTGAATTAAAGTGTAGTACGACATCTTGACCACCAAAGATGGGTAGTGTAAAATTATATGGATAGAAGTCTATGGTACTTACCTGTTCTACTTACCTAACAATGTTGGGGGGAAAATAATAAATAGAAATACTAGTGTTTCATTTTCAAGGGAAAGAAGGAGATGAATAACTGACTTTTGTCAGATGTAGGGGTATTCAGAAACTGGGTTATTTCTAAACTACCACTTAATTTCTAAGCAGGGAGAATACTGGACATACCGGCATTCTCCACCATCTGATACAGAATTCTAATACCTCTTTAAACAACGGTCTTTTGTCTCACAGAGAACAAAGTTTTAGGTATGTTTATTGAGGATAAAAGTTTTACCGAGATAGTAGAGATCAAGAAAATTGAAATAAGTAGAAAATTTACTGCAGGGAGATCTATCAACCAGAGAGAGATAGTCAGGAGGTCTGGGTCATTGCCAAAACAAGAGGTTTATAAGCCATTTGGGCATTCTCCTTACAGTTTGCATACTAATACTAAGAGATAACATATAATAATAATAATAATAATAATAACAAGAATATGTTGGTTTCTAGAACACCGTTATTATTTCTGATACTCTAACCATCATCCCTGATATTAACCCAATTGCCCCCCTTCCCCAGGGGGAGCAGTGGATGTCACACCACAAATTCCTTTCTAGTACATCTAGATATGTGATAAAAAATGTCCTAAGGAGGTATAGTCAATATATAGTTTTCTGTAAACTTTTTGTCTTATCTGTATAATAAAAATTAATACGATTGTCTGTCTATCTGTCCATTGGTCCTCTATAGACATCCAAATGCCTGAACCATTGGACACCAAATTTGGCACATAGGTACATCGGGTGTCTGGGATTTACCAATGCTAGGGATGCTAGGGATGCTAGGGATGCTCGTCCCCATCCCCACCTGCCATTGGCTGCTCTCCCCCAACACAGAATGTTTTCATCCGTGTGCAGGGAGAAGCAGCAGCCGCGGTGCGGGGACCAGGAGCGGCGCCGTGAGCGGGGAGCGGGGTAAGTATATTACCTGTGAGGGGCCAGGCACATGGGGGGATGTTTAAGAAATCGGATAAACCCTTCAAAAATAAAACAAACAGTGTGTAACTGCTGGGGTATATCAGGCTACTGGCCATTTCCCCATTAAAAATAAATAAATGAGGGCATAGATTGGCCTCCTAGGCAACCTTAGAACAAAATCCAATAAATGCACAGACAGACCAATAGTTTATACTCAGGCAGGTACTTTTCCTCATGTTTTTATAAATACATAGAAGATTCCATAAACATGCTCAATCGGATTTCAGCTGGAAACTTACTCAACATATTACTTTAATAATACATTTCTAAAATAAGTAGTAACTATAATATCTACCTAGAACTTCAGGATACTTGAGCAATATCCTCAGACCGATCCTTAAAGTATTGCTTGTTGTTTCTGTTCCAGCAAAGAAAAGGTTTATCACAGTAACAATTAAGTTCTGGAAGTGGAACTCTGTGTTAGGGATTTCCTTTTCCTAGAAATGAACATGAGATAACATTACTTAATTTTTTACAGTGTTTATTTCCAATTTAATGTGGGCATGCTGCAATGGCTGGCCTGGTTGGACTTAAGTTTTTAGTAGAAATTATGAGACTGAGGACTCCCCTCTACATATGCAGAACATGGCCACATCTACATTTACCTACATTGTAAACTTTGCCCCCCCCCCCCCCTCAAACAGCAGATGGGGTTGTCTTTTGCTGGATCATTGGGGTACATTATTGTGTAATAGTATGAGCCTATGGTAAGATCTTCAAGTATTATGGTGAACCTGTCCATCCCAAAAGGCTAATGCAATATAATTTCTCCATGACAATCAACTGGGTACAAATGGCATATAAATGATTTGCAGGATTAGAAATGCATGGCTACCTACAGTACTTGAAAAAAACTGTGTCACATCTGACTACAGACTATGTCAATTTTATTGAAGTGAATAAAGCTGAGCTACAATACAATACACAACTTATGGACATGTAAGGTGCTCTTTTGGGATGTTGTTCTAACCCTCTACAACCCCCGTAAAGAACCCTTAGTCAGCTGACACATATAGACATTAAATATACATCTTACATGCCTCTTCCATCTTTATGAGAAAACAATCTATGAAATCTCTGGGGCAGTTCAGGTCCAATGTCTCCTGATGTTCCTTCACTTTGTCCATCACAAATTCTTTTATCGATGAGATATTCTTCAAAACTTTCTGCTGTGGTCCAGGGATACGGAGGAAAAGTTTTGGAAAAGAGTTGAGCAGCTAAAATGGGAAAATAGGGATATTTTAATGGGCAAATAATTTTGCCAATATTACTAAAGTATCACTGCGCAAAAACATAAATTACTATTGACAAATTGCGCACTTGACCAGAGGACCCCACCATCCCTCATTTAAAAGTAATTAAACAATTAAACATTGTCATTTACAAAAAGAAAAACACAGTTTGTCCTTGGCTGAAATCTCTGTTTGGGACAAGGTGCTACCTACATTTTCACCTTTTTACTTTCTTTCTTTGAAACAGGAGTCATCACCCTATATTTCGATGAGGGGAATCCATTGTCAATGTAGCCCCTCTGAAGTATAAAGAGCATGACCGCTATTAAGCTCTTGTGTCACTGCCATATGGCTATCTTTGATGACACTCTGTGTTTCCTTACATGCAAACGAGCGTGCTCAAGACATTTGTATGCTTTGTCTCTAGCTGAGTTCCGTAAACTGTGGCCTAGCAGTCACATCAAAGGAGGAGAGTATTTTTATATATTTTTTTGAACATATTAGCTAGAGATGAGCGAATAGAAGCTGACTAAGTGGAATTCGATCCGAATATCAGGAAAAATTCAATTCGCACCGAATGCTAATTTCCTCACGCTTCGTGGTAACAAATCAATTTTTTTTCCTAAAATGGCTGTTGCACGTGTGAGGACATGGGGTAAGGAACTCTGGGAAAGCGGGATCACCCATACTGACATGCATGCAGCCAATCAGCAGCCAGCCAGCCCTGTGATGTCACAGCCCTATAAATAGCGGCAACCATCTTAGATTCTGCCATTCACCAGTGTATGCAGGTGCTAGGGACAGTGGTAGAAAAGACTTGATTGTGGTGAAAAAAAGACAACGATTTACGAGTGCAGGGAAAGATTAATCAAGGTGTAGGGAAAGATAGGGAGGAATCATTCCACAGCATTTATGTTGAGTAGAGGAGGTGACAGCCTGGGTAATAGGAACAATATGATTATACCTTGCTGCACTGACTGAGCACTCAAGTTGCCATTATACAGCTCTGTAATTCCAGCAAACAGTTCTTATTAGGGTGCAAGTGCTGTTTGATACAGGCATTAGCAGGGTTTATTACTAGGAAATATTTATACATCTTATTTGCCCTTGTGCGGTGCAGTTATATGTTCTAAAGCATTTTTGGCTTGTATTAGTAGGGAAAAAAGGGCTTATTAGCCGTTGTGTAGTGAAGTGTGAAAATTACAGTCCTTTTTGCCGTGTATTAGTGGCAAAAGTAAAATATATTTGCCGCTCAGCGGTGCAGTCATCTGTTCTAAAGCCCTTTTTTTGTGTATTAGTGGAAAAAGAAAAAATATATTTGCCGCTCAGCGGTGCAGTTATCTGTTTTGAAGCCCTTTTTTGCATATATTAGTGGAAAAAGGAAAAATATATTTGCTGCTCAGCGGTGCAATTATCTGGTTTAAAGCCCTTTTTTGTCGTATATTAGTGGAAAAAGGAAAAATATTTTTGCCGCTCAGTGGTGCAGTTATCAAAAGGACTCCGTAGGCATAGACATCAGAGGAAGCTGAAGCTGGTTGCCCAAATTTTTAATTCAGGAGCAGTAAACAGCAGGAGGCAAATAGAGGTGGCTGAACTCCACTGCTCTGTATCTCTTGTGAAAGTCAATGTCTCCAGCAATGTCCCTGCTCGCGATTTACAGCAAATACATTATTTTAATGTAGAGATCCAAGAATTATGTTGGAGGCATGTAGTGTATCCAAGCCATGTGCGACCCCTCTCAATTAAGGGCCTACTTGCTGTTCAGCAGTGCAGTTATATGTGGTAAAGCCCGTTTTTGCAGTGACATATTTTATGTGACACTGGCTTTTTTTCAGAAAATGTATGGGTGAATGTACAACTCCTTTTGCGGTATGGAATGACTTACTTAGTGGTAAAATTCTTTATGCGACACAGTTTAAAAATAAATAAATTAGGGGTGATTGTACAGCTCTTTTTGCGGTATGGGCCGAATTACAAAGTGGTGAAATGTGTTATGTGAAACAGTTTTTTTTTTTTTTTTAATTGATGGGTGACTGTACACCTCCTTTTGCTGTGTGGGCTGAATTGTGCAGTGTTGAAATTTTTTATTTCAAAGTAAATGCCGCTGCTCTCTATCTCTTGTGAAGTCAATAGTCTCCAAATATGCCCCTCTCACAATTTACACCAAATATATTATTTTCATGTAGAGATCCAAGATGTATGTTGTAGGAGGTATGTAGTGTATGCAAGCCATGTGTGACCCCTCTCATCACTCTCACACTGTTCTGCACAGTGGTTTGACTGGGCGAACAGAGTCACACAGGAGAGCAACTGCTCCGTGTCCTTCATCAAGAAATCAAATCCTGGCATTCTCCGTGACAACTGAAAATCGGAACCATGGTGATCGACAACGGGAAGAACATGGTGTCGGCGCTGCGTCAAGGGCGCATGGCACACGTGTTCAATTTGGTTGTCAAGCGATCCCTGAAGTCTTCCATCCATCTGCAAGACATCTTAAAAAATTGCCAGGAAACTTTGCACCTGTTGGAATTCCACCCTCCATATGTTGGACCGACTATACGAACAGAGAAAGGCCATACACAATTTATTGATGATCCAAGAGGACAGGAGTACTCCCCTGTATAACTTCTATGTTAGCTAGTGGCAGCTCATGTGTGACACCTGACATTTGCTCAGGCCCTTTGAGGAGGCCACGTTATTTGTCAGTCGCCAGGACTACAGGATGAACAATGTCATTCCACAGCTTCATGTCCTGGAATAGATGCTGGTAAATCTGGCTGGTCAGGGGACTGGAGACGTGGCGCCTAGAAAGATGGCGGCAGAGTTTAATACGTTTTTCTCTCAATATCTCTGTTTACAGTCAGTGAACGGAAACATCATTTATCGCAAGGATATGCAAACACCAAGTGATGGGGTGTTAACCGCCAGAAGTAGGTCATCGGCACGAAGGAGCAGTCATTTTCACAACTCGAGGTATCCTCCCAGAAGCTTGACCTCTGCAAGTCGACAGTCTGCATTGCGAAGCTTGTCTAAAAGAAAAATCCCGCAGTGCACCCCCTTGGAGGAAACTCTTAATCTGGCATAGGCTGCTTTGCTCCTTCAAAAACAATTGACTTTGTACAGCGTGACACCGATGTATATTTACTCATACACCAGACTGAAAGAGTATTCCAAGCACCTCTCTGCCCACATAGCTGCCGAGAAGTAGAAGAGTCTTGCCATTGAAGTGGGCTCAGAGCTGAATCTAAAAGCCAAATTTTCCTGTTTACCTGGACCTAAATGAAAGGACAGAGATCCACTGGCTGTGCTCAGACAGATTTCCACTCACCAAGGCAAGCACAGAGGACTGGATTGTGTGGACAAGTTGGTTCTGCGGGACATACACAGAGGACAATCTATTGGATGTGTTACCAAAGACATTTACTTGCCTCCAGCTCATCCTGTAAAACGGCTCTGAGGCGATCACGGCTATTGTAGGGACGTGGTTCCAAAGAAACTTTGACTATTGTTTGGGTAAACTGGTGATCAGTTCTCAGGACCTTCTTTGGCTATATCACAGTACCTTCTGTGACAGAGGTTAGAAGATCGTAGAGAATGAATGCACGTGAGGTTAACTGACAGTCTCTTGATTCTCAGTGTTGTGGTTTGGTAATTACCACACCTCTTGTCAGGTGCAGCCCCTGGTCATTACTGCATTCCCTACTTAGTTTAGTCTCACACTTCATACCATGCGGTTGATATTCTCTGCCTGGATTTGGAAGAGTTTGCTGTGTGGACCTTACCTGTGTTCCTGCTCATCCATTTTCTATAAGATAAGTTGTACTGCTCTTTGTATTTGGTTGTTCCCTGTGCTTGTTGTTACTAGGCCTCAGGGAGATGCTAGTTCGTTCACCTGAAGGAACCAGAAGTCTCATTGCCTGCCAATACCTAGGGCATTTCAGAGCTCCTAGGGTCCAGGTTCCGGCATATGTATTCAGAAGATCCTGCTCCTATCTTGTATGAAGAGGTAGAAATATCTGCTCTTTATCCCGACCTTGAGGCAGAGGTGTTGGAGGCCCAGGGAGATGCACAGGATTCTTGTCCTCTGGGAAAGTTGTTTGTTCCTTCTGAATTACGACACAAGGTGTTCGAGGAACATCACTGTACATTTCTTACAGGACACCCTGGGAGCAGATCCACGGTCGATCTAATCTCTTGTAGATTCTGGTGGCCAGAGTTGCGTAAATGTGTGGAGGGCTATGTGTCAGCCTGTAGTACTTGTGCTAAGGTGACACATACTCGGCCTTCAGGATCTCTACTTCAGTTGTCCATCCCATCCAGACCTTGGACTCATTTGTCCATGTACTTTATCACAGAGTTGCCGAATTCCTCAGGAAAAACTGTGATTCTGGTGGTTGTTGATCACTTTAGTAAGATTTCGCACTTTAAAGCATTACCAGGGCTACCTAATGCTAAAACTCTCACACAAGTGTTTGTTGATGACATCGTGAAGCTACATGGTATTCCCTCTGATGTGGTGTCTGATAGGGAGACTCAGTTTGTTTCTAGATTAAGGAAGGCATTTTGCACTCACATGGGGGTACAATTGAGGAGGAGTTATCTTCTTTTTTGTCTTTGACCGAGTTTGCCATAAATAACCATAGGCAGGAGTCCACTGATAAGTCATAGTTTTTTGGGGTATATGGGTTCCATCGGCAGTTTGGCACATTTTCTGGTACTGAGACTTCTGGTATACCTGAAGAGGAAAGACTTTCCTTTTCTTTGTCATCTATTTGGCGGACAATTTTAAATAATCTTAAAAAGATAGGCGAGAAGTACAAACGAATGGCTGACAAGAGACGTATGAGTGGTCCGGACCTGAGAGTGGGTGATTCTGTGTGGCTGTCCACAAGAAACATTAAGTTGAAAGTACCTTCGTGGAAGTTGGGCCCAACTTTTATTGGTGCATATAAGATCTCTGCCATTATTAACTTGGTAGCCTTTCGTCTAGACCTTCCACAGGCTTTAAAGATTCATAATATTCGCCAGGATAGTGGACTCCCGAATTCTCCGTAGATCCCTCTAGTATCTCGCTCACTGGAAGGGTTACGGTCCAGAGGAGAGAATGTGGCTTCCAGTGGCCGACGTTAATGCTAGTCGCCTTGTGAAAGCCTTTCACAGGGCTAATCCAGATAAGGTCGGTCCTGAGTGTCCGGGGGTCACCCGTAGAAGAGGGGGTACTGTCACGGTACCTTCTGTAACAGAGGTTAGAAGATCGGAGAGACTGACTGCACGTGAGGTTAACTGACAGTCTCTTGATTCTCAGTGTTGTGGTTTGGTAATGACCACACCTCTTGTCAGGTGCAGCCCGTGGTCATTACTGAATTCCCTACTTAGTTTAGTCTCACACTTCATACCATGCGGTTGATATTCTCTGCTTGGATTTGGAAGAGTTGGTGTGTGGACCTTACCTGTGTTCCTGCTCATCCATTTTCTTTAAGATAAGTTGTTCTGCTCTCTGTATTTGGTTGTTCCCCTGTGCTTGTTGTTACTACGCCTCAGGGAGATGCTGGTTTATTCACCTGAAGTAACCAGTAGTCTCATTCCCTGGCACTACCTAGGGCATTTCAGGGCTCCTAGGGTCTAGGTTCCGGCTTATGTATTTTCCCACCTTCAGGGGTCAGGTCCAGGTTTAGGGGCTTCCTAGGAGGTGAACATTTTCTTCTCACTAGCCTTGAGGCCTAGTTCTGTGTCTCTCCCCTCCCCTGTATTCGTGACAGGCTAGCAGTGATGTGGACCGGGTATAACGTGTCTGGATCAGTGTCGGCCACAGAGCTTGTTTTCTCTGTGCACTTCAAACCTCGCATGAACATTTCTTATGCCATCCACGCAGAGGACTTCAAGACTTTATGGAATGATATTCATAAATCAAAGGACAAGGTCACGTTGGAGGAAGTGGACAGTTTATTCCAATGTCTTTACTCGCATTTCTTCAGACACTTTAGAATCCACTTATTAGCAACCCAGAGCTGGAGTCGGCTTGTGGACTGTCCTCCAGTTATCAGCCATAACACCATACATTTCTTAATCTGTATGCATTACCATCGTGGTCACCCCGACATTGGTCGTCAATCCATTCTTGTTGATAAAACACATTGTTTTTCCAGTTTGTCTTTTAAATCTTGTGGTTGTGCCCCTTCTGTGTTGTATTTTATGTGTGTTAATATCCTGTTTGTTAAATAAACATAGTTTTTTCTCCCCCGTTCAAAAAAAAATAAAAAATGAATTGGCTTGTGATTTGGTAGCCAAAAGCAGGAGTGGGTACAAAACACAGAAGATATGCAACTATTCCATTCACATGTCATCTCTGTATTATATACACTCCTGTTGTTTTTGGCATTAGCAATACTGATGAATTACTGACCAAATGCTGACTGAGTGAAGGCGGATGCTGAACAGACAGGATCCATTTTTGGGGGGGTTATTGTTCTGACGGATCAGAGGAAGAGCAAAATAATCAGTGATGTCAACACAAACTTACTGCTGATACCCCCTTCACTCTGTTAGGGGGCTCTACTTGTATAAGATTTTAATAGAACAGGGTCTGTAGACATCTATGTGGAATCAGCTGATGACGGTGTAAAAGGAGTGCGCTTCGTCTTGGATCTAACATTGACCTGTAAGGCTGAGTTCATATGGTGAACCAGCGCATCGAATTTTTGAAAAATTCACTCATCTCTAATATTAACCCAGACAGCCCTCAATGGAGATCTCAGGTGCCACAATCAGCGATAAACGCAGCATCTGAGGGGGTCAATGATGGGGTCGGCGCAATCACCGTTCCCCATAATTGCACCCACTACTCACAAAGTAATGCGATTTGTGATGAAGTAATTAATTACAAAGCAAATTTCTTTATGAAATTCGGCAAAGCAGCCGAATCGAAGTTATGAAAATGCTCATCTCTAGTCACATCTACAGTAGCTTCTAGTCCGCAGCAGGTGAAACATCTGATTCTTAGATTACCATATTTATTACCTGTCCAGTTGATGAGCTTCTTATCTTGAAGGCTTCTTTCAACATGGTCAAAAGATTAAGGAATTTTTCATCTTCATATTCAAAGCGCTCACCAAAGACAATTGAACAAATCACATTGGAAACCGCCAAAGTGAACAAGTAAGTGGGGTCAATAAAAGAGCCTTAAAAAAATAAAGTAGTGACAAATTTAATGAACAAAACTCCACGGCGACTTCTTCTATTTTATAATAAAAGAAAGACAACTGTGAAATTGAAGTAAAAAATGGATGAATGAAATCTTGTCTCCAGTATTTACAATGTTCAGCAAGACTCACAGATAGAGATGACGTTTTTTAAAATTCTATTCGACAACTTTGCCAAAGTTAGCCAAGAAATTTGATTTGTTATGAATTAATTAATCACAAATCGGTATAAATTAGGTATACCCAGGCCACTCCGCCTTAGATAACAGCCACATGAAGCGGCAATGCCACGGGCGGGTTGAGGCCATGCTGCGTTGAAGAATGCATGGCAAATTAGCCCGCTGCTGCCTTTCATTTAATAATGAAGACCGCATTGAATAGTCCTTCTTCATTGTTAATGGCCATGCGGCACCTTTAATGCACCTTTAAACAGGGGTTGTTGCTGGTATGGGGTTTGGCTGGTTAGGTGGGGGCACAATATGCATATCATTGTTGTTCTGGTCTGCAATCTCCTGAAGGTTATTTGACAGTATATTAATCAGCTCTGGCATATCCACTTCTCCAACCAAAGTGCTCTCCTTTCAACATTAAAGGGGTTGTCCGGGTTCAGAGCTGAACCCGGACAAACCTCTATTTTCACCCAGGCAGCCCCCTGACTTGAGCATCGGAGCAGTATATGCTCCGATGGTCTCCTTTGCCCTGCCCTAAATCGCGCAGGGCAAAGGCATAAACAAGAGTTCTGGTGATGTACCGGGCTCTCCATGGGGCTCCCAGGAAGCCCGGTAACATCACCGGCACTGATGGGCGGGCTTTAGCTAAAGAAAGCCTCCGCCCAGCAGTGTGTTATTAGAGCCTGTGGCCTGCGCGATCTAGCGCAGGGCAAGGGAGTGCATCGGAGCATGAGATTCTCCAATGCCAACATCAGGGGTGCTGTCTGGGTGAAAATAAGGGTATGTCCAGGTTCAGCTCTGAACCCGGACAACCCCCTTTAAGACCTGGCCCCCTAAGAGCTGTCAATTTGGCCATTTTCACTTAGGGGTGTACTCACTTTTGTTGCCAGCGGTTTAGACATTAATGGCTGTGTGTTAAGTTATTTTAAGGGGGAAGCCAAATTTAGGGCTCTTTCACACTTGCGTTGTCCGGATCCGGCGTGTACTCCACTTGCCGGAATTACACGCCGGATCCGGAAAAACGCAAGTGAACTGAAAGCATTTGAAGACGGATCCGTCTTCAAAATGCGTTCAGTGTTACTATGGCAGCCAGGATGCTATTAAAGTCCTGGTTGCCATAGTAGTAGTGGGGAGCGGGGGAGCGGTATACTTACAGTCCGTGCGGCTCCCGCGGCGCTCCAGAATGACGTCAGAGCGCCCAATGCGCATGGATGACGTGCCATGCGATCACGTCATCCATGCGCGTGGGGCGCCCTGACGTCACTCTGGAGCGCCCCGGGAGCCACACGGACGGTAAGTATACTGCTCCCCCGCTCCCCACTACTCTTTACCAAGGCTGCCAGGATTTTAGCGTCCCGGCAGCCATGGTAACCATTCAGAAAAAGCTAAACGTCGGATCCGGCAATGCGCGGAAACGACGTTTAGCTTAAGGCCGGATCCGGATTAATGCCTTTCAATGGGCATTAATTCCAAATGCGGCCTCGCGGCAAGTGTTCAGGATTTTTGGCCAGAGCAAAAAGCGCAGCATGCTGCGGTATTTTCTCCGGCCAAAAAACATTCCGGTCCTGAACTGAAGACATCCTGATGCATCCTGAACGGATTTCTCTCCATTCAGAATGCATTAGGATAAAACTGATCAGGATTCTTCCGGCATAGAGCCCCGACGACGGAACTCTATGCCGGAAGAAAAGAACGCAAGTGTGAAAGAGCCCTTACACTGTTATACAAGCTGTACACTGACTACTTTACATTGTATCAAAGTGTCATATCGTCAGTGTTGTCCCATGAAAAGCTATATAAATTATTTACAAAAATGTGAGGGTGTAACTCACTTTTGTGAGATACTGTATCTATAAATCACACCCTCCAAATAGCATCCTAGGTGACTGCCTACCCTGAGCTCCACACACAAGAATGAAGGTTAATCCTGACATCCTTGACATCAATTGGATCCACTTTCCACAATTTTCTCAATAAATGTACTGTATATTAAGCTGGCCACACATATAATAATCGGGCTGTTTTGAGGTTTAAACCTCAAAACGTTTATGATTTTGAAAAACCTTTAATTTCCTCATATAAAAGAAGATGAGCTGTGCTGTTGGTACCACAAGTATAGACAGTGTGCTGAAGAAAGGGCTAGTCTAGGTTAAAACCACTCAGACATGTGCACCTTGTTATATGATGCAAAAAAAAAAAAGTATGCACGCCTTTACTCTGGTTGGGAGTAGCGCTTCCAGTGATCCCCAATATTTATGGACCTCTTTTGGAATTGACTTGCAGATGTCTCGTCAGCTTTTGTACAGGCATTTAACCATGTTTAGTCCTTCATCTTGAATACTGAAACTTTATTTACTAAAACCTGGACAACTTCAAAGTAACAATCCAGTCAACTCTAATCGCCTCTATAGTACTCTGCTGTCGATCTACTAAACATATTGTGAACTGGTTATTTTTATACTGACCTGTATTTTTCTTAAGTTCATCTCTAAGACAGCGTGACTCCTCTAAGATCCTCTCTTCTACACTCCTCTTACCCATGCCAAAGTTTCTCATTGTGGTGAGGGAAAACCGACGAAGTTGCTTCCAACGTTCCCCATTACTGAGAAGAACTCCTGAAGACAAGAATCATACATCATGTATCAACACATGCAGTTTGGTTAATGACTTCCAAAAGAGATATATTGAACATGGAGCCAATTACTTTTTATCTCCAGCCCAGGCCATTATATACTCAGTCTCTTTATATTGAGCCTTAACAGCAAATATGATAGCTTACTTACCATAGTCCTTAAAGACAAATTCTGCTGCAGGAACTTTTGCTCTGTTGCTGAAGACATCTGCTCTGTCCACTAGAGCTTCCCTCACTGCATCGTATCCATTCAGGACGACTACCGTTCTTGGCCCAAAGTGAACAGTGAAAATATCTCCATAAACCTTTGCAAGCTATGGAAGTGTTAGCAAATAAACATGTAGTTAGATGAATTTGGTTTGCATTTAACCAGCTCAGCTCCCCTATCTTAAACCCCCTTAATGACCAGACCACTTTTTACAATTCTGCACTACACTACTTTCACGGTTTATTGCTCGGTCATACAACTTACCACCCAAATGAATTTTACCTCCTATTCTTCTCACTAATAGAGCTTTAATTTGGTGGTATTTCATTGCTGCTGACATTTTTAATTTTTTTATATTAATCGAAATTGACAGCAATTTTTCACTTTCTGTTGTAAAATTTTTCAAATAAAAATACATTTCTATATAAATTTTTCTCAAAATGTATTGTTCTTCATGTCTTTGATAAAAAAAGAAATGCAATAAGTGTATATTTATTGGTTTGGGTAAAAGTTATAGCGTTTACAAACTATGTACACACTATGGTGTAAAAAAATCAATTTACGCACTTTGACTTTCTGAGCACCTGTCATGTTTCCTGAGGTTCTACAATGATTTATTTTTTTTTCTTGCAAAGTCTCATATTCCACTAACTTGTGACAAAATATAAAATTTTACATGAACTCACCATACCCCTCACAGAATACCTTGGGGTGTCTTCTTTCCAAAATGGGGTCACATGTGGGGTATTTATACTGCCCTGGCATTTTAGGGGCCCTAAAGCGTGAGAAGTAGTTTGGAATCCAAATGCGTAAAAATGCCCTGTAAAATCCTAAAAGTACTTATTGGAATTTAGGCCCCCTTGCGCACCTAGGCTGCAAAAAAGTGTCACACATGTGGTATCGCCGTACTCAGAAGAAGTAGGGCAATGCATTTTGGGGTGTATTTTTACATATACCCATGCTGGGTGAGAGAAATATCTCTCTAAAAGACAACTTTTCCCATTTTTTTTATACAAAGTTGTCATTTTACAGAGATATTTCTCTCACCCAGCATGGGTATATGTAAAAATACACCCCAAACCACATTGCCCTACTTCTCCTGAGTACGGCAATACCACATGTGTGACACCTTTTTGCAGCCTAGGTGCGCAAAGGGGCCCAAATTCCAATGAGTACCTTTTGGGAGGGCATTTTTATTCCAAACTACTTCTCAAGCTTTAGGGCCCCTAAAATGCCATGGCAGTATAAATACTCCACAAGTAAACCCCATTTTGGAAAGAAGACACCCCAATGTATTCTGTGAGGGGCATGACGAGTTCATAGAAGTTTTTTTTTTGTTTTGGCACAAGTTAGCGGAAAATGTTTTTTTGTTTTTTTCTTACAAAGTCTCATATTCCACTAACTTGTGACAAAAAATAAAATTTTACATGAACTCACCATACCCCTCACAGAATACCTTGGGGTGTCTTCTTTCCAAAATGGGGTCACATGTGGGGTATTTATACTGCCCTGGCATTTTAGGGGCCCTAAAGCGTGAGAAGAAGTCTGGAATCCAAATGTCTAAAAATGCCTTTCTAAAAGGTACTCATTGTAATTTGGGCCCCTTTGCGCACCTAGGCTGCAAAAAAGTGTCACACATGTGGTATTGCTGTACTCAGGAGAAGTAGGGCAATGTGTTTTGGGGTGTCATTTTACATATACCCATACTGTGTGTGAGAAATATCTCTGTAAATGACAACTTTCTAAAAAAATTTATACAAAATTGTATATTTACTGAGATATTTCTCTCACCCAGCATGGGTATATGTAAAAATACACCCCAAAACACATTGCCCTACTTCTCCTGAGTACGGCTATACCACATGTGTGACACTTTTTTGCAGCTAAGATGCGCAAAGGGGCCCAAATTCCAATGAGTACCTTTAGGATTTCACTGGGCATTTTTACGCATTTGGATTCCGTGAGGGGTATGGCGAGTTCATGTAAGATTTTATTTTTAGTGAGATATGAGACTTTGTAGGAAAAAACAAAAAAACAATAATCAATTTCCGCTAACTTGTGCCAAAAAAAAATAATCTTCTATGAACTCGCCATGCCCCTCAAAAGTGATCTTTATAGCGCCGCAGCGATTTTACGGGTTTTTTGCAGTGATCATAAAAAAAAATTCTGTCACTGCGGTGAGGCGGACTGAACGCAAGTGTGCGCACAAGATCAGGCCTGATCGGGCGAACACTGCGTTTTTTGTAGAGCCTATAGAACATGTCCTATTCTTGTCCGCAATTGAGGACAAGAAAAGGCATTTTCTATATAGTTCTGGCAATGTGCAGATCCGCAAAATGCGGAAAGCACATTGCCGGTGTACGTGTCTTGCAGATCCGTGGATCCGCAAAACACATACGGACGTCTGAATGGAGCCTTACAGGGGGGTGATCAATGACAGGGGGGTGATCAGGGAGTCTATATGGGGTGATCAGGGCTTAATAAGGGGTTAATAAGTGACAGGGGGGGTGTAGTGTAGTGTGGTGATTGGTGCTACTTACAGAGCTGCCTGTGTCCTCTGGTGGTCGATCCAAGCAAAAGGGACCACCAGAGGACCAGGTAGCATGTATATTAGACGCTGTTAAAAAAACAGTGTCTAATATACTTTTTTAGGGTTAAAAAAATCACCTCTACAGCCTGCCAGCGAATGATCGCCGCTGGCAGGCTGTAGATAACTCGTTTACCTCACGATCCTGTGAACGCGCGCTTCTATTTCAAGTACAAGTAAGAAGGCCCCTACAAAAACAAACAAACAAAGACCTAGGACCCAATTGCAATGCACGTTTCAACAGACCACCATAGGGTAGGTCTCAAATTAGGCAAGAAAAAGTATGGATCTTACAGGTCTAGTTGAATCTCATCATGCGGATGTGGTGGAGGCAGGTACCAGAGCATAAATGGCTGTAAGATTTATATACTACACAATACTTGCTATCTTATCGCGGAGTAAGATATAAGAATGGGGTAGGGGATCTAATACTGACCCTAGTATGCCCTAATCAGGCTAGAATTCCCTAAGGACCTCATCCTAATACGGAGTCATCGCCCCAAAAGGGGCGACCCCGTCCGGAACCTTACCCTGTTAACCAGGCCCTAAAAAACCCTAATACTGATGGTTGTCCTGGCTATATATCCCCTAGAGGCTGATATATACTATTCCAAAGGATCACCCAGAGGAGAAACTATGTCCCGATGCATTTCATCAATTGTGAACAGACCCACGAATCATCTGGGGACATGGGGCTAAGATGTCATTCAAACGTAGAGAAGTGCGTATAAACTGAGAGGGAAATGTTCTGTGGGCAACTGCATCAAAATAATGCTTGCAAAGTCCAAGAAATGTGGTAGAATTTATTCTTACCTTCATGAATGACTCAGGCAGTTCCTTCATGTTCAGCTGTAGGATGTTACCTAGAACAGGCAGTGGAGCTGGTCCAGGAGGCATCCTCTTCCACTTACTGTTTCCTGGCCATTTAGTAATAAGAACGAGACATATGACACAAAGCGCCAAAATAATGGTCCCTGCTCCAATGATTTCCATTGTTACAGGAAGGTTTCACCAGAAAAACTGCAATTCAGAAAAAAATACAGTTAGTAATAGACCAACACACCTATATTTTATGGATTTGGGGTGACAATTTGTAAGCAAAAAGATTACATGTGATGTGGTTACTTTCCGAAGGATGGAATACTTCTCCCACCGGCTACAGCAACAGGAGAACCTGGTATCCCGCTACACTTCCAGGAATTAAACTTTCAAGAACACAGGTGAACGCACAACCAATAATATAGCTGACTACACAATAGAAGAATAAGAGAGTATGTTGAAACTGTTCAAGGGCCCTTACCACATATCCAAAAAACACAACCACCCGCCACCTGAGACTGAACAAGCATATCCGACACCTGATCACAGGAATCAATCCCAAAATAGAGAAAACATCAAAGCAAATATTAGGTTTATAACAAAGAACCCGACATATGAAGTCAGAAATAGAAACCGCACTTCCACTAACCATCCACTGAAAAACCTCAATCAAACCAAGACTCACCATTTGACACCCATACCACAAAACGTGGACCTAAGACCGGTCATTTTACCATCTGAATCCCCCAACAGTACTAACATTATCAAAAAAGACCTAGGTGACCAAAAAACGAATACTACACACAACCACCCACACACAACAATAAGACCACAAAACACTAATACGCATCACGAAAAAATCTATCAACCCAACACAACCACGACACAGATGCCAGAAACAGACTTCCCCACAACAAACACCCGGGAGCCCAACTCTAAAAAACAAGATCTTTCTACAGATTAATTCATGGATAAATTTCGGACACTCCGAAATACCATGAAATACAAGGCCTGACGGGAAGCAATATACGCGGATAGGGTCAACCAGACTAATCTCATTGACTTCAGTATGGATCAGAATCCACATATTAATACATCACAGGACGAACTTAACTTTTCTCTTCATCTATCACCTGACCCCACCAATGAGACCCCTATAAGTCTTGTATTAAGTGACAATACAGATCCCAACACGAGGGGTCTGGTAACCTTTCTAAATCCTGCCACAAAACCAACAAAAGCAGATGAACCAATTCCCTCAACTTCCCACCCTCCTTTTTTAGGGATAACAAGGAGCACAGGTGCCATTCCAAAAAAAAACAGAAATAACAAAATACTTCAGACCAACACCAACAAAAAGAAAACTAGATGGAGAGGGAAGAGAGGAGGAGTCCAAAAAAGAAAAAAGAAAATTACCAGGAAAAAGAAAAAACTCCAGAGACGAAAAATGCAACCAGAAAAATATTCAATCTATACTATACACCAATTTAACAAGCACAAGACCAGCCTACTTCAAAAAGGATTTTTCTTCTGCCCATATAATAAAGTTAACCCTTTTGAGCTTCTTAGCGATATCCAGAAGTTTAGGAGGAACTTGACAATAAAAAAGACACTTCACAATTGAAGCGCCCATATCACAGAAACAAAACACGAACCCAACAAAATCTAACTTTTTTTCCTCACACAGTCAAGGCAATTGCATTCCCACCTTTTTTTATTTAATTTCGGCTGATTTAAAGATGGTAACCAATGAACCAGTTACGCTCAACTATAAAGGCAATCTAACAAAATCAGAACAAATAGCCTTAAACACGCTAAAAAACAACCGAGACATAATCATCCGCCCCTCTGACAATTGGGGGGCAACAGTCATCCAGAACTACACCGAGTACGAAAACGAGGCCCAAAGAATACTAAGCGACACTGAATACTATTCAAATATATGCCATGATCCCTTCGCAGATATAAACACTAGGCTAACCAACCTAGTAAAAGAGGCCCTTAGTGAGGGTTACATAAACAAAAAAGAAAGAACTTCCTCTTACCTAAAACTCTGTGCAACCCCTATTTCTATCACCTCCCAAAGATCCACAAGAATAAAGATGACCTTCCCAGGCAGGCCCATCGTTTCCAACACCAAATGTGCGACAAGCAACTTATCCCAATATGTGGATCTTCACCTACAGCCATACGTCAAGAACCTACCCACTTACCTACATGATTCGAGTCAGCTCATCTGTGAATTTAAAAACTAAATTGGCAAGAAACATATGCCTTCTTAACTATGGATGTCACGTCATTGTATAGGAACATCAAGCACGATCTAGGGCTTAGGTGCATCCAATCAGTGTTAAAAAGAGACATCAGCCTAAAACCACCCCAAGTCACTTTTCTTTTGCAAAGTCTACAATTTATACTAAAGAATAATTATTTCATATATAATGGAGACATCTACCGCCAGTGTAAGGGGACCGCTATGGGGACACGGGTAGCGCCGTCTTTCGCAAACCTTTTCATGGGGGAATTTGAAGAGATACACAACCAATCATCCAACCTACAAAAATAAAACCATATTTTTTTAAGAGATATATCGACGATATATTTATCATATGGGATAGGGGCGAATCCTATGTCAAAATCTTCTGCCAATCCCTGAACGAAACAGACTGGGGTATAACTTTCAGTCTCAACTTCAATAGAACAGAGATCGAATTCCTAGATATAATCATCCAGAGCCACAATAATACCATATCTACAAAAACATACTTCAAACCTGTAGACAGCAACAGCTATATCCACTATTCTAGTTTTCATAATAAAAAATTACTACAGAATATACCATATAACCAGTTCAATTGAATAAGACGCAACTGCACACACAAAGAAGACTTCGTACAACAAACAGACACCATCCAAAAATGATTCTTTGCAAAAAAAACTATCCAGCTAAACTGATCAAAAATGCTTTGAAAAAGAGCTCCTCCATGTCCCAGGAGGAATGTCCTAACCACAACCTCCAAAAAACAAGATGGGCAAGATCGCCTTAACTTTATCACCCAGTATAGCACGTCAAACGGGTACATCAAGAAGATTTTAGCCAAACATTGGCACATATTACTTCAAGATCCATACCTCTCAAAATTCTTATCCCCTAAACCAATGATTACATATAGACGAGCCCCAACCATAAAAAGCATCCTGGCCCCGAGCAAACCTAGACAACATAATCAACCACAAAACAACCCCAGGAAAACTGCGGCACAAAATGCTGGCAGCTACAAATGCCAATCCAAGCGATGCCTATGCTGTAAAACAATCACCCACAATCAAACAACATTCATGTCAAACCATAACAAAATATCCTTCCGGATCAAACAACATATGACGTGTCAGTCCTCTTATGTCATATACCTAATCGAGTGTAGCTGCGGCCTGCAATATGTGGGGTGCAGGACACAGGAGCTACACTGCCGACTAAATCAACATAGATACAATATACAACGTTTATACCAGAAACATAGCCTGTCAAGACATTGTGCGCCAACCATAGAAAAACAAGAACACACAATAAAAATCACCCCCAAAGAACATATACCGGTAAACCCTTTTAACCGTTTTGACACCATACAAAAACGTGAGGTGTTCTGGATATACCAATTAGATACGCTAACACCTCACGGTCTCAATGAACTGAGCGAAACAATACTTTAATAGCATATCAGCCACTATTACTTTTTATTTTCTTTATAGCATAATGTGTACCTCCCCTTACACTTTTATCAACCAGTGTTAGCTCATGTCATTTTAGCTTGTTTTATCTTATTATATTCCGATTGGAAGCTCCTAATACACTAGAGGTTCCTGTGTGTCCTATTACCCCCACACTAACTAATTTTATCTGATATAATTTATTTGTGTGTCATATATCCCCTTTTTATGCTATTTCTCTTTATTCGTTTTACTCATCGTATCCCATTCCATATAATGTTTACTCACATTGCCGACATATGCATTTATTTATTTTATTTATTTAAATATCTGTGGTTATTCTTATGTTTTTATGTACTCATCTGTGTTCCACAACAGTTTTTAGCGCCCCCCCCCCCCTCTTGTTAATGTCATATACTTATAAACCATCACTACCATTTAACCACCCTGCACCAAGCTCACTGGCATTGATAAGGTGCCAGGGAGCGCTGCGCAAACCCTCTCCCCCCTCTCTGAGTCCACAGCATCCACCTCTATCTCTTCCTCATCCCCAGAGCGGTGACAAGAGCATACAGCGGGATCCCCTGAGGTCTGCCCCACCAGCTGACGTAGTCAGAAAGGGGTCATGTCCCATAAAGAGCTGACAGCCGAGTGCTCCTCAGCGCTCACTATACGGCATTGGTAGAACCCGGGGACTCCCTCTCCTTCAGCAGCGGGTGTGACGTCAGTCAAGGGGGCGGGTCATACTAATTCTGACAGCTGAGCACAATACAGCGCTCACCATACAGTATCAATAGAACCCGGGGACTCTCTCTCCTCCAGCAGTGGGCTGACATCAGTGAGGGGCGTGCCCTATTGAGCACTGGCAGGCACCTTACTGCGTCGGCACAATGCTAACCACTGGATCTGAACCTTTTGCCATTGAAATTAACCCTGCCTATGGCCACGGCCCCTGCAACCAAAAGAAGGCTCCAAAAAAGTGTATAAATAAACTGCTATTGTCTTGTATTCTGTAAATAGTGTGATTGTCCTGAGGTAGAGGGCCCTATGCCCTCGAAATGCATAGACAAAGTATAACCTTTTTACTGCACCACCTGCCTGATGTATCCAGCCTAGCAATGCCACAAGAGAAATAGGAGTTCCAGTTTTTTTCTTTTTACTTACCTGATATGTGGTTATTTTTCGAGATTTAACCGAAATGCTGACATTCACATTTACATTTATGTTTCCAATAAAGATTTCCTAGGCTAAAGAAGAGAAACCACCCTCTGTGTAGACACTATTGACAAGCAGAACTGATCTTGGACTTTTAAAATCTAATATCTCTACCAATAGTTTCAAGAAGAGAGGTTTTAAAGGGATGTTATAGAACAATTCTCGTCTATACAGTGTCTGGTTTTGCAACTCAGTCCTATCCATATCACATGTATAATAGAGATGAGATAATCTACAAACCGGATTCCAAAAAAGTTGGGACACTAAACAAATTGTGAATAAAAACTGAATGCAATGATGTGGAGATGGCAAATGTCAATATTTTATTTGTAATAGAACGTAGATGACAGATCAAACGTTTAATCAGAGTAAATGTATCATTTTAAAGGAAAAATACGTTGATTCAAATTTTCACGGTGTCAACAAATCCCCAAAAAGTTGGGACAAGTAGCAATAAGAGGCTGGAAAAAGTAAATTTGAGCATAACGAAGAGCTGGAAGACCAATTAACACTAATTAGGTCAATTGGCAACATGATTGGGTATAAAAAGAGCTTCTCAGAGTGGCAGTGTCTCTCAGAAGCCAAGATGGGTAGAGGATCACCAATTCCCACAATGTTGCGCAGAAAGATAGTGGAGCAATATCAGAAAGGTGTTACCCAGCGAAAAAATTGCAAAGACTTTGCATCTATCATCATCAACTGTGCATAACATCATCCGAAGATTCAGAGAATCTGGAACAATCTCTGTGCGTAAGGGTCAAGGCCGTAAAACCATACTGGATGCCCGTGATCTCCGGGCCCTTAAACGACACTGCACCACAAACAGGAATGCTACTGTAAAGGAAATCACAGAATGGGCTCAGGAATACTTCCAGAAACCATTGTCAGTGAACACAATCCACCGTGCCATCCGCCGTTGCCAGCTGAAACTCTACAGTGCAAAGAAGAAGCCATTTCTAAGCAAGATCCACAAGCTCAGGCGTTTTCACTGGGCCAGGGATCATTTAAAATGGAGTGTGGCAAAATGGAAGACTGTTCTGTGGTCAGACGAGTCACGATTCGAAGTTCTTTTTGGAAATCTGGGACGCCATGTCATCCGGACCAAAGAGGACAAGGACAACCCAAGTTGTTATCAACGCTCAGTTCAGAAGCCTGCATCTCTGATGGTATGGGGTTGCATGAGTGCGTGTGGCATGGGCAGCTTGCATGTCTGGAAAGGCACCATCAATGCAGAAAAATATATTCAGGTTCTAGAACAACATATGCTCCCATCCAGACGTCATCTCTTTCAGGGAAGACCCTGCATTTTTCAACAAGATAATGCCAGACCACATTCTGCATCAATCACAACATCATGGCTGCGTAGGAGAAGGATCCGGGTACTGAAATGGCCAGTCTGCAGTCCAGATCTTTCACCTATAGAGAACATTTGGCGCATCATAAAGAGGAAGGTGCAACAAAGAAGGCCCAAGACGATTGAACAGTTAGAGGCCTGTATTAGACAAGAATGGGAGAGCATTCCTATTTCTAAACTTGAGAAACTGGTCTCCTCGGTCCCCAGACGTCTGTTGAGTGTTGTAAGAAGGGGAGATGCCACACAGTGGTGAAAATGGCCTTGTCCCAACTTTTTGGGGATTTGTTGACACCATGAAATTCTGATTCAACATATTTTTCCCTTAAAATGGTACATTTTCTCAGTTTAAACTTTTGTTCCGTGATCTATGTTCTATTCTGAATAAAATATTAGAAGTTGGCACCTCCATATCATTGCATTCAGTTTTTATTCACGATTTGTATAGTGTCCCAACTTTTTTGGAATCCGGTTTGTATTTGAAACAAATTGGATTTGTTAAGCATTTTACAAAATCTACCAAACAAATGGGATTTGGTTGGGTCTCTTTTTAGTCTTGGCTGTATTAGACATTCAGTGGGTTGGAGCAGCAGAAGACTTTGAGTGTCAGGGCCCTGATATGAAAGCGGCCATTTGTACACCAAAATGTGTTAACCTAACAAATCTGAAGCTTTTGCGATTAGCTTCGAAAGAATCTTGTAAATACAACAACTAGTTCAATTTTACTGTGTAAACCAAACCTGTAATTTTAATTAATAGGTTTTATAATAAAAATGTTTACAAAATAGAAGAGTGGAAAACTAAAAGTGTGCGCATCCAAAAAATATCTGACATCCAGTGTCCTTTTTCCATAGACGGTGTCCGCTGTGGACAGTGAAATTAGCTGCGCCACATCTCCAGTGTAAAGTGTGCGCATCCAAAAAATATTTGTGGCATCCAGTGTACTTTTTCCGTAGACGGTGTCCACTAACAGTGACATTACCGGTGGTACCTCTTCTGTATAACATTTCCTCATCCCAAATACCCGTTACATTCCCTGTACTTTTTCATTAGCTGCTGGTGACAGCATTGACATTACCTGCGGGATATCTCCTGTGTGATGTTTCCACATCCCAAATACCTTTTTAAATTTGTTTGCGCATACACTTCGAAATCCTACGCTACTGTACGTGTGACAGACTTTAAATCATATATAACATTTAATATGAAGAAGGCGAGCAGTAAGGGACGTGGCAGTGGCCGTAATGCTGATGGTGCACGCAGAGGCCATGGCCCTGGACACGGTGAAACTGTGCCTGCTCCCAGAGCACAAGAAAAACAATCATCCACGATACCTAACTTCATGTCCCAGTTTGCAGGGCGGCGCAGGACACCACTCTTGACGTCAGACCAGTGCAACCAGGTGGTCGGCTGGATTGCAGCAGATAATGCTTCCAGTCAGTTAAGCATCACCCTGTCTTCCACCAAGTCCAGTCTCAGTAGCCAGGAGTCTGGTCAACACAATCCTCACTCTGATCCTCCTTCCTCCCACCATTTACAGTCTGGCCAAACAAGTGATCCCACACTTGGATATTCCGAGGACCTCTTTTCATCGCCATTACTTGATTTTGCCCTCTCACCAAGCACACTTGAAGAGGGACAGATCTTGTGCCCTGATTCCCAAACTCTTGAGCATTAACAATCACAAGAAGATGACAGTGGGGAACAGAAATTACTGTTTAATGAGGTCGATAATTATGAGAAACAGTTGCCAATAACTTAACGTCAATTATTGTCTCAAGAAATTGATGAGACACAGTTGTCAATCACTGAGGTAGTGGTTAGGTCAACAAGTCAGGAGGATGAGCAGAGTGAGGAAGTGAAAGAGGAGGTGGTGGACGATGAAGTCACTGACCCAACCTGGGAAGGTGGAAAGCGGAGCGAGGACAGCAGTACAGAGGGGGAGGGATCTGCTGCACCACAACAGGCTGAAAAAGACAGTGGGGTGGCAAAAGGGAGAAGGTGGGCCACACCAAACAGGCCGGCAACTGTTCCATGGAGCACCCTCTTGCGTAAATCTCCCTTGCCAAGGGGTAGGTGTTCCGCAGTATGGCGCTTTTTTGAGGAAGGTATGGACAACAAAAGAATAGTAGTTTGCAACCAGTGCCGTACCAAAATGAGCCAGGGTGTAAACACTAGCAACCGCACCACCACCAGCATGATCTGCCACATGGCATCAAAGCACCGTAATAAGTGGGACGAACGCCTGGGTCCACAATCTGTGTCTGCGGGTCACACCACTGCTTCCTCTTCCCCTGTGTTACGTGCTGGCCAATCCACTGTTGAAGGCGCAGGCCCAGATGCCTCCCACCCTGCACCTGGACCTTCGCAAGCACCATCAGTGACCACATCCACTTCCGTGTCCCAGCGCAGCATTCAACTGTTCTTACCCCAGGCATTTGAACACAAACGCAAATACCCAGCCACCCACCCACCCACAGGTCATAGCACTAAATGTGCAGCTTTCCAAATTAATGGCCCTTGAAATGTTGCCATTTAGGCTTGTGGACACTGAGGCCTTCCGCAGCCTGATGTCGGCGGCCGTCCCGCGTTACACAGTCCCCAGCCGTCACTATTTTTAAAGGTTTGCCATTCCCACCTTACACCAACATGTGTCCCGTAACATCACACATTCCCTGACCAAGGCAGTTACTGGAAAGGTCCACTTAACCACGGACACAAGTGCATTCAGCCAAGGATGCTACATTTCCCTGACGGCACACCAGGTCAATTTTGTGGAGGCCGGGAGTGAGTCGTACCCTGGGATGGCACAGGTGCTACCGACCCAAAGATTGCGGGCCCTAATTCAATCAGGGTTTCTGCCACCACCTACGTTAGTGGTTCCTACCCCCACTTCTCCTCCTCTACCTCCTCCTCCACTTCTACCTCCGAATTATCCGCGTGTACCACCAGTCAGTCATCAGTGGGTAGCTGGAAGCAGTGTAGCACTGCAGTAGGGAAGCAGCAACAGGCCGTGCTGAAGTTGATATGCTTAGGGGACAAACAGCACACCGCTGCAGAGCTGTGGGAGGTGATAAGAGACTAGACTGTTGTGTGGATCTCGCCACTCAACCTAGAACCAGGCAAGGTTGTGTCTGATAATGGCTGTAACTTGCTGGCAGCTTTGGAGCTTGGGAAGCTCACACACATCCCATGCCTAGCCCACGTCTTAAACTTATTGGTTTAGCAGTTTCTTAAAACCTACCCCAATTTGCCTGAGCTACTAGTGAAGGTGTGCCGCGTGGGTGACATTTCCAAATGTCATCGACAGCTTAGGTCTGTCAAAGCTGCAGCAGTGCCAGCTCACTGGCTGTTGTGCGACGTGAGCAAGCGCTGAAACTCGACGTTCCACATGTTGGCCAGGCTTTGTGAGCAGCATAGGGCAGTAGTGGAATACCAGCTGCAACATGGGTGTCGCCTTTCCAGTCAGCTTCCGCTATTCACAAGCGAGGAGTGGGCATGGATGTCTGATCTCTGTGAGGTTTTAAGAAACTTTGAGGAATCAACACAGATGCTGAGCGGCAATAACGCTATTATCAGTGTAACCATCCCACTTCTGTGTCTACTCAAACGCTCGCTGCTCACAATTAAGGACTACGCTTTGCATGTGGAAGAGGTGGAAATAGGGGAAGACATTACACAGGGTGATAGCCAGACCACCCTCAGTTCGTCTTCTCAGCACAAATTGGACGATGAAGAGAAGAAGGAGGAGGGGCAGGAGACGGTTGCCTCCGCTACAGAGGGTAGTACCCATAGAAGTTTAATTCCACCTGTTCTGCGTGGGTGGGCAGAAAAAGAGGAAGAGGATGAGGAGATTAAGATTCATCCTGCTGATGACGACAGCGAAGTCTTGCCTTTTGGTACTCTGGCACACATGGCTGACTTCATGTTAGGCTGTCTTTCCCGCGACCCGCGCGTTATAAACATTTTAGACAACACAGATTACTGGTTGTTCACCCTTCTCGACCCCCGCTACAAAGAGAACTTCTCATTTCTCATTCTTCTGGTGGAGATGATGAGCAAAACAGTGCAATACCAGAATATCCTTGTTGAAAAATTGCTCCAAAAATTTCCATCTGACAACCCTGGCGGCAGAGTCTGTAGTTCCATGGCCAACCGACAAGGGGAGACAATGGGAACACACAGCAGTTCCAACAGAGGCAGGGCAACACTCTCCAAAGCCTGGGACAGTGTCATGACACCCCGCCAGCACCCTGACTGATGCGCGGCCTAGTGTCACAAGGAGGGAAAAAGTTTGGAAGATGGTGAAGGAGTACATAGCAGACCGTATCAGCGCCCTCAATGATCCCTCAGTGCCTTACAAATAATGGCACAAACTGGCGCTTGGAGGTGCTGACCTGCCCTGCCGCCAGCGTTTTGTCTGAGCGGGTATTTAGTGCTGCTAGCGGCATTATAACAGATAAGTGTATCCACCCATCAACTGATAATGCTGATAGGTTGACTCTTATATAAATGAACAAGGCCTGGATTCGCTATGACTTCTTGACTCCACCAGAGGAAAGCTGATGAACATAAAGGCACTTTAAATGTGTTGTTTATAATGTACTTAAAACATATATTTAATGTACTTAAAGCATATATTTTACAGGGTCAGCTCAGCTGCAGACCCTCGTATATAATTTTTTACAAGGTCAGCTCACCACCAGGCCCTCACATATAATTTTTTAGAGGGTCAGCTCACCAGCAGTCCCTCGCATATAATGTTTTACAGGGTCAGCTTACCAGCAGGCCCTCTCATATAATATTTTACAGGGTCAGCTCACCAGCAGGCCTTCAACTACAATCTTTTACAGGGTCAGTTCGCCTGAAGGCCCTCGCATATAATTTTTTAAAGGGTCAGCTCACCAGCAAGCCCTCATTTACAATCCTTTACAGGGTCATCTCCCCAGCAGGCCTTCACCTACAATCTTTTAGAGGGTCAGCTCACCAGCAGGCCCTCGCCTACAATCTTTTATTGGGTCAGCTCACCAGCAGGCCCGCACCGTAAATATTTTACAGGGTTAGCTCACAAGCAGGTCCGCACCTCAAATCTTTTACAGGGTCAGCTCACCAGAAGGCCCGCACTTCAAATATTTTACAGTGTTAGCTCACCAGCAGGCCCTTGTATATAATGTTTTACAGGGTCAGCTCAGCAGCAGCCCCTCGCATATAATTTTTTAGAGGGTCAGCTCACCAGCAGGCCTTCACTTACAATCTTTCACAGGGTCAGCTCACCTGAAGGCCATTGCATATAATTTTTTTGAGGGTCAGCTCACCTGCAGACCCTCACCTACAACCTTTTAGAGGGTCAGCTCACCAGCAGGCCCGCACTGTAAATCTTTTACTGGGTCAGCTCACCAGCAGGCCCTCGCCTACAATCTTTTATGAGGTCAGCTCACCAGCAGGTCCACACCTCAAATCTTTTACAGGGTCAGCTCACCAGCAGGCCCTTGTATATAATGTTTTAGAGGGTCAGCTCAGCAGCAGCCCCTCGCATATAATTTTTTTAGAGGGTCAGCTCACCAGCAGGCCTTCACCTACAATCTTTCACAGGGTCATCTCACCTGAAGGTGAGCTCAGTAGCAGGCCCTCATCCATAATTTTTTCGATGATCAGCTCAGCAGCAGACCCTCACCCGTAATGTTTTAGAGGGTCATCTCAGCAGCAGGCCCTCGCCCCTAATGTTTTAGATGGTCATATCAGCAGGCCCTTGCTCCAAATGTTTTAGAGGTTCACCAGCAGGCTATCAATCATAATTTTTCAAGGGTGTGTATGATGCCCTCCTTTATGTGTAACAAAGGGTGTATCGGAGTGCCGGTTCCTTGTAATTTTTGGCAGCCCTTTCACTTAGAGCATAGGCTTTTTGAGTGTAGGAGTTCCACAAAATGAACAATTGTACCACAATGTGAATGTGGCCCTCCTTTATGTGTAACAAAGGGTGTATCGGAGTGCCTCTTCCTTGTAATTTTTGGCAGCACTTGCACTCTATATACGAGTAAATATACAGGAAAGAATGTTTCCTAACAATTTTTCCTCTAAAATTGATTTTATCTTTGGTTTTGTGCCTATTATTGTCAGTCTGTAAAAGTGGCGTACTACTCGGACAACATCATTTCCAGCAGCGACCTGGGACTCCAAGATGCATCCAGACATCCTCCCCATGCTGTTCCAGAACCATTTCATTGGTGTTTCCATCAATTTCTGACTTTTTCCTATGAACCAGGCACCCTCCCCTCTTCAGAGCAGGGGGTGCCTGGTTTAATGCTCGGGTTCTCCCATTGACTTCCATTATAAAAATAAAATATGAGACTTCTACTGTAGAGGAATACTTACTACTAGTAAGTATTCCTATACAGTAGAAGTCTCATTTATTTATTTTTTTAAGTGACCGGCTATGCAACTATATAGTGTAGTGGTTAAAGTTCTTGGCTGTGATGCAGAAGCTGTCAGTTCAAATCCTGTCACAAATTTTTTCAGAAATAGAGGCTAAACTTAATAAAAAAAATATATAAGTTTTTAGCCATAATATATTTACACATATTATTATATATTTAGAATATGTGGGGTGTTTATGTAAACCGCAGAATCAGGGTAATAAATATTGAGTTTTGTTTGGCTGTTAACCTTCGATGTGTTAAAGAAAAAAATGGATTAAAATAGAAAATCTGCCAGAAAAGTGAAATTTAGAAATTTGATCTCCATTTTCCTTTATTTCTTGTGGAGCACATAAAAGGGTTAACAAAGTTTGCAAAATCAGTTTTGAGTAACTTGAGGGGTGTAGTTTCTACAATGGGGTCATTTATGGGGTGTTTTCACAATGTAAGCCCCACAAAGGGACTTCAGACCTGAACTGGTCCTTTAGAAGTGGGTTTTGAAAATATTCTTTACAATTTTTAGAATTGCTTCTAAAATTCCAAGCCTTCTAACGTCCTAAAAAAATAAAATGACATTTACAAAATGATTCCAACATAAAGTAGACATATGGGGAATGTTAAGTAATAAATACAGTCCTGATCAAAAGTTTAAGAATACTTGAAAAATGGCAAAAAATCATATTTAGCATGGCTGGATCTTAACAAGGTTCCAAGTAGAGCTTCAACATGCAACAAGAAGAAATGGGAGTGAGACAAAACATTTTTGGAGCATTCAATTTAATGAAAACAATGAATAAACTGAAACAGGCTGTTTTTCAGCTGATCAAAAGTTTAGGACCACACCTCCAAAAAAAAAAAAAGAAGAAACCCCCCAAAACAGAAATCCAACTTCCAAACATGAACTCAGTAATGAGTAGCTCCGCCGTTATTGTTTATCACTTCAAAAATTTGTTTCGGCATGCTTGATGCAAGCGTTTCAATGAGGTGAGTGGAAACATTTCTCCAAGTGGTGAGGACGGCCGCATGAAGGTCATCTACTGTCTGGAACTGTTGTCCATTTTTGTAAACTTCCCTTGCCACCCATCGCCACACAAAAACAAAAACTAAAGTTTTAGATTTTAGAAAAACTGACTTTTCTAAAATTAGATTAGTGGTATACGAGTCCCTATCAGACTGGAACAGTTTCATTGGAGTCCAGGAGAAATGGAACTACTTAAAAGTGGCATGTCACAACCAGACAGCTGAGAAGCTCTGACAGAGGCCTTTCAGAACCTCCTCCTTGAGTTCTCTTTGTTGTACTGTTCAGTTCCTCATCTCGTTAGCCTCTCTCAGCTGTCATGGAGTTAGACTGATTGCTTCCCTTTAAATCCCTCCCCATGGTGCATTGCTGGGCGGCTTATACTTCCTCTTGGAGTGTGTGTGCATGCTGATCTTGTTTTCCTGTCTGCTACAAAGTTAAGTGCTGAACATTTATCTGTTATTTTCTGTTTGCTGGATCCCAGGTGACCCTGACTCCCTCCGTGTCTGGAGTAGGGAGCCGGTGGTCGTGTCCCCTCACTATTGTAGGGTGTTCAGGGGTTATATAGTCGAGGTACGTGGATATGCAAACCTCCACCTTTCGGATCTTTGCATAGGCTGAGCAGCCAGGGATAGTCTCAGGTCTTGTGCAGGGGTCTCCCTTTTGGTTCCTTAGCTTTGGATCCACTCAGTCATATATGCATGTTGCTTTGTCTTGTTTCCTGTACACCGTCCGTGACATTATAAGCCGCCAAAACCGTCTCAAGCATGGATCCGGTTTCACTTTTGGCTGAACGCTTCCAGGGTCTTTCATTGGAGGTAGCTGATCTCCGTAAGACTTTTTCTCAGCTTCAAGTGACCGGTTCAGCTTGCGTTCATGGAGTTTGTTCTGAGCCTAAGATCTCGCTCCCGGATACGTTCTCCGGGGGTAGTGAGAATTTTGTGCGTTTTAGAGAGGCTTGCAAACTCCATTTTCGCCTTCTTCCCCATTCCTCTGGTGATGAGGAACGGAGGGTGGGGATCATTATATCGCTGCTCAGAGGTAACGCTCAGTCCTGGGCCTTTTCGCTGCCGGAGGGGGCACGGCCTCTCCGTTCAGTGGATGAATTCTTTTTAGCCCTGGGTCAGATATATGATGATCCGGATCGTATTGCTCTGGCTGAGTCTAGACTACGTCTATTATGCCAGGGTAAACAATCCGCAGAAATATACTGCTCAGAATTTCGGAGATGGGCAGTTGATACTGGTTGGAATGATGCTGCACTCCGAAGTCAATTTTGCCATGGTCTTTCAGAGGGATTGAAAGATGCATTTGCCTTTCATGAGAGGCCTATTTCTTTGGACTCTGCTATGTCTCAGGCCGTTCGTATTGACAGGCGTCTTAGAGAGAGAGGAGAGATGTCCCCTTCCTGTCATACTCAGTCCCAGGACAGTGCAGCGGTCCCATTCTGTGCGCAGGGGTCTCAGTCGCTGTCAGCCCCTTCTGAGCAGGAGCCCATGCAGCTGGGGTTGATTGCTTCTGACAATAGAAGATTCAGCTCGCATGGGAGGGTTTGTTTTTGTTGTGGAGGTATAAATCATTTGGCAAATATTTGTCCCTCTAGGAGATTCAGGCAGTTTTCTGGGAGTAATAAAGAAACAAACAGGAAAAAATCTTTTAAAAATGTTCCGTCTGTTACTATTGGCAGGGTTGAGGCGGAAATTGAAGGTTTTCCGTTTGCTTGTAGTTCCCGTTTTGTCCTGCCGGCTAGGGTGGCGCTAGAGAGCAAGAACATTTTTTGTGAGATTTTTGTGGATAGTGGAGCAGCTGTCAATCTCATTGATAATCAATTTGCGATAACTCATGGTTTCCAGGTGCGCACTTTGGGAAAGGATATTCCTGTTTTTGCTATTGATTCCGCTCCACTTTCTCAGAAATCATTAAAGGGCATAGTTCACAATATCCGTTTAATTGTGAGTGATGCTCATGTTGAGGATGTGTCATGTTTCGTCCTTAGCGGATTACCTACCCCTCTAGTGTTGGGGCTACCCTGGCTCACTAAACATAACCCCACCATTGATTGGCAAGCGAGGCAAATAAATGGTTGGAGTGACTTTTGCAGAGAGAATTGCCTCACGACATCTGTTTCTGAGGTTGCTACTAAGACTGTACCATCTTTTCTCTCTGAATTTTCGGATGTCTTCTCTGAGAGTGGAGTTCAGGATTTGCCCCCGCACAGGGAGTACGATTGCCCTATTAATCTCATCCCAGGCGCCAAACTGCCTAAATCTCGTTTATACAATCTTTCCCAACCTGAGAGGATCGCTATGCGTGCTTATATCTCTGAGAGTCTGAGAAAAGGACACATACGACCCTCGAAGTCACCTGTTGCCGCTGTTTTTTTCTTTGTTAAGAAAAAAGATGGTTCTTTAAGACCTTGTCTGGATTTCAGGGAGCTGAACAGTATCACTATTCGTGACCCTTATCCGCTTCCTCTGATCCCGGACCTGTTTAACCAGGTTGTTGGGGCTAAAGTCTTTTCCAAATTAGATCTAAGAGGGGCATACAACCTGGTCAGGGTCAGAGAAGGAGACGAATGGAAGACGGCCTTCAATACTCCTGAGGGCCATTTTGAGAATTTGGTTATGCCTTTTGGTTTGATGAATGCCCCAGCCGTTTTTCAGCATTTCGTGAACAGCATTTTTTATCATTTGATGGGAAAATTTGTATTAGTGTATTTGGATGACATTTTGATTTTTTCTCCTGATTTCAAAACTCATAAGGAACATTTACGTCAGGTCTTGCTCATCCTGCGGGAGAATAAATTATATGCGAAACTGGAAAAATGTGTGTTTGCGGTTCCAGAAATTCAATTTCTGGGGTTTCTTCTCTCCGCTTCTGGTTTTCGCATGGACCCCGAGAAGGTCCGCGCTGTGCTTGAGTGGGAGCTTCCTGAGAATCAGAAGGCGCTGATGCGTTTTTTGGGCTTTGCCAATTATTACAGGAAGTTTATTTTGAATTATTCCTCTATTGTTAAACCACTCACTGATATGACCAGAAAGGGGGTAGATTTTTCTTCTTGGTCAGTAGAGGCGCGTAAGGCTTTTTCTAATATCAAGGAGAGTTTTGCTTCCGCTCCCATCTTGGTGCAACCTGATATTTCTTTACCCTTCATAGTTGAGGTTGATGCTTCTGAGGTGGGTGTGGGGGCGGTCTTGTCTCAGGGTTCCTCTCCTGCCAAATGGCGACCGTGTGCCTTTTTCTCGAAAAAACTCTCCTCCGCAGAGAGAAATTACGATGTGGGAGATAGGGAATTGTTGGCCATCAAGTTGGCTTTTGAGGAATGGCGCCATTGGCTAGAGGGAGCCAGACACCCTATTACCGTATTTACTGACCATAAAAATCTGGCCTACTTGGAGTCAGCCAAGCGTCTGAACCCGAGACAGGCCAGATGGTCTTTGTTCTTTTCTAGGTTTAATTTTGTGGTCACGTTCCGCCCTGGAGTTAAGAATGTGAAGGCAGATGCCCTGTCACGTTGTTTTCCGGGAGGCGGGAATTTTGAAGACCCGGGTCCCATTTTGGCTGAAGGTGTGGTGGTCTCTGCTCTTTTTTCTGAATTGGAGGCAGAGGTGCAGGCAGCCCAGTCAGAGGCTCCTGATCTTTGTCCTCCTGGGAGGTTGTTTGTGCCTCTCACTTTAAGACACAAGATTTTTAAGGAACACCACGATACGGTCCTTGCTGGGCACCCGGGGGCAAGAGCCACACTGGATCTCATCGCTCGGAGATTCTGGTGGCCTGCGCTTCGTAAGTCGGTTGAGGGTTTTGTGGCAGCCTGCGAGACTTGCGCTCGTGCTAAAGTCCCTCATTCACGGCCATCAGGTCCTCTCCTTCCCTTACCCATTCCTTCCCGTCCTTGGACACATCTGTCCATGGACTTTATCACGGACCTGCCTCGTTCCTCGGGGAAGACTGTGATTCTGGTGGTGGTGGACCGTTTTAGCAAAATGGTGCATTTCATCCCTTTTCCTGGTTTGCCCAATGCTAAGACGCTGGCGCAGGCATTTATTGATCACATTGTCAAATTGCACGGTATTCCTTCAGACATAGTCTCTGATAGGGGCACGCAGTTTGTTTCCAGATTCTGGAAGGCTTTCTGTTCTCGCTTGGGGGTTCGGTTGTCATTCTCTTCTGCTTTCCACCCGCAGTCGAATGGCCAGACAGAGCGCGTCAATCAGAATCTGGAGACATATCTGCGCTGTTTTGTGGCGGAGAATCAAGAGGATTGGTGTTCTTTTTTGTCCCTTGCTGAGTTTGCTTTAAATAACCGTCGTCAGGAGTCCTCTGATAAGTCACCATTTTTTGGTGCATATGGGTTTCATCCGCAGTTTGGGACTTTCTCGGGAGAGGGGTCTTCTGGTTTACCTGATGAGGACAGGATTCTCCTCGTCTTTGTCATCTATTTGGCAAAAGATTCAGGATAATCTAAAGAGCATGAGTGAGAGATATAAGCGTGTGGCAGATAAGAGACGTGTGCTTGGTCCGGACCTGAATGTTGGTGATCTGGTGTGGTTGTCTACCAAGAATATCAAATTGAAGGTTCCCTCCTGGAAGTTGGGTCCTAGGTTTATTGGGCCTTACAAAATCCTGTCTGTCATCAATCCTGTTGCCTACCGTCTTGATCTTCCTCAGACTTGGAAGATCCATAATGTTTTTCATAAGTCCTTATTGAAACCTTATGTTCAGCCCATTGTACCCTCGCCTTTGCCTCCTCCTCCGATTATGGTTGATGGGAATCTTGAATTTCAGGTCTCTAGGATTGTGGATTCTCGTCTTGTTCGCGGTTCTCTTCAGTACCTTGTTCATTGGGAGGGTTATGGTCCTGAGGAGAGGATGTGGGTCCCAGTGACGGACATTAAGGCCTCTCGTCTCATCAGGGCTTTCCATAGGTCCCATCCTGAGAAGGTGGGCTCTGAGTGTCCGGAGTCCACTCGTAGAGGGAGGGGTACTGTCACAACCAGACAGCTGAGAAGCTCTGACAGAGGCCTTTCAGAACCTCCTCCTTGAGTTCTCTTTGTTGTACTGTTCAGTTCCTCATCTCGTTAGCCTCTCTCAGCTGTCATGGAGTTAGACTGATTGCTTCCCTTTAAATCCCTCCCCATGGTGCATTGCTGGGCGGCTTATACTTCCTCTTGGAGTGTGTGTGCATGCTGATCTTGTTTTCCTGTCTGCTACAAAGTTAAGTGCTGAACATTTATCTGTTATTTTCTGTTTGCTGGATCCCAGGTGACCCTGACTCCCTCCGTGTCTGGAGTAGGGAGCCGGTGGTCGTGTCCCCTCACTATTGTAGGGTGTTCAGGGGTATATAGTCGAGGTACGTGGATATGCAAACCTCCACCTTTCGGATCTTTGCATAGGCTGAGCAGCCAGGGATAGTCTCAGGTCTTGTGCAGGGGTCTCCCTTTTGGTTCCTTAGCTTTGGATCCACTCAGTCATATATGCATGTTGCTTTGTCTTGTTTCCTGTACACCGTCCGTGACATGGCACTACACTACGTGCAGAATTATTAGGCAAATGAGTATTTTGACCACATCATCCTCTTTATGCATGTTGTCTTACTCCAAGCTGTATAGGCTCGAAAGCCTACTACCAATTAAGCATATTAGGTGATGTGCATCTCTGTAATGAGAAGGGGTGTGGTCTAATGACATCAACACCCTATATCAGGTGTGCATAATTATTAGGCAACTTCCTTTCCTTTGGCAAAATGGGTCAAAAGAAGGACTTGACAGGCTCAGAAAAGTCAAAAATAGTGAGATATCTTGCAGAGGGATGCAGCACTCTTAAAATTGCAATGCTTCTGAAGCGTGATCATCGAACAATCAAGCGTTTCATTCAAAATAGTCAACAGGGTCGCAAGAAGCGTGTGGAAAAACCAAGGCGCAAAATAACTGCCCATGAACTGAGAAAAGTCAAGCGTGCAGCTGCCAAGATGCCAATTGCCACCAGTTTGGCCATATTTCAGAGCTGCAACATCACTGGAGTGCCCAAAAGCACAAGGTGTGCAATACTCAGAGACATGGCCAAGGTAAGAAAGGCTGAAAGACGACCACCACTGAACAAGACACACAAGCTGAAACGTCAAGACTGGGCCAAGAAATATCTCAAGACTGATTTTTCTAAGGTTTTATGGACTGATGAAATGAGAGTGAGTCTTGATGGGCCAGATGGCTGGATTGGTAAAGGGCAGAGAGCTCCAGTCCGACTCAGACGCCAGCAAGGTGGAGGTGGAGTACTGGTTTGGGCTGGTATCATCAAAGATGAGCTTGTGGGGCCTTTTTGGGTTGAGGATGGAGTCAAGCTCAACTCCCAGTCCTACTGCCAGTTTCTGGAAGACACCTTCTTCAAGCAGTGGTACAGGAAGAAGTCTGCAAGGTAAGAAAAGCATGATTTTCATGCAGGACAATGCTCCATCACACGCGTCCAAGTACTCCACAACGTGGCTGGCAAGAAAGGGTATAAAAGAAGAAAATCTAATGACATGGCCTCCTTGTTCACCTGATCTGAACCCCATTGAGAACCTGTGGTCCATCATCAAATGTGAGATTTACAAGGAGGGAAAACAGTACACCTCTCTGAACAGTGTCTGGGAGGCTGTGGTTGCTGCTGCACGCAATGTTGATGGTGAACAGATCAAAACACTGACAGAATCCATGGATGGCAGGCTTTTGAGTGTCCTTGCAAAGAAAGGTGGCTATATTGGTCACTGATTTGTTTTTGTTTTGTTTTTGAATGTCAGAAATGTATATTTGTGAATGTTGAGATGTTATATTGGTTTCACTGGTAAAAATTAATAATTGAAATGGGTATATATTTGTTTTTTGTTAAGTTGCCTAATAATTATGTACAGTAATAGTCACCTGCACACACAGATATCCCCCTAAAATAGCTAAAACTAAAAACAAACTAAAAACTACTTCCAAAAATATTCAGCTTTGATATTAATGAGTTTTTTGGGTTCATTGAGAACATGGTTGTTGTTCAATAATAAAATTAATCCTCAAAAATACAACTTGCCTAATAATTCTGCACTCCCTGTATTGAAGGCAACAGAAAATTGCATTAGGCTTGTCAGTAAAAGCAAAAAAAGGAAGAGACCACGGTGGTACTCAGCAGAAGTGGCCAAAATCATTAAAAACAAAAAGATAGCATTTAGGAATTATAAAAAAAATAAAAAAAATAGGATGACAGGCAAATGTATAAGATTAGGCAGAGAGAGAGGCCAAACAAGTCATAAGAGCTTCTAAAGCACAGGCAGAAGAGAAATTAGCTCAGTCAGGGAAAAAAGGTGATAAGGCATTCTTAGGAAGGAAGGTATATGGAAGAAGATAAAGAACTAGCTGACTGCCTCAATGAATACTTCTGTTCAGTTTTTGCAAAGGAAAATGAAGGAGAAGGACCTCAGTTAGGAAAGAAGACTAATGAATCTTTTGATGCATGTGTCTTTACAGAGGAAGAGGTTCTAAGTCAACTGTCTAAAATTAATATAAATAAGTCACAGGGGCCTGATGGGATACACCCAAAGCTATTAAAAAAGCTCAGCGGTGAACTAGCAAAACCATTAACAGATTTATTTAACCAATAACTGGCAACAGGAGTCGTCCCAGAAGATTGGAATTTAGCAAATGTTGTGCCCATTCACAAGAAAGGTAGTAGGGAGTAATCGGGCAACTATAGGCCAGTAAGCCTGACATCAATAGTGGGAAAATTAATGGAAACCATACTTAAGGAGAGGATTGTGGAACATCTAAAATCCCATGGATTAAAAGATGAAAAACAGCATAGGTTTACTTAAGGGAGATCATGTCAAACTAATCTTATTGATTTTTTTGATTGGGTGACTAAAATAATAGATGGAGGAGGTGCAGTAGACATCGCTTATCTAGACTTTAGTAAGGCTTTTGATACTGTCCCACATATTATCAATAAAGTGCAGTCTTTGGGCTTGGATTCCCATATTGTTGAATGGATTAGGCAGTGGCTGAGGGACAGGCAACAGAGGGTTGTAGTTAATGGAGTATATTCAGACCAAGGTCTTGTTACCAGTGGGGTACCTCAGGAATCTGTTCTGGGACCCATATTGTTTAATATCTTTATCAGCGAAATTGCAGAAGGCCTTAATGGTAAGGTGTGTCTTTTTGCTGATGACACAATTATTTGTAACAGGGTTGATGTTCCTGGAGGGATACACCAAATGGAAAAGGACTTAGGAAAACTAGAGGAATGGTCAAAAATCTGGCAACTAAAATTTAATGTTGATAAGTGCAAGATAATGCACCTGGGACGTAAAAACCCAAGAGCAGAATATAAAATCAGTGATACAGTCCTAACCTTAGTATCTGAGGAAAGGGATTTAGGGATCATTATTTCAGAAGACTTAAAGGTAGGCAGACAATGTCATAGAGCAGCAGGAAATGCTAGCAGAATGCTTGGGTGTATAGGGAGAGGCATTATCAGTAGAAAGAGGGAGGTGCTCATGCCGCTCTACAGAGCACTTGTGAGATCTCATTTGGAGTATTGTGCTCAGTACTGGAGACCATATCTCCAGAAGGATATTGATACTTTGGAGAGAGTTCAGAGAAGAGCTACTAAACTGGTACATGGGTTGCAGGATAAAACTTACCAGGAAAGATTAAAGGACCTTAACATGTATAGCTTGGAAGAAAGACAAGACAGAGGGGATATGATAGAAACTTTTAAATACATAAAGGGAATCAACAAGGTAAAAGAGGAGATTATATTTAAAAGAAGAAAAACTGCTACAAGAGGACATAGTTTTAAATTAGAGGGGCAAAGGTTTAAAAGTAATATCAGGAAGTATTACTTTACTGAGAGAGTAGTGGATGCATGGAATAGCCTTCCTGCAGAAGTGGTAGCTGCAAATACAGTGGAGGAGTTTAAGCATGCATGGGATAGGCATAAGGCCATCCTTCATATAAGATAGGGCCAGGGGCTATCCATAGTATTTAGTATATTGGGCAGACTAGATGGGCCAAATGGTTCTTATCTGCCGACACATTCTATGTTTCTCAATTGAATTTAGATCAGGGGAACACGCAGGATGGGACAAAAGAGTGATGTTATTCTCCTGGAAGAAGTCCCCTGTCCTGCGGGCATTGTGCACTGTAGCGTTGTCCTGTTGAAAAACCCAGTTGTTACCACACAGACGAGGGCCCTCAGTCATGAGGAAAGCTCTCTGCAACATCTGGACATAGCCAGCGGCCGTTTGACGGCCCTGCACTTCCTGACGCTCCATTGTTCCACTGAAGGAAAAAGCACCACAGACCATTATGGCGCCCCCTCCACTGTGGCGCGTAGAAAACATCTCAGGTGGGATCTGCTTGTCATGCCAGTAACGTTGGAAACCATCAGGACCATCAAGGTTAAATTTTTTCTCATCAGAGAATAAAACTTTCTTTCACCTTTGAATGTCCCATGTTTAGTGCTCTCTTGCAAAGTCCAAACGAGCAGTTCTGTTGCGTTCAAGGAGACGAGGTCTTTGAAGACGTTTTTTGTTTTTGAAGCCCTTCAGTCTCAGATGCCATCTGATGGTTATGGGGCTGCAGTCAGCACCAGTAAGGGCCTTAATTTAGGTCGAGGATCGTCCAGTATCTTGACGGACAGCCAATTGGATCCTCCGGCTCAGTGCTGATTACATTTTTTTGGGTCTTTCACTTGACTTTTTTGTTCTATAACCCTCAGGATCATTTAAGAAATTCCAAATGACTGTCTTTCTGCGTCCCACCTCAGCAGCGATTGCGCGCTGTGAGAGACCCTGCTTATGGAGTTCAACAACCCGACCACATTCAAAAAGGGAGAGTATTTTTGCCTTTGCCATCACAATGTGTGACTACCTGACAGAAAATGACAATTAATTCACATCTTTGCACAGATTTGGCCTTTTAAAGGCATGTGGTCCTAAAATTTGGATCAGCTAAAAAACTGCCTGTTTCAGTTTAATCGTTATTTTCAATTAATTGAATGCTCGAAAAATGGTTTGTATCACTCTCATTTCTTCTTTTTGCATGTTGAAGCTCTACTTGGAACCTTCTTAAGATTCAACAATGTAACATATTATTTTTTGCCATTTTTCAAGTGGTCTTAAACTTTTGATCAGGACTGTATTTTATGAGGTATCACTTTCTGTTTTAAAAGCAGTGAAATAAAAATTTAGAAAATTTCTAATTTTTCAAAATTTTTGGTAAATTTGGTATTTTTTCATACATAAAGGTGAAATATATTGACTCAAATTTATGACTATCATGAAGTAAAATGTGTCATGAGAAAACAATCTCAGAATGGCTTGGATAAATAAAAGTGTTCCAAAGTTATTACCACATTAAGTGACACATGTCAGATTAGCAAAATTAGGCCTGGTCAGAAAGGGGGTAAATTGCCCGGTCTGGAAGTGGTTAACATGTGATCGTCTGATCACTTCTGCCATACACTGCAATGATTCACCATTTCACTCTACAGGACATTTATTGCAGATCACAGACAATGGTGCTGGGTATCTGCCCCAGCAAAACCAAATACCACAGTGCAGCACAATATACTGCCCCAGCAGAACTAAATACCACAGTGCAGCACAATATACTGCCCCAGCTAAACCAAATACCACAGTGCAGCACAATATACTGCCCCAGCTAAACCAAATACCACAGTGCAGCACAATATACTGCCCCAGCAGAACCAAATACCACAGTGCAGCACAATATACTGCCCCAGCTAAACCAAATACCACAGTGCAGCACAATATACTGCCCCAGCTAAACCAAATACCACAGTGCAGCACAATATACTGCCCCAGCAGAACTAGATACCACAGTGCAGAAGGAGAATTTGGGTGCCTACACACGCTGCAGATTTTTTATTGTTTTGCCAGCTAGGACATGGATTTCTTCACGCTGCATTACATTACTAGTAAATTACATATATATAGTATGGCATACATTTTATTCATATGTACTGTACTAGTAATGGAATATACTCGTCTACACACGACTATGTATATACTAGTACATTTCATAAATAAGGTATGTCATACATGTTATGGATATGTAATGTACTAGTTATGTAATAAATATACTGTGTTGCAAATATATATAAGACAGCTCTCACCTTTGTTGCTTTCGCAGAAGCACGGGGCCAGCCCAGACTTGACTGTGTACAAACGAAATCCAAAGAAAAAACTTGTGGTCCAGCTTCCCATAAAAAACTTGCAGCTTTATTAATAACAATAAAAAACTGTTATCAAAACACGAACCACATACAAGATCCACGATGTCTACCTGTTTTGGACTCCACAATCTTATTACTCATGACATACAGAAACATGTGGTGCATCACATTCGGCATCACATGCTCAAAAGGGGAGGAGAAATGATCAGACACCAAAAACCAACACCCAATGCATCAAAAAGAAAAAACAACATATACAGTGGATATAAAAAGTCTACACACACCTGTTAAAATGTCAGGTTTCTGTGCTGTAAAAAAATCATTTCAGAACTTTTTCCACCTTTAATGTGACCTATAAACTGTACAACTCAATTGAAAAACAAACTGAAATCTTTGGAGGGAAGAAAACAAAAAAAAAATTATAATGTCATTGCATAAGTGTGCAAAATCATGTTAAATAGGAGTCACCATACACCTGCCATCATTTAAAGTGCCTCTGATTAATCCCAAATAAAGTTCAGCTGCTCTAGTTGGTCTTTCCTGAAGATTTCTTGGCAAAAGCCATGGTCCACAGAAAGCTTCCAAAACATCAGAGGGATCTCGTTGTTAAAAGGTATCAATCAGGAGAAGGGTACAAAAGAATTTCAAAGGCATTAGATATACCATGGAACACAGTGAAGACAGTCATCATCAAGTGGAGAAAATATGGCACAACAGGGACATTACCAAGAACTGGACGTCCCTCCAAAATTGATGAAAAGACGAGAAGAAAACTGGTCTGGGAGGCTACCAAGAGGCCTACAGCAACATTAAAGGAGCTGCAGAAATATCTGGCAAGTACTGGCTGTGTGGTACATGTGACAACAATCTCCCGTATTCTTCACATGTCTGGGCTTTGGGGTAGAGTGGCAAGACGAAAGCCTTTTCTTACAAAGAAAAACATCCAAGCCAGGCTACATTTTGCAAAAACACATCTGAAGTCTCCCAAAAGAATTTTTGGGCGCAAAAACAACACTGCACATCACCAAAAGAACACCATCCCCACAATGAAGCATGGTGGTGGCAGCATCATGCTTTGGGGCTGTTTTTTTTAGCTGGAACTGGGGCCTTAGTTAAGCTAAAGGGAATTATGAACAGTTCCAAATACCAGTCAATATTGGCACAAAACTTTCAGGCTTCTGCTAGAAAGCTGAACATGAAGAGGAACTTCATCTTTCAGCATGACAACTAGCCAAAGCATACATCCAAATCAACAAAGGAATGGCTTCACCAGAAGAAGATTAAAGTTTTGGAATGGTCCAGCCAGAGGCCAGACCTGAATCCGATTGAAAATCTGTGGGGTGATCTGAAGAGGGCTGTGCACAGGAGATGCCCTCGCAATCTGACAGATTTGGAGTGTTTTTGCAAAGAAGAGTGGGCAAACTTTGCCAAGTCAAAATGTGCCATGCTGATAGACTCATACCCAAAAAGACTGAGTGCTGTAATAAAATCAAAAGGTCCTTCAACAAAAGTATTAGTTTAAGGGTGTGCACACTTATGCAACCATATTTTTGATTTTTATAATTTTTCTTCCCTCTACCTAAAAGATTTCAGTTTGTTTTTCCATTGAGTGGTACAGTTTATAGGTCACATTAAAGGTGGGAAATGTTCTGAAATGATTCATCTTTGTCTCATTTTTTTTACATTACAAAAAAAAAACTGACATTTTAACAGGGGACTTTTTATATCTACTGTATATATATAATACTGAAAAACTATAAAAAATATTGTAAAATCAGATAGTTTTTTCTGTTCAGACCTGTCGGAAAGCAACTTCCCAATTCAAACATTCATAATGCCTCGCAGCTAAGGAGTTTTTGTTTGTGTTTTCCGCCTCATAATTAGCATTCCACTCTAAACTGTTGCAAGCTTGCCATACAGTACGTGAATCTTTCAAATATCTGGGAATTAGCAATACCAAAGGTTGCAGGAGAGAATCCACCCACTCTGATAATTTCTCAGACTTAGGGCTCATGCACACAAATGTTTTTGCGTTCCGTATACGGGCCATATTTTGATTCTGTAAATGGTCCGTATACAGAACCATTCATTTCAATGGGTCCAGAAAAGATGCGGACAGCACTCTGTGTGCTGTCTGCATTCTTTGCTCCGTTCCGTGGCCCCGCACAAATTATAAGGCATGTCCTATTCTTGTCTGTTTTGCAGACAAGAATAGGCATGTCTATAATGGGCCTCCTGTTCCGTTCTGAAAATTGCGGAAGGCACACGGGCGGCATCCGTTTTTTGCGGACCACAAAAAACGGCATGGTTGTGTGCATGAGCCCTAAGAACCAATTCCAGAACTATTGGTCTCCTTTATGTATCTTATGTAAAGCATGAAAGATAGAAACGATGGGATGTTCCGCACATATATTCCATTTCTTTTTTGCTCAAAATACTCATGGCGAAACCACACTGCACCAAATCCTGCAATTTTTTTCTGATAGAGGGACAGAGGATTGCTCCTCAGTAGGAAGTAAGTTGCTGAATCTCCCAACATTTTCAAAATGTGTGATTCATACACATTACTATCTATTAGAACAACTGCTCCACCCTTATCATCTTCTTTAATTACTATATCCCATCTCTTTATTAATTCATTTAGTGCAATGTGTTCATCCATGGACATGTTGAAACCCTTCTTATGTGGAATTCCTTTCTTAGTATTAATTTATTATGTAACGCACATCAATTTTTTTCCACTAAATCCTGGAAATGATCCAGAGCAGGAGATCTCAATTGTAATGGATAAAAATCACAGTTTCATGTTTTTAAAAATTTTTGATGTATTTTGTTTGTGAGTCTCATCCTGCTCTTGCCGCATTTCCTGCAGAGAAGCTATTTGTACTAATTCCCTGAACTCTAAGGAAGAAATAGATGTGTCTGAAATATACTGTGTACTGACATCCAAAACATTATCAAAAGAATCATTCATGGTCTGGAAATGTTTTTTCAAAGTCAAAGTTCGTGCTAGTCTGTTGACATCTCTAATTGTTCGATATAGATCAAAATGAGATGTTGGAGCGAACGAAAAGGTATATCGAAAAGAATATGATATCATGTGTGAACAAGCCCCTATTTGAGGAGCTGGACAGCAAGTTGAAGGAGAATCTAACAAAATTGGAAGAGAATCTTGCAGAGATAAATACAACAGAGATCTCCTGGACTATAAATCAAATCAAATACTCCCCGCCCAATTTTAAGAAAAACAGCCCGCTCTAGCAGAAAGCGTTCAGCTAAGGTTTCCTTTAGCTCAACTGAGATTGAGTCATCTGATTCAGCACCAGAAATGAACAATTCTCCTACTAATGTTAGTGTGAATACCGCATATATACCAACAGAAAGAGGTGCAACAGGAAGGAAACCAATGGCAAAAAACGCCGGGCGGGGAGGAAACATCGCAGGAGGGCGGCGATATCCCTCTCGCCACAAGAAGGAATAAATGATCTCCAAGTGATAAATTTATCATCCACCATTTTGTCACAGACACAAGAGGATTTATTAACCACTACAGGACTGCCGTACGCAGGATTGCGTCTTTGCGGCGGCCCTGTTATTCCGAGTGGACACGCCGGGGCCTCATCTCGCGAGACGCGAGATTTCCTGTGAACGCGCGCACACAGGCGCACGCGTTCACAGGAACCGGAGGTAAACTAGCTGATCTACAGCCTGCCAGCGGCGATCGTTCGCTGGCAGGCTGTAGATGCGATTTTTTTAACCCCTAAAAGGTATATTAGACGCTGTTTTGATAACAGCGTCTAATATACCTGCTACCTGGTCCTATGGTGGTCCCTTTTGCTTGGATCGACCACCAGAGGACACAGGCAGCTCTGTAATAAGTAGCACCAAACACCACTACACTACACTACACCCCCCCCCCGTCACTTATTAACCCCTTATTAACCCCTGATCACCCCATATTAGACTCCCTGATCACCCCCTGTCATTGATCACCCCCCTGTCATTGATCGCCCCCCTGTCAGGCTCAATTCAGACGTCCGTATGTGTTTTGCGGATCCGATCCATGGATCCGCAAAACACATACGGACGTCTGAATGGAGACTTACACGGTGGTGATCAATGACATATAGCCCATATAGACTCCTTGATCACCACCCTGTCATTGATCACCTCCATGTAAGGCTGGCTCCATTCAGATGTCCGTATGTGTTTTGCGGATCCGATCCATGAATCCATTGGATCCGCAAAACACATACGGACCTCTGAATGGAGCCTTACAGGGGGGTGATCACCCCATATAGACTCCCTGATCACCCCCCTGTCATTAATCACCCCCCTGTAAAGCTCCATTCAGAGGTCCGTATGTGTTTTGCGGATCCACGGATCCATGGATCGGATCCGCAAAACACATACGGACGTCTGAATGGAGCCTTACAGGGGGGTGATCAATGACAGGGGGGTGATCAGGGAGTCTATATGGGGTAAGGCTCCATTCAGACGTCCGTATGTGTTTTGCGGATCCGATCCATGAATCCGAGGATCCGCAAAACACATACGGACCTCTGAATGGAGCCTTACAGGGGGGTGATCAATGACAGGGGGGTGATCATTGATAGGGTGGTGATCACCCCATATAGACTCCCTGATCACCCCCCTGTCATTGATCACCCCCCTGTAAGGCTCCATTCAGACATTTTTTTGGCACAAGTTAGCGGAAATTTATTTTCTTTTCTTTTTTCTTTTTTTCTTCTTACAAAGTCTCATATTCCACTAACTTGCGACAAAAAAATAAAATCTCACATGAACTCACCATACCCCTCACAGAATCCAAATGCGTAAAATGTTTTAGACATTTATATTCCAGACTTCTTCTCATGCTTTAGGGCCCCTAAAATGCCAGGGCAGTATAAATGCCCCACATGTGACCCCATTTTGGAAAGAAGACACCCCAAGGTATTTTGTGAGGGGCATGGCGAGTTCATGTAAAATTAAATTTTTGGTCACAAGTTAGCGGAAAGGGAGACTTTGTGAGAAAAAAAATATATATATATCAATTTCCGCTTAAAAAAAAAATATAATTCTATGAACTCGCCATGCCCCTCACGGAATACCTTGGGGTGTCTTCTTTCCAAAATGGGGTCACATGTGGGGTATTTATACTGCCCTGGCATTTTAGGGGCCCTAAAGCGTGAGAAGAAGTCTGGAATCCAAATGTCTAAAAATGCCCTCCTAAAAGGAATTTAGGCCCCTTTGCGCACCTACGTAGGCTGCAAAAAAGTATCACACATGTGGTATCGCCGTACTCAGGAGAAGTTGGGCAATGTGTTTTGGGGTGTATTTTTACATATAACCATGCTGGGTGAGAGAAATATCTCTCTATAATGACAACTTTGTATAAAAAATTTGGAAAAGTTGACTTTTAGAGAGATATTTCTCTCACCCAGCATGGGTATATGTAAAAAGACACCCCAAAACACTTTGCACAACTTCTCCTGAGTACGGCAATACCGCATGTGTGACACTTTTTTGCAGCCTAGGTAGGCAAAGGGGCACAAATTCTAAAGAGCACCTTTAGGATTTTACAGGACATTTTTTTACACATTTGAATTTCAAACTACTTCTCACGCATTAGGGCCCCTAAAATTCCAGGGCAGTTTAACTACCCCACAAGTGACCCCATTTTGGAAAGAAGACACCCCAAGGTATTTTGTGATGGGCATAGTGAGTTCATGGAAGTTTTCATTTTTTGTCACAAGTTAGTGGAATATGAGACTTTGTAAGAAAAAATTAAAAATAGAAAAAATCATCATTTCCCACTAGCTTGTGACAAAAAATAAAAAGTTCTATGAACTCACTATGCCCATCAGTGAATACCTTAGGGTGTCTACTTTCCGAAATGGGGTCATTTGTGGGGGTTTTCTACTGTCTGGGCATTGTAGAACCTGAGGAAACATGACAGGTGCTCAGAAAGTCAGAGCTGCTTCAAAAAGCGGAAATTCACATTTTTGTACCATAGTTTGTAAACGCTATAACTTTTACCCAAACCATTTTTTTTTACCCAAACATATTTTTTTTATCAAAGACATGTAGAACAATAAATTTAGAGAAAAATTTATATATATATATATATATATATATATATATGTCGTTTTTTAAAAAAAAATTACAACTGAAAGTGAAAAATTTCATTTTTTTGCAAAAATTTCGGTAAATTTTGATTAATAACAAAAAAGTAAAAATGTCAGCAGCAGTGAAATACCACCAAATGAAAGCTCTATTAGTGAGAAGAAAAGGAGGTAAAATTAATTTGGATGGTAAGTTGTATGACGGTGAAAGTAGTGTAGTGCAGAATTGTAAAAAGTGGTCTGGTCATTAAGGGTGTTTAAGCTAGGGGGGCTGAGGTGGTTAAAAGGGGACTGTTGTTCGCTCCAACATGTGATTTTGATCTATATTGAACAATTTGAGATGTCAACAGACTAGCACGAATTTTGACTTTAAACCTTTCAGGCCCGAATGTTTCTTTTTTTGCGTTTTAGTTTTGCCCTCCCTGCCTTCCCAGAGCCAAAACTTTTTTATTTGTCTGTTCACATAGTCATATAAAAACCGATTTGATACATATGCAAATTAACCTGAGATGAGTCAGAGCTTGAAAATATGACTCTTTTATGTTAATTTGGATATGTATCAAATCGTTTTTTTTACACAATAAAAGCACACAGAGCTATGGGCACTGGGTATTGCGGATGTGCTAGCAGCGATCTAGCAACCCATGTCCTCAGCTCTATACCCAAAATCCCGGTAACAGGTTCCCTTTAATATTGCATATGATGTAGTGGGAAGCAAGAAAAAAAAAATCTAAATGGGGTGAAATTGCCCAAAAAAAAAGCAATTCCACCACAGTTTTAAGTTTTTTTTTAATGTGTTCAGTGAAACTCGCATGATTTTGTAAGCAAGTTCAGTCAGTTTTGTCTGCGATTGCATTCAGTTGTTAATTTTTTTCCACGCGGGTGCAATGTGTTTTTATGCGTTTTTCCCACGCGTGATAAAAAACTGAAGGTTTACAAATAACATCTCTTAGTAACCATCAGTGAAAAACGCATCGCATCTGCACCTGCTTCCAGGTGCAATGCGTTTTTCACTGAAGCCCCATTCACTTCTATGGGGCCAGGGCTGCATGAAAAACGCAGAATATAGAACATGCATGTTTTTTTTTTACGCAACGCAGAACTGATGTGTTTAAAAAAACGCTCATGTACACCGACCTATTGAAATGAATGGGTCAGGATTTAGTGCGGGTGCTATGCGTTCACGTCACGCATTGCACTCTCGCTGAAAACTCACTCGTGTGAAAGGGGTCATAGTTAGGGCTCGTTTCCACGACCGTGTGAAGCCTGTGCCCATATTGCGGACCGCATTTTGCCCCGTTCCGTGGCCCTTCCGCATCATGGATGCGGTCCTATTCATTTCAATGGGTCCGCAAATCCGGAGTTGTGGAACGGAACTACGAAACGGAACACTACGGAAGCACTACGGAGTGCTTTACTGAGGTTCTGTTCCGTGCTTCCGCACTGCAAAAAGATAGAGCTTGCTCTATCTTTTTGCGGAATGGAGGGATCGCGGACCCATTCAAGTGAATGGGGCCGCAATCCCTATGCAGGTGCCCGTGCTTAGCGGACCGCAATTTGCGGTCCACTGCATGGGCACTGGCCTCACACGGTTGTGTGAACAAGCCCTCATGTGTATAAATCACAAAATTTGAAAAGGATTGGGAGATTCAGCAACTTACTTCCTACTGAGGAGCAATCCTCTCTCCCTCTATCAGAAAAAATTGCAGGATTTGGTGCAGTGTGGTTTCGCCATGGGTATTTTCAGCCAAAAAGAAATGGATTATATATATATATATATATGTGGAACATCCCATCGTTTCTATCTTTCATGCTTTGCCTATGGGCTCATGCACACAAACGTATTTTCTTTCCATGTCCATTCCGGGGTTTTTTTGCGGACCGTATACGGAAACATTCATTTCAATGGGTCCGCAAATAAAACTGAAGGGACTCTGTGTGCATTCCTTTTCCATATTTCCGTATTTCCGTTCCGCAAAAAAATAGAACATGTCCTATTATTGTCTGTATCCGCATTACAGACAAGGATAATACTGTTCTATTAGAGGCCAGCTGTTCCTTTGCGCAAAATACGGAATGCACACGGACGTCATCCGTATTTTTTTGGGATACGTTTTTTGCGGACTGCAAAATACATACAGTCGTGTGCATGAGGCCTAAGATACATAAAGGAGAGTTTCCACCCCCTATAAGACCAATAGTTGCTGGTATTGGTTCTTACTCTGAGAAATTATCAGAGTGGGTGGATTCTCTCCTGCAACCTTTGGTACCGCTAATTACCAAATATTTGAAAGATTCACGTACTGTATTGCAAGCTTGCGACAGTTTACAGTGGAATGCTAATTATGAGTGGATAACAGCAGATGTGGTATCGCTATATACCAATATTCCCCATCATTTAGCGATACAAGCTTTACAGTGGTTTTTGGTTTCTTATAGTCATTATACCACACAGCTCCAAGATTATATCTGCAAGTGGGTTGTTTAGCCCACTGGTTAAGATGCTTGCCTCTAATGCAGAAGGTTGTGAGTTCAAATCCTGGCAGAAACTTTTCTGAAATACAGACTAAATTAGATTTAAATACACTGGGTGTCCCCAAAACTGACTCCATATATGGACATAGCTATATATGGAGTCAGAGCAGGGACTCCTAAGCCATGGACTCACACTGGGGGATTCCCCCACTGTACAGTGATCTTCTGCATAGACATATAGGCTAAATTAGTTTTAAATACAATGACTCGAGCACACGCGATGCTCGCTCAACGCTAATTATTGATTGAGTCGGGAAGTATTTTTTTATTCCCCTAAAGTGGGGAAAATTGGTTTCTACCTAACAGTTTTTTTTTTTGCCTTCCTCTGGATCAACTTGCAGGATGACAGGTCGAACTGGATGGACAAATGTATTTTTTCTGCCTTATGTACTATGTTACTATGTTACTAAGATTACCGAATTTTACTCAAGCATAATTTTTTCATGTTTAATGGGGAGTATTATTTGCAGCTGTCAGGAATTTTTTGCCCTCCATAGCTAATCTATAGTATTTCTGGACCTTCATTTATATGGTAATGCCGCCAATTCAGTAATTTCAACATCAACCCATAAAGAAGAGACGGCTGGCAATACTACCCTTTTAGCGACATGTGACAAGGAACATACCAAGGGGCGAAATGTTGCGAACAAGACGCAACTGTTTGGATAGTACTGCATTTATGAGGGAAGCAGATAATATTGGTAGCAGATTGCTTGCGAGAAATTATGCTACACAGTCTATAGAGGCCAAAAAATGGTCTCTCTCTTTAGACAAAAAATAAATTTAAGGGGTTGTCCGGGTTCAGAGCTGAACCCGGACATATTCCCATTTTCACCCAGGCAGACCCCCTGACTTGAGCATCGGAGCAGTTCATGCTCCGACGCTCTCCTTTGCCCTGCACTAAATCGCACAGGGCAAAGGCATTTTCTGGAGTTCCGGTGACGAACCGGGCTCTCCATAGGGCTGCCAGGCGGACATACTCATAATTTCACCCAGGCAGTCCCCCTGATGTTAGCATCGAAGCATTTTATGCTTTGATGCTCTCCCTTGCCCTGCACTGGATCTTGCAGGGCAAGGGCTCTTTTATTTACAATAACACACTGCCGGGTGGAGGCTTCCGTCCAGCAGTGTGTCTGGTGACGTCACTGAAACTGATGGGTGGGCTTTAGCGCTGCCCTAGCCTGTAAAATGGCTAGGGCAGCGCTAAAGTCCGCCCATCAGAGCCGGTGATGTCACCGGACACACTGCTGGGGGGGAAGTCAGTGTGTTATTGTAAATAAAAGAGCCCTTGCCCTACGCGATCCAGTGTAGGGCAAGGGAGAGCATCGAAGCATCAGGGGGGCTGCCTGGGTGAAATTATGAGTATGTCCGGGATCAACTCTGGCAGTTTTGGATAGGGAAAAAAAAAAAAAAAGGGAAGTCAGTAACTTTTGTGACAGGTTACAGTAAGGAATACACAGAGATTTGTAATATCATATAGCAACATCACCCTGTTAGTGTTGATCGAGCACCGTAGTGCTCGGGGGCTCGGGTCGAACACATCGGGATGTTCGGGTGCTTGACCGAGCACCCGAGTATAATGGACGTTAATAGGAGAACCCGAGCATTAAACCAGGCACCCCCTGCTCTGAAGAGGGGAGGGTGTCTGGTTCATAGGAAAATGTCAGAAATTGGTCAATAACACCACCAAAATGGTTCGGGAACAGCATGGGGAGGATGTCTGGATGCATCTTGGACTCCCAGGTCGCTGCTGGAAAAGATGTTGTCCGAGTAGTACGCCACTTTTACAGACTGACAATAATACGCACAAAACCAAAGATAAAATCGATTTTAGAGGAAAAATTGTTAGGAAACATTCTTTCCTGTATATTTACTTGCATATAAAGTGCAAGTGCTGCCAAAAATTACAAGGAAGAGGCACTCCGATACAACCTGTATATCACATAAAGGAGGGCCTCATTCACATTGTGGTACAATTGTTCATGTAGTGCGACTCCTACACTCATAAAGCCTATGCACTAAGTGAAAGGGCTGCCAAAAATTACAAGTAACTGGCACTCCAGTACACCCTTTATTACACATAAAGGAGGGCATCAGACACACCCTTGAAAAATTATTATTGATTGCCTGCTGGTGACCCTCCATAAAATTTGGAACAAGGCACTGCTGTCACTTTGGTGACTCTAGATAAACTGGGAACGATCGCACATTCGGATGTCTGCCCTATCAACTTTTGATGTTATTTTCAGCCCAAACCATGTAGACCATGGGCAATGGGGGAATCATGGTTCGATTCCGGAGGGGGAGCCTGAGAAACAGCTACGGCTGCCACATCCAAGCAAGGCAGCATGCGTGCAAATTACCTATTAGGTATAATTAGGTGAGGGCCAGCATGTGAGATGACCCTCTAAAAAATTATATGTGATGGCCTGAAGGTGAGCTGACCCTGTAAAGGATTGTAGGTGAGGGCCTGCTGGTGAGCTGACCTCTAAAAAATTATATGCGAGGGCCTGCAGGTGAGATGACCTCTAAAAAATTATATGCGAGGGCCTGCTAGTGAGCTGACCCTGTAAAACATTGTAGGCGAGGGCATTATACGTGACAAAAAGCATGTTAATATGATGGAGGAGGAGGAGAAAAGGAAGATTCAACCATATACCCTTGTTTGTAGTGAAAGGGGTGCATGGGAATTCAGTGTATTCAGTACATTATAAACAACACATTTAAAGTGCCTTTATGTTCAGCCGCTTTCCTATGATGGAGCCAGTGCTCGGCTATTTTCGGCGGCCCCTATAGAAATGAATGGAGGGCGGCTGCACATGCGCAGTGCGCCCTCTGTTTATTTCCACGCTCTGTTCTCATTGAAGGTGCATGTTCCAGAGGTGGGACCCACACCTATCAGACAGTGGGGGCATATCGTAGCGATATGTCCCCATTGTCTGTGGTGGGAATACCCCTTTAAGGTCCCTTTTACAAGAGATGATATTACAGCAGATCACAGCAACCCTTCCCGACAATCTGCTACTTTCTGGTGGAGGAGACCGCTGTATTTACATGCAGCGATCTCCTCCAGTGTATGGGGAGAAGCGATTGTTAATGCCATAGTTTTCCCCGTAACGATTCGCTGTCTCCGGGCAGCAGAGTTTGATTACATGGCATGATCTGCCGTCGGGAAACAAGGATTTTTGTGTTAACACAAACAATCCAATTTCCTGATGAACAAGTGTTTCGCTCATTAATCGGGTAATCAGTGGTACATTTACACCATAAGATCATGGCTAATGAGCCTTACTATGAACGCTCGTTAGCAAAGATCTATGCTATTCTCAGCCCGTGTAAAAGGCCCTTTAAACACTCCTAAATGTTGCAAAAAAGCCACAAATGGCATTGCTTATGACATTTTTATACAAAAAACCTGACATATCTGGTTTGATAAACCCACACACATATATATATATATATATATATATATATATATATATTATGCTCAGTGCTGCCACATATCTGCCCACAAAAGGTATGGTGTAAATTGACTGTTCAAGCGCTATATGCAACTGTAAAAAGCAGATCTCTTTCCATTCAGAATGAATGAGGACTAAACGGAATTTTTTTTGCAGTATTTAAGTAGCCAAATTTTACACTTAAGAATGACCAGCTTGATAAATGTGCCCCAATGTCTCTTAAATACACAGCCTAGAAATAAATGTCTCTTCCTCTCATTATTCCTTTCTTAAGGCTTTATGAGTAGGCACAAAAATCTTAGGAAGGAAATTTCTCGCCTCTGAAGTAACCTGCAGAATATCACATTGTATTTCATGCACAGAGGTCAGGAATAGGGGGACCTAACTGTTATTTTGCTGTAACTTGAGTCTGAAGAGGATGAGTGGTAAAAAATTGCAGACATGGCCCAGATGGCATGCAAAAAAATGTCTCTACTAAAATGTGTCAGGCAGTGGCATACATAGAGAAGTTAGGGCCCCATAGCAAGGATCAAACCAGGCCCCCCACACAGGACAGCAGGGTTTCTGCCTAAACCCTTTTCAATGACCCTGCCTCATTTGCTAAAAGTTGTTCCTTTAGAGGGTAGAGTCCTGACCAAGTTTTCACCTCCAGTAGAAGAGAGGATGATCACAACTAAGACTGGGCCCCCTCTTGCCCTGGGCCCCATGGTCTGCTGCTATGGTATTTACGCCCCTGGTGCCGGGACAATCATTCAGTCTTAAAGGGGTTTTCTAGGCCTTTACCTAAAAAGTCTCTTTCCGCTAACGGAAAATACCTTAAGCAGTAGTTAGGGCCCATTCATACGACTGTGTGGTCGTATTGCCCGTATTGTGGACCGCAAATTGTGATTTGCAATACAGGGGCATTGGCCGTGTGAACTCCTGCCTGCGGGTGCAGGACCCATTGAGTTGGGTTTGCGATCTGCAAAATAAGGCAAAAGATAGTACATGTCCTATCTTTTGTGGACCTGAGGCATGGATCCGAAGCCCTTGGAAACACCTGTATCTGATCCTGTGGGCTTTCAGGTCCGTGCTTCTGTAGCGGAAAAGATAGAACATGTCCTATCTTTTGCTGTAGTTTGCGCATTGCGGACCCCTTCAAGTCAATGCAGGATTTACACAGCCGTTGCCCGTGCATTGGAGACCATGTGGGCAGGGCAACCATACGGTCATGTTAATGGGATCACATGATGGCCTAACTGGCTGATAGCTCTACCTCTGACGTTGGACCAGATATGCTCCTCTTCTTTCCTGTTCAGCTGGATTATGTACTGCACATTTTGACCTGTGACTACAGTATCAGCGGCATAATCAGTTCGTAAAGCAGAACTGGCCCTGGTAGTTTTTTGGGAGGTGCAGGCTGTATATTGCCTCTGCTCCTTATTGCCACTGACAATGGCCACCACACTCCTCCTCTGATGTTGCCTCCCCCTCGGCACCCTCAATCCAGCACCCATGTTCTCTCCAACACACAATCATCATCATCCTCACCCTCCACTTTTATCAGACTTTGACATGTCCTGGTGGGCTACTTGGCCCCCCTTCCAATTCACTGCTCTATATTTGCACTACTAATTGCTAATGTCACTACCAACAGCCCTACTGCCATCAGCATGGCTACAGGTATCAATACTACCGTGTTTCCCCGAAATTAAGCCCTACCTCGAAAATAAGACCTAGCCCTATTTTGCAGGGTTTTGGGAGTAGGGCTTAAATATAAGCCCTACTCCAAAAATAAGCCCTAGATACATTTTATATTTATGGAAGTGTGGGTTATTCAGCAGCTCAGGAGCTCTCACTAATGGCTCCTGAGCTGCCAGGGCGGGCGGGCAGAACCTCGGCACCGGAAATCTCCGCTCTTCCAGCTGATCGGAGGCGGGCAGGAGTTACAGCAGCACAGGCTGCAAGCACTTAGCCTTCAGTGAAGCCGCTAGCCCACGCATACATCGCGGGCTGGACAGCTTCTCTACCCTGTGCTTCCGCCAGCCTGCATGTTCTAACTTACCCCTACCGTAGATGAATGAGGCAGCAGGAGGATGTCCTTCTCCTCTCTGCTGCCTGGAGCTGGAGTTGCCGATTGGTGGCGAGCACGTCCTGCTCCCTCCCCCGCCTTCACCAATGAACACCCTGTCATCTCTCGTGCCGGATCTCCCTGGTAACGTACACATTGCTGCCTAGGGGCTCAGTGTACGTACCAGAAAGAAGTGTCGCATTGCCTCCCAGAGTACTGTACCGGTATAATAGTACTGTGCCACCCACTGACACTACCGTACACCACCCATTGTAAATTACTGTAGGGTTATGGTTACTATGGTTACTGACAGATGAGTTGTCAATGCGCTACAAGCAGGCTACTTGGACAAGAGGTGCTCATTTCAGGAAAGCGCTATAGCTAGACATGAGAAGTTGGGGCCAAAGCTTTTGAAGGAAATGTCAAGTTTGGAGAGTTACGCTGTTTTTCCAGAATGTAATGACCTGATTATACTGTATTTGAATAAATCTTGATTTTTTTGTTCAAGCATAAATGTGTGATTGTTGTTCATGGAGCCAAAATAAGCTCTACCCCGATAATAAGCCGGAACGTAGTGCTTCAGTAGGGTTCCGTTCCGTGCTTCCGTTCCGCATCTCTGGATTTGCAGACCCTTTCAAGTGAATGGGTCCGCATCCGTGATGCGGAATTCCCACGGAACTGCACCCGTATATTGCAATCCGCAAATGCAGTCCGCAATACGGCAACTGGCAAGTGTGCAGGAGGCCTAAGAAAGCAATGCAAAATGTGTTGAGGTTCATCTGGGTGCCATACTGTGGGTCTGTGTTGATGTTATTTTTTTGTGGGATTGGTGTACTTATATTGGATACCTATTGTATATCTGTATATTTTACTACAAAGAAAAAGGGGGTCAGTCAACACATCCCAATGCGTAGGTGCACGCTGCCATGGCTAGAAACACGACGAAAAAACACCACAATGCAACAGCACTCTGCAAACCATAAAGTACAATAATGCCATAGTAATACTGTAGAAAATATTCTGGTTCTAATGCTACGCTAATTTGGTAAAATTGAGATTCTTTGCAAATACATTTTGTACAAAACCATTTGGGCCCATCTGCCACACCTCAAGGCGATCTCTGTAAGACGGGAACCTAACACTAAATTCTACCTGTTTGTGCCATAACGACCACTATAAAATTCAGGGAGTATACAGTCGTGGCCAAAAGTTTTGAGAATTACATAAATATTGGAAATTGGAAAAGTTGCTACTTAAGTTTTTATAATAGCAATTTGTATATACTCCAGAATGTTATGAAGAGTGATCAGATGAATTGCATAGTCCTTTTTTGCCATGAAAATTAACTTAATCCGAAAAAAACCTTTCCACTGCATTTCATTGCTGTCATTAAAGGACCTGCTGAGATCATTTCAGTAATCGTCTTGTTAACTCAGGTGAGAATGTTGACGAGCACAAGGCTGGAGATCATTATGTCAGGCTGATTGGGTTAAAATGGCAGACTTGACCTGTTAAAAGGAGGGTGATGCTTGAAATCATTGTTCTTCCATTGTTAACCATGGTGACCTGCAAAGAAACGCGTGCAGCCATCATTGCGTTGCATAAAAATGGCTTCACAGACAGGGATATTGTGGCTACTAAGATTGCACCCCAATCAACAATTTATAGGATCATCAAGAACTTCAAGGAAAGAGGTTCAATTCTTGTTAAGAAGGCTTCAGGGTGTCCAAGAAAGTCCAGCAAGCGCCAGGATCGTATCCTAAAGAGGATTCAGCTGCGGGATCGGAGTGCCACCAGTGCAGAGCTTGCTCAGGAATGGCAGCAGGCAGGTGTGAGCGTATCTGCACGCACAGTGAGGCGAAGACTTTTGGAAGATGGCCTGGTGTCAAGAAGGGCAGCAAATAAGCCACTTCTCTCCAAAAAAAAAAACATCAGGGACCGATTGATCTTCTGCAGAAAATATGGTGAATGGACTTCTGAGGACTGGGGCAAAGCCATATTCTCCGATAAAGCCTCTTTCCGATTGTTTGGGGCAACAGGAAAAAGGCTTGTCCGGAGAAGAAAAGGTGAGCGCTACCATCAGTCCTGTGTCATGCTAACAGTAAAGCATCCTGACACCATTCATGTGTGGGGTTGCTTCTCATCCAAGGGAGTGGGCTCACTCACAATTTTGCCCAAAAACACAGCAATGAATAAAGAATGGAACCAAAACACCCTCCAACAGCAACTTCTTCTAACAATCCAACAACAGTTTGGTGAAGAACAATGCATTTTCCAGCACGATGGAGCACGATGGAGCATAAGGCAAAAGTGATAACTAAGTGGCTCGGGGACCAAAACATTTACATTTTGGGTCCATGGCCTGGAAACTCCCTAGATCTTAATCCCATTGAGAACTTGTGGTCAATCCTCAAGAGGCGGGTGGACAAACAAACTCCAAGAAGTCATTATGAAAGAATGGGTTGCTATCAGTCAGGAATTGGCCCAGAAGTTGATTGAGAGCATGCCCAGTCGAATTGCAGAGGTCCTGAAAAAGAAGGGCCAACACTGCAAATACTGACTCTTTGCATAAATGTCATGTAATTGTCGATAAAAGCCTTTGAAACGTATGAAGTGCGTGTAATTATATTTCACTACATCACAGAAACAACTGAAACAAAGATCTAAAAGCAGTTTAGCAGCAAACTTTGTGTCATTCTCAAAACTTTTGGCCACGACTGTAGGTTCCACATGTATGCTGGGTTCAATCTGCTTTTTATCATTTTTGGTGCCAAAATGGTCTCCATTAAATTCAGGGGATGCAGGTACCAACATGCATGCTGAGCCCACTCTATACCTCTCCTGGTGCCAAAAGGTATCCAGTGAGTGCAGGGAGAGCAGGCTACAGCTTTATACTTACACTAATTAAAATCAGCCTACGGGGCAGACAGACTGGTCAGGGGTGGAAGACTAAATGGAGTCAGCCACACCTGCAGTACAAACTGCAAAGAAAAAGGTCAGTCAGCACATCCCAATGCGCAGGTGCGCGCTGCCATGGCTAGAAACACAAAGAAGAAAAAAAAACACAATGCAAATAAAGTACAATAATGCCAATAATACCCATGACCAGCCTGTCTGCCCCATAGGCTGATTTTAATTAGTCTAAGTATAAGGCTACATGCACACGACCGTATGTCTTTTGCGGCCCACAAAAAAAAACCCGGATGGTATCCATATGCCATCCGGTTTTTTTTGCGGATCCATTGTAGCAATGCTTAAAATGGACAAGAATAGGACATGTTCTACTTTTTTTGCGGGGCTACGGAACGGACATACTGATGCGGACAGCACACGGTTTTTGCGGACCCATTTAAATTAATGGGTCCGCATGCTATCTGCAAAAAAAACGGAATGGACACGCAAACAAACAACCTTTATGTGCATGTATCCTAAAGCTGTAGCCTGCTCTCCCGGGAAGCCTTTTGACACTAGGAGAGGTATAGAGCGGGCTCAGCATGCATGTTGGTACCTGCATCCCCTGAATTTAATGGAGGCCATTTTGGCACCAAAAATGATAAAAAGCCGAGTGAACCCAGCATTTATGTGGAACCTGCACTCCCTGAATTTTATGGTGGTTGTTATGGCATATAACAGGTAGCATTTAGTGTTAGGTTCGCCTTGACGTGTGGCAGACGGGCCCAAATGGTTTTGTACGGAATGTATTTGCCAAGAATCTAAATTTTACCAAATTAGTGTAGCATTAGCACCAGAATATTTTCTATTACTATGGCATTATTGTACTTTATTTTGTTTGCAGAGTGCTGTTGCATTGTGTGTTTTTTGTGTGTTTCTAGCCATGGCGGAGTGCACCTGCGCATTGGGATGTGCTGACTGACCCCCTTCTTTGCAATTTGTACTGGAGTTCCATTTAGTCTTGCACCCCTCACCAGCCTGTCTGCCCCTTAGGCTGACTAGTGTAAGTATAAGGCCTCATGCACACAGCTGTTGGGCGGCCGTATTGCGGCCCGCAAACGGCGAGTCGGCAATCCATGGCAAATATGGAATGTATTTGCCAAGAATCGAAATTTTATAGAATAAGCGTAGCATTAGCACCAGAATATTTTCTATTACTATGGCATTATTGTACTTTATTTGGTTTGCAGAGTGCTGTTGCATTGTGTGTTTTTTTTCTTTGTATATTTTACTATACATACAGGTCCTTCTAAAAAAATTAGCATATTGTGATAAAGTTCATTATTTTCTGTAATGTACTGATAAACATTAGACTTTCATATATTTTAGATTCATTACACACCAACTGAAGTAGTTCAAGCCTTTTATTGTTTTAATATTGATGATTTTGGCATACAGCTCATGAAAACCCAAAATTCCTATCTAAAAAAATTAGCATATCATGAAAAGGTTCTCTAAACGAGCTATTAACCTAATCATCTGAATCAACTAATTAACTCTAAACACCTGCAAAAGATTCCTGAGGCTTTTAAAAACTCCCAGCCTGGTTCATTACACAAAACCGCAATCATGGGTAAGACTGCCGACCTGACTGCTGTCCAGAAGGCCATCATTGACACCCTCAAGCAAGAGGGTAAGACACAGAAAGAAATTTCTGAACGAATAGGCTGTTCCCAGAGTGCTGTATCAAGGCACCTCAGTGGGAAGTCTGTGGGAAGGAAAAAGTGTGGCAGAAAACGCTGCACAATGAGAAGAGGTGACCGGACCCTGAGGAAGATTGTGGAGAAGGACCGATTCCAGACCTTGGGGGACCTGCGGAAGCAGTGGACTGAGTCTGGAGTAGAAACATCCAGAGCCACCGTGTACAGGCGTGTGCAGGAAATGGGCTACAGGTGCCGCATTCCCCAGAAACAGCGGCAGAAGCGCCTGACCTGGGCTACAGAGAAGCAGCACTGGACTGTTGCATGTCATTCGGAAATCAAGGTGCCAGAGTCTGGAGGAAGACTGGGGAGAGGGAAATGCCAAAATGCCTGAAGTCAGTGTCAAGTACCCACAGTCAGTGATGGTCTGGGGTGCCATGTCAGCTGCTGGTGTTGGTCCACTGTGTTTTATCAAGGGCAGGGTCAATGCAGCTAGCTATCAGGAGATTTTGGAGCACTTCATGCTTCCATCTGCTGAAAAGCTTTATGGAGATGAAGATGTCATTTTTCAGCACGACCTAGCACCTGCTCACAGTGCCAAAACCACTGGTAAATGGTTTACTGACCATGGTATTACTGTGCTCAATTGGCCTGCCAACTCTCCTGACCTGAACCCCATAGAGAATCTGTGGGATATTGGGAAGAGAAAGTTGAGAGACGCAAGACCCAACACTCTGGATGAGCTTAAGGCCGCTATCGAAGCATCCTGGGCCTCCATAACACCTCAGCAGTGCCACAGGCTGATTGCCTCCATGCCACGCCGCATTGAAGCAGTCATTTCTGCAAAAGGATTCCCGACCAAGTATTGAGTGCAGAACTGAACATAATTATTTGAAGGTTGACTTTTATTGGTCGGATGAAATATGCTAATTTTTTGAGATAGGAAATTTGGGTTTTCATGAGCTGTATGCCAAAATCATCAATATTAAAACAATAAAAGGCTTGAACTACTTCAGTTGTGTGTAATGAATCTAAAATATATGAAAGTCTAATGTTTATCAGTACATTACAGAAAAGAATGAACTTTATCACAATATGCTAATTTTTTTAGAAGGACCTGTATATAAATTATTCTCGAGTACTTTTGTATTTTAACCTCCTTCCCAATGTTATTTTGACCACAGCATAGCACCTGGTGTGTGGATTGTGTGTCTGCTTAATACATATGTATTGTAATTATTGCACACTAATAAAGAGGATTTTTTTTTTTATGATTATTGATGGCAGTGTGCGTTTTTCTATCATATTGAGCTGGTAGTCTTGGGTTAGCACCTGCACAAATGTATTTGTTATGCATGCCTAGTTTGGATAGAGATAATGTAGTCTTTGAACTATGCATTTAATAGCACAGGTATAACAATGGTAATTAGGCAGAGGGGGCCACAGCACTCATCAATCCTATGGCTTTTCCTGGGTGCCCGTCCCTTTAAGATCCCTTCTCCACCTCAGGATCAGACCTATTCAAAGTAAATCGCATATTCAGACAGCACTCCAGTGATGATTGCAAAGTGAAATATTTATTCAGCCAGATAGGTTAGTGCACATCAGTATAGTATAGCTATACTATACTGATATGCACTAACCTATCTGGCTGAATAAATATTTCACTTCGCAATCATCACTGGAGTGCTGTCTGAATATGCAATTTACTTTGAATAGGTATACAAATGGTGTTATTGCCGTAAAATGTTTTTGCCATAATGCAACATGTTTAATAACATGGATATAATGCACTGGAAAAAAAAATGTTCAATTGCTCAGTGTTCGCAGCAGAGAAATATTGGGATGTTGTGTTGGCAACAAGCCCATGTAGAAAATAGAGGTTTTTGGGGTGTGGTGAAGCCATCTCTTTGTTCATATACAGATAAAAATAGTTTTTTTTCTTTCTTTCAGGGGGTCCTGTAATGCAGAACTGCCTGAACTGCTACAGCAGCAAGCAACTATATTAATCTACACAATTATAGCTCTCTGTCTCTCCCTTTAGTCTTCCTTTCACACTTCAATAGTGGCTTGTGTCTAGAATCGTTTTTCTTTCTTTTTTTTTTTTTGTCAGACACTGCCAGACAAACTCCTTCCAGGTCAGAACCTAAAGACAAGGTGGCACTTCTTCTCCATCAGCAAAGGGATCTCCCTGACTGCTGTCCCTCTGTTTGGCTGATGAGGCTGTCTTTCAGCCGCTGAGCCAACCAGGTCAAGCCCTCCCCCCCCCCCACTTCCTCCAAGTGTCATGATCCTCCATCTTCTTCCTCCCTAGTGGTTTTCCCTGTCAATATTAAAGGGCTTCTGTCACCCCACTAAACAGTTATTTTTTTTTTGTGTGTGTTCTTATAATCCCTATACTGCGATTTATCCATAGATAATGTGATTAATCATTTTGGTTCAGTAGATTTTGCTAAAAACGCACTTTTATAATATGTAAATTACCTCTCTACCAGCAAGTAGGGCGGCTACTTGCTGGTAGCAGCCGCATCCTCCTATCATAAAGACACCCCCTCCGCATGTTGATTGACAGGGCCAGCGAATGGGATCGTTCTCTGCTGGCCCTGTTTGCATTCAAAATCTGGCGCCTGCGCCGTACCTGTCTTCAATCGGCGCAGGCGTACTGAGAGGCGGACGCTCGCTCGGCCGCTCCATCCTCAATGCGCCTGCGCCGATGACGTCACATCTACACCCGGTGCAGGCGCATTGATGATGGAGCGGCCGAGCGAGCGCCCGCCTCTCAGTGCGCCTGCGCCGATTGAAGACAGGTACGGCGCAGGCGCCAGATTTTGAATGCAAACAGGGCCAGCAGAGAACGATCCCGTTCGCTGGCCCTGTCAACCAACATGCGGAGGGAGCGTCATTATGATAGGAGGATGCGGCTGCTAGCAGCAAGTAACCGCCCTACTTGCTGGTAGACAGGTAATTTACATATTATAAAAGTACATTTTTAGCAAAATCTACTGAACCAAAATGATTAATCAAATTATGTATGGATAAATCGCAGTATAGGGATTATAAGTACACCAAAAAAAAAACAAAAAAAAAGAACACTGTTTAGTGGGGTGACAGAAGCCCTTTTATATTGACAGGGAAAACCACTAGGGGGGAAGAAGATGGAGGATCATGACACTTGGAGGAAGTGGGGGGGGGGGGAGGGCTTGACCTGGTTGGCTCAGCGGCTGAAAGACAGCCTCATCAGCCAAACAGAGGGACAGCAGTCAGGTAGATCCCTATGCTGATGGAGAAGAAGTGCCACCCTGAAAAAAGAAACAAAAAACAAACAGTTTAGTGGGGTGACAGAGCCCTTTAACAGTAAAATGGCTCTGGGAGACAATTTTATGTGGTTTGTCCAGATCAATTTGCAAAAGCTTCAGATTCATTTGTGAAATTTATAATGAATCTGATTTATTTAGAATCAATTCGCTCATCTCTAAATTGCCGTGGGCCTTCTGCCCTTGGATTCGATGCATCAAGGGGAGACTATCTCTGAATGTACACCACCTATGAGAGCCTATATGACCGCACACGGACACTGTTTGCCAATTTACTTAACTGCATAGGCTCTACCATCCGCATAAGCCTTACATTGGTTACACAAGTATCCGCATAGAGATGGAATAAACAACAATTAATCATAGTATAAATTTGTATATATTGTAGGTGCTCTGTTCTTAGAAGATTACACATATATGACAACATCTTGTTATTCATGGCAATTATTAAACTTCTAGGAAATAAAGAAAAGCTTCCTTCGTGTGCTTTGGTCATCTAGGGGTCACATACATCTGGTAGGTTCTTGGTACTCCTCCATTTTTGTTTGGTTCTGGAGTTATTTCAAGATCCTCAGGGGCCACTTCTGATTTCAGGTAAAATCTTTGTAAAATGGTGGTAAGGAAAATAAATATTTCCATCCGTGCCAGACCCTCTCCAATGCAACTTCTTTTGCCTATGGTAAGGGATGACATATAGAGATAAATTAGTTTGACATATTTGTAGAATATACACTACGTGCAGAATTATTAGGCAAATGAGTATTTTGACCACATCATCCTCTTTATGCATGTTGTCTTACTCCAAGCTGTATAGGCTCGAAAGCCTACTACCTATTAAGCATATTAGGTGATGTGCATCTCTGTAATGAGAAGGGGTGTGGTCTAATGACATCAACACCCTATATCAGGTGTGCATAATTATTAGGCAACTTCCTTTCCTTTGGCAAAATGGGTCAAAAGAAGGACTTGACAGGCTCAGAAAAGTCAAAAATAGCGAGATATCTTGCAGAGGGATGCAGCACTCTTAAAATTGCAAAGCTTCTGAAGCATGATCATCGAACAATCAAGCGTTTCATTCAAAATAGTCAACAGGGTCGCAAGAAGCGTGTGGAAAAACCAAGGCGCAAAATAACTGCCCATGAACTGAGAAAAGTCAAGCGTGCAGCTGCCAAGATGCCACTTGCCACCAGTTTGGCCATATTTCAGAGCTGCAACATCACTGGAGTGCCCAAAAGCACAAGGTGTGCAATACTCAGAGACATGGCCAAGGTAAGAAAGGCTGAAAGACGACCACCACTGAACAAGACACACAAGCTGAAACGTCAAGACTGGGCCAAGAAATATCTCAAGACTGATTTTTCTAAGGTTTTATGGACTGATGAAATGAGAGTGAGTCTTGATGGGCCAGATGGCTGGATTGGTAAAGGGCAGAGAGCTCCAGTCCGACTCAGACGCCAGCAAGGTGGAGGTGGAGTACTGGTTTGGGCTGGTATCATCAAAGATGAGCTTGTGGGGCCTTTTTGGGTTGAGGATGGAGTCAAGCTCAACTCCCAGTCCTACTGCCAGTTTCTGGAAGACACCTTCTTCAAGCAGTGGTACAGGAAGAAGTCTGCAAGGTAAGAAAAACATGATTTTCATGCAGGACAATGCTCCATCACACGCGTCCAAGTACTCCACAACGTGGCTGGCAAGAAAGGGTATAAAAGAAGAAAATCTAATGACATGGCCTCCTTGTTCACCTGATCTGAACCCCATTGAGAACCTGTGGTCCATCATCAAATGTGAGATTTACAAGGAGGGAAAACAGTACACCTCTCTGAACAGTGTCTGGGAGGCTGTGGTTGCTGCTGCACGCAATGTTGATGGTGAACAGATCAAAACACTGACAGAATCCATGGATGGCAGGCTTTTGAGTGTCCTTGCAAAGAAAGGTGGCTATATTGGTCACTGATTTGTTTTTGTTTTGTTTTTGAATGTCAGAAATGTATATTTGTGAATGTTGAGATGTTATATTAGTTTCACTGGTAAAAATAAATAATTGAAATGGGTATATATTTGTTTTTTGTTAAGTTGCCTAATAATTATGTACAGTAATAGTCACCTGCACACACAGATATCCCCCTAAAATAGCTAAAACTAAAAACAAACTAAAAACTACTTCCAAAAATATTCAGCTTTGATATTAATGAGTTTTCTGGGTTCATTGAGAACATGGTTGTTGTTCAATAATAAAATTAATCCTCAAAAATACAACTTGCCTAATAATTCTGCACTCCCTGTAATAATGCTGAACGACCTCAATAACTTCTAAAAGGTTATTTCAGGAACTCACTAAGGGGTCTATCATTTTTCATGCAGCTCTGCTTTTTCTGTCAAATGTGATGGTATAAATTTCAGCTAGATAAGAACATGGGCGAAGTTATGTGGGGACTGTAGCCCATCCATAAGGGCACTTGGAGTTGCCACTTTTCTGAGGTCACTTTCTGGGATCCAATGCCATTAGAAAAAAAAATACGAGCCACAAATATGGCTGGGTAAATGTGCCTTACATATGTGTGATACCTAGAGCTTGTCACAACCCTTTCTACATGTGATCTGTGATCCTATGTTAGAAGACATGGTCATATTGGAAGCCCCCACTGTATTGGCAGTTGACCACCTCATCGCTCTGACCTATTTACTCATCTGAAACAATCACTATCTTCCCCCTACTTGACTAAAACAAATCTGGTAAGTTATGACAAGCTATGGATTATACAGTATATTAATATATACTAATGCAACAATGCTCATACACATTACCTAGAGAGAAAGGTACAAAAGCCTCATTTTTCTGGAAGCTGCCGTATTCATTCAGAAAGTTTGTAGGATCAAATTTTTTTGGGTTCTTAAAACATTTGGGGTCTTTTAAGACGGAGGTCAGCAAGGGGAAAATGACAATGTCCTGCAAACATAAATAAGCAAATGTGAAATTTGTTTTACTGTATATATAAAAGTACATTTCAACAACACAAAGACATCATGGGGTTTTATATGGTTCACCATCACATTACATTCCTGTTGTTTGTGGGTGGCTTCTGGTTTACTCTCCTTAACCCCCCAAAATGTTCTATGAATTTATGTGCATACTGTATTTCATTTTTGCTAAGTTTGGGGTTCACATAAAGTCAGCAAATATGACTACAGTAGATTGTAATTTCCTGAAGAAAATACATAGGGCACATTTATTAAGACCAGCATTTTAGGCGCAAGTCTTAATAGGCCTCTACGCTGGTGATGGATCGCTGAAGTTATGTAGAGGCGCTGGCCTCTACATAACTTTGATGCATCCAGCACCCATTCCAAATGTAAACCAGTACCTTGCTGTCTTACATTTGGACCATTTTCTACACCTAAGCCAGGCATAGAAAATGATGAGTGAGACAGGCCTGCCGACCCATCCTTTTACATGGCCACTAGACCTAGCATGAGCGGGGAAGAAGTCGCTGATTCTGCTGCACCATGGCGTGCGACAGAATCTGCTCCGGATATATGCCACAAAAGAGGCATATATCTGGTCATAAATGACCCCCACAGTGCTTGAAAAGGGCTGATAGTGTGCGTATGTGAAAGTGAGTGAGAAAAGGGGACATACGTTGGTGCTGTGTCTGTGAGACTCAATGGTAGTTAGACTGTGACAAGTGTTTTGATCGAATCAAAGTTCACGAAGTGGACTTCGATCCGAATGTCAGAGAAAATTAAATTCGCTTTGAAGCCAAATTTCCTTGGGACTTAAGACTCAGTTCACCCTTCACTTATTTGGCCAGTTAGGAGTCAAAAACTGACCAAATAACTGAAGTGTGAACTTAGCCTCACAGGTAAGAGAACCTGTTCTGTTACACGCTGATACAAGTAGTAGCCCCAGGACAGAGTAAAGAGGTTGTCAGCTGTAAGTTTGTGTTGACGTCACTGTTTATTTTTCCCTTCTTGTGATCCATCAGAAGAACAACCCCAAAAAAAGGATTCTGTCTGTGGAGCATCTGCCTTCACACGGTCATCTGACTATGTGATAGAGGCCCCATGCTCAATTTGCATGAGTTTTGGCCATTAAACTCTGAAATCGTTTTAATTAGATGGAAGAGAAGTCTTGCATGCAGGACTTTAATGGCCTCTATCACACGGTCAGTATTTGGTCAGTTTTGTGCATCAGTATTTGATCAGTATTGGTAAGACAAAAACAGGAGTGGGTCCAAAACATGTGATGGAAATATTTGCATGTCTTCTGCATTTTGGACCTACTCCTGCTTTTGGAATCCGAATCCTGATGCAAAATACTGACTGTGAGAGAGAGACTTTTTGGATGCTCCAAAAACAGAATATGTTGTGCTTCTCGTTTTTTGGTTCTTCTGACAGATCAGAATGGTAAAAAAAATGTGATGTCAACAAGGCCAAACAGTGGACCCATCACAGAAAAGTGAGGGTGGCAACAGCATAAGGAGTCTACATAGTGGCCCAGTCACAGTGGGGATGGTGGCAACAGCATGAGGAGCCAACATAGTGGCATGGTCATAGAGTGCTGAGGGTGGCAACAGCATGATGAGCCAACAAAGTGGCCCAGAAAACAGCAGTTGCAGTAACAGCACAAGATGGTGGATGGTAGTAGGAGAAGACGGCAGAAGATGCACCTGGGGTGGCAGGGTACAGTCCAAGTATGCCATCACCTGCTGGTTCAGGTTCTGCTGCCTGTCCAACTTCTGCTGCTCGGTGGTTTCTTCAGTTGACAGGTGAAAAAAATGCTCATTGGAGACTCAAGACTTTAGTGTTGCTCCTGCCCCCCCCCCCATCTCCAGAAGTCATGGCAGTGGAGCGTAAGTGCAGGGGGTCCCCCCAGTCAGAACTTCATGAGGACTGGCAATGGCATACATAGGCAGCGACCATCCATCTACATAGGATATTAGTTGAGTTTTTCATCCCTCTCAGCAGGTTTAAAAAAAGGCCATGTCTCCTGACCCCTGGCTAGCCAGATTTATCAGCATCTGCTCCAGGACATGGAGTGTAATTACATCATTCATCTCATATTCCTGGTGACTGACAAATAAAATGGCCTCCTCAAAGGGCCTGAGCAAACAGCAGTTGTCACGCATGAGCTTCCACTGGCAAACATCAAGTTACACAGGGGAGTACTTTTGTCCTCCTGCATCATCAAGAAATCATTCACGGCATTCCTTTACTTATATAGTCAATCCATCATGAGCAGGGTGGAGTTCCAATGTGTGGAAACGTTGCATATGAGGCAATGTTTGCAGCTCAAGGAGGCCGTGTTTTGCAGGGTAAGAGTGGCTAAGGTCCATTCACAGTTTTCTGGCCATTTTCAAGATGACTTGCAGTTAGGTGGAAGACTTCAGGAACCAGTTTGCAACCAGATTAAAGATGTGCGCCATACAGGGTGCATAGGTCAGCCATCCTAGATGCAGTGCGGACACAATGTTCTTTCCGTTATAGGTGACCATGGTTCTAATCTTCAGTTGGTGAGGAGACAGTCAGGATTTGATTTCTTGGTTGATGAAGTGGAGCAGTTCCTCGGCGGTGTGACTCCGTTCGCCCAGGCTGACCAGGTACAGAACAGCGTGACACTGCTGTGCTCTGCATAGGTGGTATGCAGAAGGACTACTGTGAACTATGCTTACAGTGGAGGCTGTGGACAAGGTGGAGGATGAGGACGTGGAGGAGGACATTGGTGCCAAAATCTTAGCATAAGGAAGTGGAGGCGGAATTGCCATCACCTGGCCAAGTTGCTGGTGTGCCTGGGTCAGAACCACATTTACCTAGTCGGCCATAAAGGACATATATTATCCTTGACCATAGATACAGCTCCACACGTCAGCGTTGCAGTGAACTGTACCAGACACCGACAAGCTCAAGAACTGACCCACCTTCTACTCTATGTATGTATGCAGGGCTGGTACACCTTTTTTTAGAGAAGTAGTGTTTGCTTGGGACCAGCAACTTGGCTAGGAGCAGGTTCAGCTTCTGCGCTGTTGAATGAGTGAATGCATACTGTTTTCTCTTTGCAATCGCCTCGGTGATCGATTGTCTGCAAAACCCATGACCAAGAGTAGGAGAAGGAAGGATGGCAAGGAAATGCAGCTCCCTTCTGCTGAGGTGGTGGAGCCCTAACTGCTGAAGAAGGGGTGGGTTCTGCTGGGAGATGAGTCAGACTTTAATGCTACATTAGCGCCACGGTATTCCTAGACCACTTTATTGTGACACTCCATGTGTTGACGCAGGGCTGTGGTGCCAATATTGGCAACCTGGCCACACTTCACCTTCTGCCCACAGATCCTATATACAGCCATGCCGACGTCCTCCGGCGACTTGATGAAAAATTCCCACAAAGACGAAAAATGCCATTTTACCCCTACCACTGCATGATGACTGCCTGCCTCTATGAAGCCATGCACAGCTAGTTTTTTCTGGACAGGTAGGCTCCTGAGTAGTAGACGGTCTACCTCAGGCATGTTTGGCTTCAGATTTCACACTGCTGCCACCCTGCTGGCTCATGGCCATGCTTGCACTTGTCTGGTTTAGCAGAACGCTGCCATCCTGCTGCTGTCTCAATGGCAAGCTGCCATCTTTGCCCGCTGATGATGATGATGAAACCCCCTCTTCACCCTGCTCCCACGTGCGATCGGCTACATCATCATCCACTACTGTCTGCTTATCACTTATGTCACCCTCACCAGTCTCATGGACGCTCGCAACACCTGCTCCCACGCGACTCTCATCATTGCTACTTGCATGACTACAGGAGGAAGCAGTGGACTTCACCTCCAAATCTGGGCTGAGCAGTAGCTGCTGACTGTCCTCACTAATATTTGACAGCGTCAGAGCTGGCAGCATACATCACTTGCCTGGCAGAAGGAGCAGCAATGGAAAGAGGTAGGTTCAGGACAGGTGGGGGCACATGGCTTGTTTCTAGGCCATGCCAACTAAGTGTGGTGTCAGAGAAACCCACTGACTCCAGACAATGTGTGTCTGATGTCAGTTGAGATGAAGTTGAAGGCCGAGTCAACCTTTCAAGGAGAGCGGGACTGGTAGTCAAAACACGATCGCTGGACACTGGCAGCTCTGGCCCGTTGCTGTGGCTGCTGCTACCAGCACCCCTACTTCTGCTGCTACTTCAGCTGGCTCCAGCAACATTTTTGCCACTGCCCGTTCCTTTGGCACCTCTTTGTTGTACATACTGTACGGTAACAGTAACTGTATATGGAAAATAAGTTATTCAATGTCAATGTGGACATCACACTAACAGTTGTATTACACAGATTATTCACACCAATATGAGAATCAAAGCTTAATAGAATTGCTTATCTAGTAAACACGGTGGGCACCTAAATAACGGTTAGATTACACAGCTTTTTCACCCCAATTTGAGAATCAAGGCCCTATGATCAGTTCACTGCAAAATGGCGGAGACAAGGCAGGATGAGGCTTTTTATAGGGCTGTGACATCACAGGGGCTGGCTATCTGCTGGCTGCAAAGCATTATGGGTGATCCTTCATTCCTGGACTTCTTACTTTCACTTTGCATCTGAGGGGTTCTATGACAGGGGCGGCACTATCGCCCTTCCCCATTATTGCGGCAGCTACTCACAAAGAAATTTATTTCTGAAAATTCTGTGAAGCAGCCAAATCGAGTTTAAGAACTTCGCTCATCACTAACTGTGACTGTACCAACATCCATGGTAGATAAAATTTAAATCTCCAAACATGCCGCCATTCATTTTTATGGCTTTTTTTTTCTCAACTTTTAATGTAAATTTATAAAAAAAAACTACAAATTTGGCACGCCTCTCAGCTTTACACAGCTTTAACAGAGTTTGTACGTTAAGAGGTTTGGAGTTTATTAATCGCAGAATTCTGCCATTTGTTTCTAAGGGTGTTTTTGAATTTTAAACATAAATTTATAAAATCCCATTAACCCGAAAAATTCATGGCACACCTCTCAGTGCTGAGAGTTTCGAAACAGAGTTTGAGCAGAGTCTGTACGTTAAGCGGTTCAGGCTGTATTCATTGCAAAAAAATAAATTTATTAAAAACTAGAAATCGACTCCAGAAATAGTTAGCACGACTCCGGCACCGAGAGCTTTGAAACGCATTTTTAACGGTCTGTATGTTAACCAGTTTGGGTAGTATTAAAGGGGTTTTCTCATTATCTCATTGCTAGGATATGCCCCCATTGTCTTATAGGTGTGGGTCCCACCGCTGGGTCCCGCACCTATATCGAGAACGGAGCGCCGCAAGTGAAGGAGGGCGCCCTGTGCATGCGCAGCCGCCCTCCATTAATTTTCTATGGGGTCGGCGAAAATAGCCGAGTGCTGGCTCAGCTATTTCCGTCGGCCCCATAGAAATGAATGGAAGTGGGGGTTGCGCATGCACGGTACGCTCCCATTCACTTCTATGGGGAGCCGGCTTGGAGGTGGCCGGACCGGAGTCCTCCAGCCACCCCCTTGCGGGGCTCCATTCTCTATATAAGACAATGGGGGCATATCCTAACAATGTGCCCCCATTATCTATGATGAGACAACCCCTTTAATTGCAGAACCCTGCTATTCATTTCTATGAGGGATTATTTTTATATTTACATATTTACTGTATATATGTACGTATGTTATTAGATTTTTTATTTTTAAATTTATATAAACATAAATTTATTAAAAATAACAAATCACATTGACTCCAAACGCACACCTCTCCGAGAGCTTCAAAACACACTTTGAGTGGAGTCTGTTCCTAAAGCGGTTCGGGTTATATTAATTGCAGAAAACCAGAAGAATATAATATAAGAAGATGAGGAATATCAATATAATGCCTTTTCAAGCACTATAGAAAGCTGACCTTGGGAATGTGGTATCCTCTGAATGTTGTGTCTTGACCAGTTGCGTGCGGAAGTCCCAAAGGTGTGATGTCAGCAAACCTCTGAATTTCATGGATAACAGCATCCGTGTAAGGCATCTGGACTCGATCTTCTACTGAAGGACATTGATTTTGGCCAATCACCTGATCCATCTCCTCGTGAATTTTTTCTTTTGGCACATAATAAAAGGTAATAGACACAAGTCAATTCTCGATTGCCCATTTTCAGAATGGAGTATATATTATTGCAGAGCCTCGTAGCATTATACTGTATAGATCTATATACATGGTGCCAGGAAGGAGGTCAGTTTCAGGTGCCAACATCACCAAAGATCTATAATCCACGTCCCATCTTAGAGATTAGGACTATATCTAGAGAAATTCAGGATTCCAATAGTTGACCTTCCCCCTTATGTCATGTCACACATAACGAAAGGGGGTAGGTTGTTATTGGCTGCAACTCCCCACCCTGTGATCTGCACACCAGGGAGATGCAGCGACTGCTGTGGAGGGATCCAGAAGGACACAGGCGTAGGGGACCAGGTAAGTATTCTCTGTATGAGAGGTCTGGGCATTGTGGGTGGGGTTTCCAGGTTCCAGTTCCTGTTTGTGAACGGGCTCATCGACCATTAGAGCATCTATAAATTATATCTACTTGGAGTCCTGAATTTCTCTAATTTGTGATGATAAGTTTTGAAATATTCAATTCGGCTGCTTCGCCGGACTTAACAAGAAATTCGATTTGTAACGAAGTATGAAGTGAGGAATCACATTCTATTGTATGCTGTGGGCGCAATGGCGTGGAACAGCGATCGCGTCACCCCTCATCATTGAACCCCTCAGATGCCGCATTCAATGCTGATCGCAGCAGTACTTTCAGGGGTTAAAAAAAAAGTACATACTCACCTTATCGACTTGATCGCAGAGAGGCCGTTGCGGCCATCTTGATTGAAGAAAATGCGGCAAATCTTGGGTGCGTTCCTGTTGTAACTGCTATTCACTAATAACTGATGTCTAAAGTAATTGTGTCTTCCATTTGTGTACATCATAGGTCTAAATTTTATGTATTTAGGGACACATTTATTAAGACCGGCGTTTTAGACCCATAGCTGCCGAAGGCCTCTCCATAACTTTGGCGCATCCAGCGCCAGTGCTAAATGTAAGACAGCTTCCTAGCTGTCTTACATTTAGACCTTTTTGTACACCTGAAACAGGCGTAGAAAATGGTACATGGGATGGGTCTGCCGGTTCCTCCAACCCACACCCACAATTTAAGACCTGGCGTGAGCGGGGAAAAGTCACAGATTTTACAAACTGTCATGTAGACATAAAAATACATTTCAAGTGAGCCAATCTTTTCACATGTATCTTTGTCATATCAGATGATCTTTTTTCATTGGATTTTTATTTTGTCCAGGGATTGTTGAGGATTAGGGTGCGTTCACACGACCATATCCATTTTTAAATATTAATACTGGCCGTGTGCATTCCATGTTTTGCGGATCGGTACGTCCTGCCCTATGATAGAAATGCCTATTCTTGTTCACAAAATGGAAAAGAATAGGACATGTTGTAGCCTTTTTGTGAGGCGGACATGCGTATTCGGACATGCTGTCAGCTTCTTTTGCAGCCCCAATGAATGGGTCCACATCCGATCCGCAAAAAATGTGGATCGGATGTGGACCGAATGGATCTTTATAAAAACATAGCTGTTTTATTTCCCAAAAAACTGTGCCACATCTGTTCACAGCACCTTTTATTTCAACTGAGCTGAGCTGCAAAATGAGGCAGAACACATAGACAGGTGTGGCTCTGTTTTTGGTAGAAAGCAGCCATTTTTTTTCTAATCCTGGAGAGCATATTTAAAGACATTTTTTAGTAGTTAGATACTGATGACCTGAGTCGGATACTCCACACGCTATTTGAAGAAGTCACCAGCACAGAAAACTATACAGTGGATGAACGTCTCTGTCCACTGGGTTGTTTCTTCTGCCGGCACACTGCAGCTCAGCTCCTGTTCCCCTGAATGGGAGCGTATCTGCGGTATCCTGGCATGGTCACTACACAGTGGACAAAAGCTTATGTCCCATTCACAGTATAGTTTCCATTGCCAGTGGCTGCCCAAAACAGCAGATTGGTGGCATGTGGGTTATCGAACCCCACTGATATGATAATGATGACTTATCCTGAAAATAGTCCATTAGTATCTACGTACTGGAAAACTTTTGTAACCCTCACAACTCTCTGATAGGATACTAATAAATGCTTACTTTGCACATCGGGGTACTTGAGCAGATAGAGTAAACCATATTTCATGGTTGTGCTTGTTGTTTCTGTGCCAGCAAAGAAGAGGTCTATGACAGTGCCAAATAAATTATCAAAGTGGAACTCCGTTTTCGGATTGTTCTTCTCCTGTAAAGTCACAAAGTATTTGAGATTATTATGTATGTCTATCATGGTGATTTGGCAATTGCATGTTAGGCTATATACAGTAGATACTATAAGAACTAGCTTGCTTTCTGTTTTATTAAAACACTTCACATATAGAAATGTTGGACGTCACCTTCTCCATCTTTATTAAGAAGCAGTCAATGAAGTCCCGAGGACAATTAGGGTCAAGTGTCGCTTTGTGACATTCCAAGGACTCTGCAACAAAGTCTTTCAGTTTTTCCAGATTTGTAAATATCTTTTGGTGGGGTCCAGGAAGAAAGTGGAAAGTCTTGGGAAAGATATTGAGAAGCTGAAAAAAAGAGTGGAGAAAAAGGCACTATTAGTACGGGGGAAAAGGTTCTATTAGTATGGTCCTTCAGAATTCATTGTTATGTGATATTCTTATAATCTCCTAGTTTTACCAAGAGTTATGGAGTATGTGAACTTACTATTCCCCATGTGGAAGACAGAAGTAGGGCCATTTCTTTCAGTAAGGTAAGAAGTGTCCTGAACTTATGATCTTCATACTCAAAACGTTCTCCAAACACTATTGAGCAGATAACATTGGACACTGCCAAGGTCAGCAGATTAGTTGGGTCAAAGGGCGTTCCTGTAGGGAAATATCCATTATTTTTAAATCAATGACTTGAGAAATTTGTTGGCTGAACACTCGGCTGTTACTTCTCTCGATTCTCCTATCCATGTACATTGTGTAAATGTAGCGAATGAGGAGAAGGGTGAAAGCCATAGCCAGACACCTCTGCCAGTGACTTCTCTCCTAAAAACAAAAGGAGCAGACAGTTGAAATCCAGTGTGCCTAATCATTATCTCTTCCGACATCTTCCCCAAAGTCCAACATAGATCTAATGTGTATGGCCAGCTTTACAATTCATATCTTAGCAGAATCCATCACATTTTGATTCCGACATTTTGAAATTTTATTACAACCAGGTCATATAATGGCACTGGAAGTTATAGCATGGCAGTCCTGATTGAAATGACTTGCGTTGTACAATGTACACAATAATTGCAATTTACAAAGGGATTTCACCCCGTAGTACATTTTGCAACTGGATCATGCGATCGGGAGGATCAGAAAAGCTCACGGCAGAAGTCTTTAGAGACATAACTCACATAAAAGGCCTGTTAGCGGTCCGTGGACCCTTCAATACAACGGCAAAACAAGGGGAAAAAAGGAATGCGTCCACCCTATGCAAACCAACAAATAAACGTAGAAATATTTTATTACTGAGTACTAGTTCATATGCAAAAAATAAATAAATACATAAAAGGATGAAACTGTAAAAAGAGCCAGGGGCTCACATGAGCATTGGACAAAGAAGCAAGCCTGAAAAAAACAGCAGCTCACATAGGAGAGAAGAGAATCACTCTGCTCTCTCTTTAGGCTAGGTCTACACGATGACATTTGTCGTGTGACACTACAGTTGTGTTCAAAATTATTCAACTCCCACTGAAATTGAGTGTTTTGGCCAGTTTGACATTGATTTTGATCATTTCAGTCATCTTGTTTACAATTAAATCAAAGAGGCTCTTGTAAGTCAGACAAATATAACATAACATTTATAATGAAATAACCAGAAATGTATTTTCTGTGCTCACATCATTATCAGTTTTATTCAACCCCCAAGTGACATTCAATCTTAGTACTTAGTACAACATCCTTTTCCAGTTATAACAGCTTTTAAACGTGAAGCATAGCTTGACACAAGTGTCTTGCAGCGATCTACGGGTATCTTCGCCCATTCTTCATGGGCAAAAGCCTCCAGTTCAGTCACATTCTTAGGCTTATGCGCTGCAACTGCTTTCTTTAAGTCCCACCGCAGGTTCTCAATCGGATTTAAGTCTGGTGACTGCGATGGCCACTTCAAAATGTTCCAGCCTTTAATCTGCAACCATGCTCTAGTGGACTTGGAGGTATGCTTGGGATCATTGTCCTGTTGAAAGGTCCAACGTCTCCCAAGCCCCAGGTTTGTGACGGACTGCATCACATTTGAATCCAATATCTCCTGGTACTGAAGAGAATTCATGGTACCTTGCACACGCTGAAGCTTCCCTGTACCTGTAGAAGCAAAACAGCCCCAGACCATGATTGACCCCCCGCCATGCTTCACAGTAGGCAAGGTGTTCTTTTCTTCATAGGCCTTGTTCTTCCTCCTCCAAACATAGCGTTGATCCATGGGCCCAAACAGTTCTAATTTTATCACAAGACACGGAGGCTCCTATTGCATATAACTCTCTTTACTGTTACCATAGCAGCAAAGAAGAACATGTCAATCAAAAGAAAAAACCATAACAACTGACTCCTCCCCTCCATCCCAGTATATATTGTCTCTCCCCTCTGGGATCATCCTCTTTCTTTGCTGCTGCCATGGCAGATAAGTAGTTTCCTTTTGCTGTATATCATTCTGTGTGTTGGAGTTTTCCTTTTAGGGTTTTCTCCTCTTTGCTTACTTGCCCAGGTATCCCCTGGTCACCTTATTCCCCAGGGACCTGGGTTCTGCGGGAATTTACTGAATTTTATGTATATATAGTTATTGCCCCTCCTTTTGTGTATCGCCGGGTCATTTGTTTTTCCCCTTACTTGCCGATACTCGGTTATTTATCCTCGGTCTTACCCATTTCCTTCCCTCCGTTCCTGTCCCGGTCTCCGGTCTCCAGTGCCTGCTATTTACCTCTGTGCTCTCCGTTGCGGCCGAAGTCTCGCGATTCGCGAGATTTCGGCCGCCATCTTAGTTTTCCCCAGCGCTCGCCCGAGATCTCGCGATAGGCGGGATTTCGGACTCCCACGGCTCTAGGGTTTCCTACATCGCGGGCCTAGTACCCGCCTCCCGCCCTCTTCCTTCCGGTTGCGACGCGCGCTTTTTCACAGCACTCTTCATATTGCAACAGCAGTCTCACTCCGGTCCCTGTGACATCTACCTGCTACATTTTCGGTAAGCTTGGGCCCCCTTATCGGCGCTTTAGTTTGTCTTCCTTGAGTGCAGGCCCTCATTAGCGTTTTTTTCCTTCTTTTACAGGTCTGTCCTTCTGGTGGTCTGGGGTGACTAACTCCTACCACTTATCATGTCTCGCCGTAGTTCCTCTTCCAGGCAGGATGCCCCTAGCACGCCCCCTGTTCCCACCAATGCCCCCACCCGCAATGCAGATCCGCAGGGGTTAGAACATACTGCGCTGCAGCAGTCTATTTCTGACGCAATCATGGCGGCGATGGGCTCTATGTCCTCAGCACTGTCTCAGTCGATTTCTCAGGCCCTAAGTGCACAACCCGCTGGCTCCATACAGGACCAGGCTGTGGATATCGCCAGACCATCTGCCTCCAGAACTCTGAGAACCGATGGTAATCCATCACGTGACCACGCGGTTGTCCCGCGGAAAAGAGCCTGCGCACGACAGGCAGAACGCTCTCGTGCATGGAAATCGGCCAGGACTATGCCTGAGCCACTGTCTGATTCTGAGAAAGAATCGAACGAGGAGGCGCGTAATGAGTCTCTATACGACTCTTTAGATGAAATTCAGGATGTTGAGGTTGATCCCCTGGATATATCGCCTACCCCCGGGCCGTCCATACCAGCGGTTTCCGTACAGGGAAACCAGCCTCTCCCAGACGACCGCATGGTTGACTCCCTGGGTACTCCTTTGTTTAACCCGGACGAACTCCATCATCCCCGCTCTGCGGAATGGCTCCCCACCACTCCGGTGGCTCAATATTTAGAGGCAAAAATCCGTACTCCTCTGAGTAAGGAGTCCCGGAACAAATTATGGGCAGAATGCCCTCGGCCTCTAATTTTGAATAAAGTGTGTGAGACGCCTACGGTGGACCCGAAGATGGTCCAATTCCTCACCAAAACGAAATTCAACCCGAAAAAGGGGTTGGATTTCGCTTTGCGGGCCGTGCAGGACAAGCTCCTTGACATCACGGGGCCCCTCGCCAAGATCTTTGAGATGGCGGAGTCCGCTAAGTCGGAGGGCAGGCCGGTCGACCCGGTTGAATTGGGCGGATGGGTCCAACGGGCCATCTGCATCACGGGCAACGTGAACACCTCTCTGGCCATCGAACGGCGAAAAGCCATTGTGATGAAGGTGGAACCGAAGCTGTCCAATTTAGCCTTGTCTGAGGCAGGCAAGAATGCCCAGGGTCTCTTATTTGGAGACTCATTCATTAAGGAACTGGGCAGTTACGTCGGGGCCTTTACGGCGTTAGACAAGGCCCAAACGTCAATGAAACGCGTTTTCAACAACCGTTTTTCCAGCAGGGCCGGCAGTTCTAGGGGCCGTCTGTCCGGCCGGTCGGATTTCCACTCCCGCGGAACGGGACGAGGCTCCTTCAGTTATCGATCCTCCCTCCAGGACCCAAGGCACCAGCCGTCCTTTTTCCCATCCAGGGGCTCTTCGGGTCGGTCCAGGAATTACCGCGGGACCCCGTCCTATCGCCGTCCAGTTGGTGAGTCCCCAGCCAGTGATTCCTGTGCTTTCTTCAACAGGTTGTGTCGGGGGCAGACTCCGTTTCTGTTTCAATGCCTGGTCCGAGATCACCTCAGACCAGTGGGTACTCCAGACCATCAGGGGATTCACGATAGACTTGGTGGCTTCACCGAGCCAACTACCCACTCCTCGCCCCATCCACTTAACCGGTTCCCTTCTGCGTCATTTACACAGGGAGCTGGTGGGGTTGGTCCACAAGAGGGCGATAGAGCGCACCTCACCTCACCCCGACAGGGTGGTCAGTGGCATGTTTTTGGTTCAGAAAAAGGGCGGTCAAATGCGCCCAGTTATCAACCTGAAGGCCCTCAACTCACTGGTTCAGTACCGGCATTTCAAGATGGAAGGCATCCATCTTTTAAGGGATATGCTACTACCCGGCGATTGGATGGTCAAACTGGACCTCAAAGATGCATACCTTACGGTACCGGTAGCCCCGTCTTCCAGAGACCTGCTTTGCTTCCTTTGGGGAGACCAGATTTGGCGGTTCACTTGCCTGCCGTTCGGTCTTTCGTCCGCCCCGTGGTGTTTCACCAAGGTGATGAAACCGGTGGTATCTTGGCTCCGCAGCAGAGGGGTGCGCATGATAATTTATCTCGACGATATCCTTATCATGGCGCACAGTCCATCCCTTCTCCGATCTCACCTCACGAGGAGAAAACCCTAAAAGGAAAACTCCAACACACAGAATGATATACAGCAAAAGGAAACTACTTATCTGCCATGGCAGCAGCAAAGAAAGAGGATGATCCCAGAGGGGAGAGACAATATATACTGGGATGGAGGGGAGGAGTCAGTTGTTATGGTTTTTTCTTTTGATTGACATGTTCTTCTTTGCTGCTATGGTAACAGTAAAGAGAGTTATATGCAATACTCGCCTCCGTGTCTTTAATAAAATCATGACTTTACGTCATGTAATAGGAAAATCATGAAATTTTGTTTCATCAGTCCACAGAACACTATCCCAAAACTTTTGTGATTTGTCCACATGACTTTTGGCATACTGCAGTCGACTCTTCTTATTCTTTGGAGACAGCCTGGGAGTTCTGGCATGGAGGCCTTTATTACGCAGTGTGTGCCTTATTGTCTGAGCTGAAACTTCAGTACCCACATCTGACAAATCTTTTTTCAGTTCCTCAGCAGTCACACAGTGACTTTTCTCCACTTTGCGCGTCAGGTAGCGCACAGCAGTCGAAGTCAGCATCTTCTTTCTGCCACCAGGTAGCGTTCTCAACAGTGCCCTTTGCCTTGAATTTGCGAATGATGCTTCCTATGGTGTCTCTTGGTATGTTTAACATATTTGCAATCTTCTTATAGCCATTGCCCTTCCTGTGAAGAGAAATCACCTCTTCTCTTGTCTTCCTGGACCATTCTCTTGACTTCACCATGTTTGTAAACACACCAGTAAATGTCTAGAAGGAGCTGAGTATCACAGTCCTTTTAAATCTGCCTAATTGGTGCTTATTATGCTTGATTGCTGATCCTTGACATCCACAGGTGTTTTCAATACCTGATCGAAAACACTTGAATGAACCTCTGTTCTTAAGAGTGGTAGTCTTTAAGGGGTTGAATAATTGTGTCAATGAAGAAATCACAAAAAAAATATGTAATACTGTATTACAAAAACAATTGATGTAATTTTAGTTGCATTTGGTTCTTTAAAAAGTCCTTGTAAGATTTCATTCTGAACACAATTAAAAATGTACACTAAATTCCCTAAAACCCTTTACAGCATTGGGGGTTGAATAATTTTGAACACAACTGTAAGTCGCGCGACACATAGGGCACAACTACACTGCAACATGTGTCGCGCGAATTTACTTGTCGCACGACAATTTTTATGATAGTCTATGGTGTCGCACTGCAACATGGGCCATGCTGCGACTGCGGACGTGACAGTTGCAGAAAAATCCATTCCAAATTGATTTTTTGCGACTGTCGCATCGCAGTCACAGCATGTCGCATCTCGCAGTGCTACACCATAGACTATCATTATAAAAACTGTCGCGTGACATTGGTGCGACAAATGTCGTCGTGTAGACCTAGCCTTAATCAAATCACTAAATTTGCATTCATTGAAGTCAGAACTTATTGAAAAATTCAGCTTTAATTTCCGAATTTTAGTATTGATTTGATCATCTCGAATGGGAGGGTAAAACAAAATAAATATATATATTATATATTTTTTTTTTTTTAAATGACAAGAAAATAAAATTTGTTATTCACATTTATATTACAAAATAACTGGTTAAAGTTTTAAAAACCTGATCCACATGTTACAGAAAATCAAGCGCGCTGTGGATTTTTCAGCCTATCGAGTTCACTTTATTCTGCAGAAATCTGCAGTGAATCCATAGCGCAATTTTCTGCAACATTGGCATGTAACATGCGGATTTTGCCATGGAACTGCTACCGATGTTTGGAGAAATGAACTTGGCTTAAGCTGGTCCACTGTGATGCTATCACCCAAAGGCCCATGTAAGCATGTCATGTAAGGCCCATGTAAGCATGTCATGATATGGTAATGTGTCACAGAGCATGCCTAGAAAAACTCTCCCATAGAATTCAATGAGGTCCCTTCCTATTCATTGTGTCTATGGCCCATGGGGCGGCCATAAAGCAACTCTTTAAATGCTATTAAGAACAGCTCAGGCAAGATGGCCGCCTCCACAATCATGTTCAAGAAATAGAATAAAACAATCTGTAATCAGTAAATAAAAACAGATTAGGAAAAAGGGATATGTTTTACTATCTAGTTTTAACTGGCAGAAAACATTTTCCTTTAAAAGGGTATTCCAGTTGGTTAAAGTTATCCTCTATTCACAGGATAGGAGGATAAGTATTAGGGCTCATGCACACGGCCGTTCTGTATATTGGGGACCACAATGTGTGGTCCCCAATGCACGGGCAACATCCGTGCGGCTGCCGCAGACGGATCCAGTCCCATTCAACTTTAATAGGTCCGTGATCCGTCCGCACCGCAAAATGGATCCGCATCCGTGATGCGGTGCACAAATGTCCTGTGCCCGTATATTGTTTGCGTGCTGCAATAAGGGCATGGCCAGGGAACGGCAGTATGCATGAGTCCTTAGATCAGTGGAGGACCTACCTCTCACAAGAACTGGGGCCGGTAACCCCTGCAGCTCCACTGAAAAGAACAGAGCGGTCGGTTGCACATGCGGGCAGTGGCCCCATTCATTCCTATGGGAATTCACGAGATAGCCGAGTACAGCGCTCCATTACCTCTGGAACTCCCATAGAAATGAATGACGCAGCGACCCGCATGTGCGACCGGCCGCTACATTTTGTTCGGGGGAGCTGCAGGGGGTACGGGACCCTGGTCTCATAATCGGTGGGGGTCCCAGCAGTAGGATAGGGGATAACGTTAACCCATCGGAATACCCTTTTAAGGTGGTCCACTGTGATGAAGGCCAATGTAAATGCGGGGCCAGCCCTGTCCCATGTAATGTAAAATGCTATGTTCAACATTTTTAGATTTCAGTGTAGCCTGTTATTTTTAAGGGATTAGAAAAAAAAAACATGAAAACAACGTTACACCTGTCCACAGTTTGAGTTTGGCATTGGGTTAGGGCAGAGCTAGGCTGCAATACCAGACACAACCCATAGATTGGTGTGGCACTATTTTTGGAAGAAGAATGTTTTTCTTGTTTTTTTGTTTTCTACTCTTGTAGAACCATTTTAAGAAGGAACACAGCAACAGAGCTAAACCAAATCACCAGCGTGCAGCTCAAACCTCCATTAGGAGACTCAAACCTTTCAAAGTCACATCTCCCATTCATCTATTTTTGCTGGACATGTAACAAGCTATTGATCTGTATATATGTGCTGACCTTCATTCTTCCTAATCTCTTCCGCCAAGTAACGCGCCTCCTCTTGTATACGTTCTTCAATGCTCCTCTTCCCCATACCAAAATTTCTCAGAGTAGTGAGAGAAAACCTGCGCAGCTGTTTCCATCTCTCGCCATTAGTTAATATCACTCCTGAGAATAAACAGCAATAAACATTGTAAGGCTAAATGCAAACGACAGTATGTGTTTTGCTGTCCGCAAAAAAAAAAAACTGATGACATCAGGGTTTTTTTGCGGATCCATTGTAACAATGCCTAAAACGGACAAGAATAGGACATGTTCTATTTTTTTTGTGGGGCTATGGAACGGACATACGGTGTGCTGTCTGCATTTTTTGTGGATCCATTGAAATGACTTGTTGACTTGCATAAAGCTGGAAAGGGTTATAAAAGTATCTCCAAAAGCCTTGCTGTTCATCAGTCCATGGTAAGACAAATTTTATATAAATGGATAAAGTTCAGCATTGCTGCTACTCTCCCTAGGAGTGGCCGTCCTGTAAAGATGACTGCAAGAGCACAGCGCAGACTGCTCAATGAGGTGAAGAAGAATCCTAGAGTGTCAGCTAAAGACTTACAAAAGTCTCTGGCATATGCCAACATCCCTGTTAGCGAATCTACGATACGTAAAACACCAAGCAAGAATGGATTTCATGGGAGGATACCACAGTAGAAGCCACTGCTGTCAAAAAAAACATTGCTGCATGTTTACAGTTTGTACAAGAGCACCTGGATGTTCCACAGCAGTACTGGCAACATATTCTGTGGACAGATGAAACCAAAGTTGAGTTGTTTGGAAGAAACACACAACACTATGTGTGGAGAAAAAGAGGCACAGCACACCAACATCAAAACCTCACCCCAACTGTGAAGTATGGTGGTGGTAGCATCATGGTTTGGGGCTGCTTTGCTGCGTCAGGGCCTGGACGGATTCCTATCATCTAAGGAAAAATGAATTCCCAAGTTTATCAAGACATTTTGCAGGAGAACTTAAGGCCATCTGTCCACCAGCTGAAGCTCAACAGGAGATGGGTGTTGCAACAGGACAACGACCCAAAGCATAGAAGTAAATCAACAACAGAATGCCTTAAACAGAAGAAAATCCGCCTTCTGGAGTGGCCCAGTCAGAGTCCTGACCTCAACCCGATTGAGATGCTGTGGCATGACCTCAAGAGAGCGATTCACACCAGACATCCCAAGAATATTGCTGAACTGAAACAGTTCTGTAAAGATGAATGGCCAAGAATTACTCCTGACCGTTGTGCCCGTCTGATCTGCAACTACAGGAAACGTTTGGTTGAAGTTATTGCTGCCAAAGGAGGTTCAATCAGTTATTAAATCCAAGGGTTCACATACTTTTTCCACCTGCACTGTGAATGTTTACATAGTGTGTTCAATAAAAACATGGTAACATTTAATTCTTTGTGTGTTATTAGTTTAAGCAGACTGTGATTGTCTATTGTTGTGACTTAGATGAAGATCAGATAACATTTTATGACCAATTTGTGCAGAAATCCATATCATTCCAAAGGGTTCACATACTTTTTCTTGCAACTGTACTGTGTACTGTTTTTGTTATTGAGTTCAACCTATAACAGATGCAGAAAGCTACTGAGCTCCCTCTAGTGGTGGCAGTAGATAGCCAGAACATTTAAAACATTTTACTGCAGATATGGAAAATGTAGAGCTCTGTATCAGTAAAATGTAACCGTTATGAAGATACATTAATTAATTTACCAACTCAAAATGTGTTACTTATTTTGATGCGTGTTTCCTTTGGGTACAGACTATTGGGGGCAGAATGGAAGTTTTTCACAATGCACTAGACCTACGGGTCTTAAAGCGCTTCTGCAGTGCTAAAATATTGATGACCTGTGTTTGCATGGGTTTTCTCCATGTTCTCCAGTTTTCTCAGGCGACAAAACCATACTCATAGGTTAATTTGGAATGTGAGCCCAAATGGAGACAGGAACCAATAGGAATAATGGCAGCCTCTGTACAATTCGCAGAATAGGTTGGCTCTATATACAATAAAATCATGTGTTTACTTACCATAACCCTTGAAGAGTAGATCACCAAATACTGAAGGCCCTCTAACACTGAACATATCCCCATTGTCTATCAAAGCCTCTTTCACACAATCATAGCCAACCAAGACCACAGCGGGTGCACTGGACAGATAGATGATGAACACCGGCCCATAGGTCTCACTCAGCTGGAAGAGAAACATATATAAAATAAAAATTACATTAAGGGTCCATTCACACGTCCTTAGAATGGGTACGGAGCCAGAAGAGACGCGGACAGCAACATATGCAAATTTTTTATTTTTTTTATGAAAACATAGATAGAAGTAGAACTAGATAGATAGAAGTTATGAATGAATTGCTAGCAGTTTGTAATGAAGGTCCAGTTGGGAGTGTGTCAAACTGTGCAAGCAAACACACCCAGCTGGTAACACCCATCTGGACCTTCACTGCAAACCGCTAGTAATTTATTCATAAAATGGAGCAGAAATGACACAATATAGAGTCATATGAATAGATGCTCCAGAATTGATATTATATGGGAAACACAAGCAGTTACTGCAACGTCAGGAGAGGTGACAGCATTTCTGATTCTCTAATTAATGACAATGGCTTTTCTCAATGACATCACCCCTTTAAAGGGATTGTATAGGATTAGAAAACATGGCGGCTTTGCTGCAGAAACAGCACCACACCTGTCTAAAGGTTGTGTGTGGAACTGCGGATCAGCTCTATTGGAATAAATGGGGCTGAGCTGCAATGCCACATGCAACCTATGGACAAGTGTGGTGCTGTAACCAAAGCATTTTCTTAGGCGTTGTGCATGGTGTGCAATGGGTTAACAATATTTAGCTGCTGACAATAATATTCACTGCACGAGAGGAAGGACAACTGCATGAACAATCATTCTCTTCGAACCATCTTGATAATTGTAATATGAAAACTGTAATATGAAAACCAAAGTAAACTATTTACTATATCATCGATCAGTGCTAGTTACAGGCAGATTAACTGCCCATGTGAAGAGACCCTAATGTAATGCTATGTGTTGTTGTGCCCCCACACCCAAACCCACAATCAGTCTCAATCCCTGGGTATTTGCACCCCCTGCCCTGTAGTACATGTGAATACATAAAAGTTTGTAATATATCTTATCGTAGTAAAAAAAAAAAAAAGTTCATTGGCTAAAGAATTTGTCAGCTGTAAAAAGAATACAGGGAGGAGGGGGATGCAGCTGCATTTCTCTGCATAGTCTGCCTCTGAGGTATGCAGGTACAAATCAGCAACAGGACGACTATGGTGTGGATTTGGAAACGTGGCCATCGTAACGCAGTCCTGATAACTCACCTTCATCAAAGACTGGGGCATTTCTTTAGTGCTCACATGCAGCAGGGTGCCCAGTATGGGCAGTGGTGGTGGTCCGGGGGGCAGATTTTTCTTTTTCAGATTCCTCCTCCATGTGAAGAAATACAAGATAAGGCTGACGAAGACTGCGAGGAGAAGCGTCCCTGAAACTCCCAGCTCCATTGTGAATCTAAACCTGCGATGTTAGAGAAAAATATTATAGTCACTGCATATAGGAGTGTTCCCTACACCCTGTGACCTTTACACCTGCCTGTCCAGCCTGCTAGATTTATACAGACAAGATGACATCACTACACTACACTTCTCACTATAAGGGTATAGTGATATGCACGCTAACATATTAGAATGTAGAAAAGACACATAAGGACATACATGACCATTACACTTACATCTCATCTGTATATTAACGCAGCAAGTTGCATCAGGGTACAACCACAAGGTGTGGCTGTAAAACGGTCGGGTTGCCACATGCTGAGGTCATGAAGCGCGAGGCCAATCATCTGAAGCTTCTTTTCATTTAACTAATGAAGACCACCTTGCATAATTAGTCTTCATTGTTAAAGTGGATGTCCGGACTTTTACTAATGATGACCTGTCCTCAGGATAGGTCATTAGTATCAGATTGGCTGGGGTCTGACACCCGGCACCCCCACCGATCAGCTGTATGAAGGGAAGACGCTGTCACCGACAGTTCTGTGAGAAGGTCTGGCAGACGTTCTTCTCTACCTCTTGCATGACGTTCTTTGTTTTGGTTTCACTTTGTCATCTCCTTTCCTTCTCCCAGGTGTCACCTATTTAGACTAATTTTCTCCCTTTATATTCCCCTCCCATACTGCCTCACTTTGCGGTTTATACTACTTCCTGGATGAAGTGTTCACTGCTGCTGTTGTTTCCTCAGATATTTCCTTGCTCGCTTTATTCTAGGTGACCCTGGCTCCGTCCGTATTAAGTGCAGGGAGCCGGTGGTTGTGTCCCCTCAATATTATAGGGTTTTCAGGTGTCACACAGTATTAGGTACGTGGGTATGCAATCGTCTACCATAGAGACCCTTGCATGGGCATAGCAGTCAGGGAGAGCTCTAGGGGTTTTATAGGGCTCACCCATATGCTCTGTAGTTTGGGATCAAGCCAGTCGGATGTTTATTTATAAGTTCCAGCTTTCTGCAACATCATCCGTGACAGGCGCACAAGGTATGCACATGCCGTCTCCCGTCTCTCTTCCTGCTCACTGCTGCTGCCTATAGCAAAGACCATAGACAGCAGCAACGGACAGAGAGAGAGAAGGGAGAAGGCATGTGCGCCGTTTCCTCATACAGCTGATCGCCGGGGAGCACCGAGTGTCGGACCCCCGCTGATCTGATATTGATGACCTATCCTGAGGTTCGGTCATCAATAGTAAAAGCCTGGAAAACACCTTTAATGGCCGCGCGGCCATTATCAATGAAGACCGACTATATACCATGCGGTCTTTATTAATTAAAGCCATGCGGTCCTCAACCCGACTGTATCACCGCCGGTCCAAAGGGCAGTATCCTCAGAGGTGCCATATAGAGACACAGTGGATGGTGCGGTGTTGATCTTCATTTTATTGGATGCACGATATTCTACTAAATGAAGATCAGCAGCTGCAGAAGTGAGAAGACACCGTCCATTTAATTCTGTACATAACATGATCTGTATCGCATTGCCTCTGCTACAGTTACGATCTTCAGCTGCATATAGGAAGAAATAAGGCAACAGCGCCCCCCACAGCCTGGTAGCATTAATTATTAGACTTAACGTACATGATTATGGAACAATTTGCCAGGCCATGTTCACATCACAGTTTTGTTTTCTGTACTTCTGATCGGTCTTAACCCCTTCAGGACTCTGACATTTTTCACCTTAAGGACCAGGCCATTTTTTACAAATCTGACATGTAGCACTTTATGTGGTGATAACTTTAAAATGCTTTTACTTATCCAAGCCATTCTGAGATTGTTTTGTCAATTTTTCAGGACCAGTTCAGGTCTGAAGTCACTTTGTGAGGCTCACATAATAGAAACCAACCATAAATTGCCCTATTTTAGAAACTACACCCCTTAAAGTATTCAAAACTGATTTTACAAACTTTGTTAACCCTTTAGGTGTTCCACAAGAATTAAAGGAAAATGTAGATGAAATTTCAGAATTTCACTGTTTTGGCAGATTTTCCATTTTAATAATTTTTTTCCGCTAACAAGGCAAAGGTTAACAGCCAAACAAAACTCAATATTTATTACCCTGATTCTGTAGTTTACAGAATACCCCATATGTGGTTGTAAACTGCTGTATGGGCACACAGCAGGGCGCAGAAGGAAAGGAGCGCCGTATGGTTTTTGGAAGGCAGATTTCACTGGTATAATTTTAAGTTGCCATGTTACATTTGAAGACCCCCTGATGCACCCCTAGAGTAGAAACTCCAAAAAAGTGACCCCATTTTGGAAACTATGGGAAAAGGTGGCAGTTTTGTTGGTACCATTTTAGGGTACATATAATTTTTGGTTGCTCTATATTACACATTTTGTGAGGCAAGGTAACAAAAATAGCTGTTTTGACACAGTTTTTATTTTTTGCTTTTTACAAAGTTCATCTGACAGGTTAGCGCATGTGCTATTTTTATACAGCAGGTTGTTACAGACATGACAATACCAAATATTACTACTTTTTTTGGTAGTTTGTTTCAGTTGTACATAATAAAGCATTTAAAAAATATAAATATTTTTTATTGTCTCCATATTCTGAAATCCATATATTTTTTTATCTTTTGGGCGCCTGTCTTATGTAGGGGCTCACTGTTTGCAGGATAAGATGATAGTTTGATTGGTATAATTTTGGGGTGCGTATGACTATTTGATCGCTTGGTATTATACTTTTTGTGATATAAGTTGAAAATTGCTTTTTACACAGTTTTTTACGGTGTTAATAAGAGGGGTTAGTTCATGTGATATTTTAATAGACCTGGTTATTACAGACACGGCGATACCTAATATATCAACTTTTTATCTTTTTTTCACTTTTAACACAATAAAAGCATATTTGAAACATGTTTTAGTCTCTCCATATTTTGAGAGCCATAGTTTATTTTTTATTTTTTTGCCCGATTGTTTTATGTAGGTACAAATTTTTTGCGGGATTAGCTGATGGTTTGATTGGTACTATTTTAGGGGGCATATGCACTTTTTGTGATGTTAGGTGACAAAAAAAACTATTGTTTCAACACAGTTTTTATTTCTTCTACGGCGTTCAGATGAGGGGGTGAATCATGTAATAGTTTTGTAGAGCCAGTCGTTACGGACGAGGCAATACCAAATATGTCTGGCTTTCTTTTTTTTTCCAATTTTTTTTACAGTTTTTTTGTGAATTATTTAAAAATAAATAATTTATTGAAACTTTCATTTTTTTATTATGAAAACCCCTTTTTTTTGGACTTTTCATTTTTGTCCCTATAAAAGGCATCGGGCTTGCCTTCTCTGCCATCGGGTCCCCGCCACTACAGCGTGGGGACCTGATGGGGCGGGCGCAGCTCCTGTACCCGCCCGATCAGTCCAGCATACATGTACGGCACTGGTCCTTAAGTCACATCCACCAGCGCCGTACATTTAAGGGGTTAAAGGGATTCTGTCACCAGATTTAGCCCTATTAAGCTAGCTGACATTAGAGATGTGCTAATGTCAGCTAAACCTAACTAGCCTATTCCTATTTTTATCTATGCCTCCGTTACGCCAGAAATCTAACTTTTATAATATGCTAATTAGCCTCTAGGAGCAGGGGGGCGTTGTTCCTGGTTCTAGAGGCTCTGTTCTCCCACCTTTGTCGCCTCCCTCTAAGTCCTGATTGACAGGCCCAGGCAGCGCTCGCATCTGTCTGCCAGCCCTGTGCTCTGGTGAAATCTAGTGCCATTCAGCATTCGGCGCAGACGCAGTGAGGAAGCTGGCAGCCTGCGAGCGTCTTTCCCTCACCGAGCCTGCGCTGAATGCTGAACGGCGCGAGATTTCACCAGAGCCCAGGGCTGGCAGACAGATGCGACAGGACCTGGAGGGAGGCGACAAAGGTGGACAGAGCCTCTAGGAGCAGGAACAACGCCCCCCTGCTCCCAGAGGCTAATTAGCATATTCTAAGAGTTAGATTTCTGGATTAACGGGGCATAGATAAAAGTAGGAATAGGCTAGTTAGGATTAGCTGACATTAGCACATCGCTAAAGTCAGCTAGCTTAAGAGGGTTAAATCTGGCGACAGAATCCCTTTAACCCCTTAACCTCTTCAGGACACAGGGCGTACAGGTACGCCCTTATGTCCTGGTACTTAAGGACACAGGGTGTACCTGTACGCCGCCCTGTGTATTTCTGATCACCGCCACACAGCGGGCGGTAATCGGAAGCCGGTGCCTGCTCAAATCATTGAGCAGGCACCTCGGCTAAATGCGCCCCCCATGTCGGTGATCGCCGCAAACCGCAGGTCAATTCAGACCTGTGGTTTGCGGCTTTTACCTATTGCGGTGGCGGCGTGTGGCGGTGCCATCGGGTCCCCATGCTGCTGTAGGGGGGACCCGATGGCATGGAAGGCAGCGTGATTCCTAAGGAAGGCATTGTGCTGCCTTCCGGTGACGAGCCTGCGAGATCCAGCCCCCTGGATCTCACAGGCCGGAAGCTGTATGAGTAATACACACAGTATTACTCATACAGCCAATGCATTCCAATACAGAAGTATTGGAATGCATTGTAAAGGATTAGACCCCCAAAAGTTCAAGTCCAAAACAGGGACAAAAAATAAAGTGAAAAGAAAGTTGAAAAAATAAAGTTTTCCCCCCAAAAAATTAAAAGTTTCAAGTAAAAATAAACAAAAACATCATTTTCTCCAAATAAAGTAAAAAAAAATGGTAAAAAAATGACCTAACCCCTCATATGAACATCGTAAAAAAAAAAAAAAAACTGTGCTAAATAAACCATTTTTTTGTCACCTTACATCACAAAAAGTCTAACCGTCACCTCATCCCGCAAAAAATGAGCCCCTACCTGACACAATCGCCCAAAAAATAAAAATAAACTTTGACTCAGAATATGGAAACACTAAAACATCAGTTTTTGTTTCAAAAATGATATTATTGTGTAAAATTGATATATAAAAAAATATATATATACATATTAGGTATCGCCCTGTCCGTATTGACTGGCTCTATAAAAATATCACATGACCTAACCCCTCTGATGAACACCGTAATTTTTTTAAAATAAAAACTGTGCTAAATAAACAATGTTTTGTCACCTTACATCACAAAAAGTGTAATAGCAAGCCATCAAAAAGTCACACGCACCCTAAAATAGTGCCAATAAAACCGTCATCTCATCCCAAAAAAAATCATACCCTACCCATGGTTATCGCCCAAAAACTGAAAACATTATGGTTCTCAGACTATGGAAACACTAAAACATGATTTTTTTTTTGCTTCAAAAATTACATCATTGTGTAAAACTTACATAAATAAATAAAAAAAGTATATATATTAGGTATCGCCGCATCCGTATCGACTGGCTCTATAAAGATATCACATGAACTAACCCCTCAGATGAACACCGTAAAAAAATGTAAATAAAAACTGTGCTAAATAAAAAAAAATTGTCATCTTGCATCACAAAAAGTGTAATAGCAAGCGATCAAAAAGTCACACGCACCCTAAAATAGTGCCAATAAAACCGTCATCTCATCCCACAAAAATCATACCCTACCCAATGTCATCGCCCAAAAACTGAAAATAATTATGGCTCTCAGACTATGGAAACACTAAAACATGATTTTTTTTGCTTCAAAAATGAAATCATTGTGTAAAACATAAATAAATACATAAATAAAAAAAAGTATACATATAAGGTATCGCCGCGTCCGTGACAACCCGGTCTATAAAAATACCAAAACAGCTATTTCTTGTTACCTTGCCTCACAAAAAGTGAAGTTTAGAGCAACCAAAAATCATATGTACCCTAAACTAGTACCAACAAAACTTCCACCCTATCCCGTAGTTTCTAAAATGGGGTAACTTTTTGGGAGTTTGTACTCTAGGGTGCATCAAGTGGGCTTCAAATGGGACATGGTGTCAAAAAAAGCAATCCAGCAAAATCTGCCTTGCAAAAACTGTATGGCATTCCTTTCCTTCTGCGCCCTGCCGTGTGCCCGTACAGCAGTTTACGACCACATATGGGGTGTTTCTGTAAACTACAGAATCAGGGCCATAAATACTGAGTTGTGTTTGGCTGTTAACCCTTGCTTTGTTACTGGAAAAAAATTATTAAAATTGAAAATTTGCCCAAAAATTGAAATTCTGAAATTTCATCTCCATTTGCCAATAACTCTTGTGGAACACCTAAAGGGTTAACAACGTTTCTAAAATCAGTTTTTATTACCTTGAGGGGTGTAGTTTCTTAGATGGGGTCACTTTTATGGAGTTTCTACTCTAGGGTTGCATCAGGGGGGCTTCAAATGGGACATGGTGTCAAAAAAACCTGTCCAGCAAAAACAGCGTTGTAGTTCGGAGACCTTTATCCAATCCTGCCTGCAAGAAACTTAGAATCTCGGGAATGTCTGGAGGAAGGCGATTATTTGAAAAGGACAGAAAAGCGTTCCAGGTTCTAAATAAATTCTAGATGTTATAGGCTTTCGACTCAACATCATTGTAGAAATTACAGCATCAGTCAACCCTTTTTGTCTCAAGGCGAGACATTTAACCACCAGGCCGTCAGGTTGAGCGGGTTTATCTTGTGATGAAAAGCCAGACCCTGTTGGAGGAGGTCTGGGGTTGATGGAAAGGTCCAGAATATTTCTGAAGACAGCCTGAGCAGAAGGGGGAACCAAGACCTTGGCCAAAATGGAGCAATGAATATTACTTGATCTCCTTCCTCCACCTTCATTAGAGCTCTTGGAATCAAACTGAATGGTTAGGATAGAGCAGTGTTTCCCAACCAGTGTGCCTCCAGCTGTTGCAAAACTACAACTCCCAGCATGCCCGCACAGCCAAAGGCTGTCCAGGCATGCTGGGAGTTGTAGTTTTGCAACAGCTGGAGGCACACTGGTTGGGAAACACTGGGATAGAGCATCTACCCATAACAGCTGGTCCTGTCGGAAGAGGGAGCAAAACTTTTTGGTCTGTCTGTTGTCCCTTGATCCGGGATGCCTGCTGAAAAATTAGAGAATTCAGCGTTCATCCTCCCTCCTTTATGAGGGAGTCCGCTATTAGGCCTCTTTCACACTACCACTTTTTTTTTCCGTTTTGTGGGCCGTTTTTTGCATTCCGTATATGGAACCATTCATTTCAATGGTACTGCAAAAAAACGGAATGTACTCCGTATGCATTCCGTTTATTTCCGTTTAAAGATAAAACATGTCCTATTATTGCCCACAAATCACGTTCCGTGGCTCCATTCAAGTCAATGGGTCTGCAAAAAAAACGGAACACATACAGAAATGCATCCATAGGTCTTCCGTATCTGTCTCGTTTTTGCGGAACCATCTATTGAAAATGTTATGCCCAGCCCAAATATTTCTATGTAATTACTGTATACTGTATATGCCATACGGAAAAACAGAATGGAAAAATGGAAACAAAAAAAACTGAACAACGGATCTGTGAAAAAACGGACCTCAAAACACTGAAATAGCCATACGGTAGTGTGAAAGAGGCCTTACATTGTTCTCTCCCCTCATGAACTGCTGTTAAGAAAACAAGATTCTTTTCTGCCCAAAGAAAAATGTGTCAAGACACTGCCCCTAGGGATCGGCTTCTGGTCCCTCCCTGTTTGTTCAGGTATGCTACTGACATGGTGTTGTCCGATAACACTTTTATGTGTTTTGGAGATGAGGGAGTGTGAAGGGAGACTATGACTTTGTAGATGGCCAAGAGTTCTTTCAGATTGGAGGAAGATTGCAACATATCTTTCCCCCACCTGCCCTGAACTACTTTTCCTTCTGAATGACCGCCCCATCCGGAACTGCTGGCATCTGTGGTCACGATCATCTGTTTTTCCTGGCGCCAATAGACCCCTTTCTGCAAGTTCTTTTCTATTCTCCACCACTAAAGTGATTTCTTTACCGAATTGGGAATGAGAACACGCTTCTCTTGGATATAAGGAAGGCCTCAAGGATTCTCGTGTGACTTTGATCCCATCTGACCGACGGCATTGCAGCCGTCAGAAGGCCTAGGATGGACGGGATATTCATTATGGTGGCAGACCTTTGGGTGCAGAACTGAGAGACTTTCTGAAGTAGATTATTCAGTTTGTCTAGGGGTAGAAAAGACATTAGCAGACGAGAGTCTAAAGAGTACTCCCAGGAAGAGCTTTCTTCCGTCTGGAGATAGGTCTGATTTTTTTAAGTTTATAATCAACCCCAGGGTGGTAAAACATTTTTTGCACTTGAAAAAGGTGGGATGAGGGTGACGCAATCAGGAAGTCATCCAGATATGGTACAATTAGAATCTCCTTTAGGTGCAGGTATTTTGTGACCTCTGACATGATTTTTGAAAATATTCTTGGGGCCGAGGAGAGTCAGAATGAGAGAGCTCTGAACTGAAAATGGCGCAGTTAATCTCCTATGAAGACAGCTATTCTCAAATACTTCTGATGACTTTGACATATCGGAGGGTGATAGTAAGCGTTTTGGAAGTCCATAGTCGCCATTAAACAGTCCTGAGGGAGTAAGTTAATGGTGGATTTTATAGTCTCCATCTTGAATTTTTTGTAGATGGGGCATCAATTTTTGGTGTTTTGTCCCACAGATTAGATTCAGTCTCCGCAAAAGGATATTTCCTTCTAAAGGAATTAGTCATAGCTGTTCTCCTTTCAGGACCCCTCCACTCTTTGGTTATAAGGGATTTAATGTCGTTATGGATTGGGAAGACCCTTCTCCTTCTTTCCCCCAGCCCCTAGAAGATTTGATCCTGGATGGAGTGGGTTTCATTCACCTCTTCAATGTCCATAGTGGCTCTTATGGTCTTTAGAAGACCGTCTGTTTCCTCAGGGAGAAACAATGGTTTCCCCGAGCCATCATCTGAGGAATAGTGATGAGCAGCATAGGCAATATTCGAATACGCAATATTTAGCAAATTTTTGGCCGAATATTGGCATAAAATCGCAAATTCGGGATCTCCAGTCATTATATTCTTCATTACGAAAATCGGCAATGTAATATGCACATGTTGTGTGCGCAATACAGGAGTGGCTCACTTTTGCTACATTTTTCAAGCTGCTAGAAGTTTCCTGAGACTGGAGAAAATGGTTGGCAGCAACTTTCGTGACTCCTCATCACTGTAAGTAATTTTACATTACAGCTCTGTGCTCCAATATATTTGCGATTGCTAAAATCGGCACTAATGATGCGCATATTTTTGGCGCAATACATGCAACTTTACATTTTATCAGGTCTGAGTACATATAACTGATTGGTGCACTAAGTATTGTTGTGACATCACAGCACTATGTCTGTAGCATGTATGTATGGCCAGCAGAGAAACAGTAATTCCTATCACACTACCTAACACCCTGCACTAGAACATATCAGCTACACTATATCACTATCTAACCTACACTGACTATCTCCCACTAACTATCTGTATTATATATACAGGTGAAACTCGAAAAATTAGTACTATTGTGCAAAAGTCCATTTATTTCAGTAATGCAAATTAAAAGGAAATTGCATTAATGCAGCTAAAAATTAGAATTTTGTGAAAAGGTTCAATATTCTAGGCTCAGTGTCACACTCTAGTCAGCTAATTAGTCCATACCCCCTGAGCAAAGGGTACCTCAAAATTGTGACTTTGGGGTATTGTAAGCTGTAAGCCATAATCATCCAAATTATAACAAATAAAGGCTTGAAATATCTCGCTTTGCCTGTAATGAGTCTCATATGTTAGTTTCACCTTTTAAGTTGCATTACTGAAATAACTGAACTTTGTACGATATTCAAATTTTTTGAGTTTCACCTGTATATATGAGCTATCTAATGTAATTGACTCAGTAAAGCACAGAGCACAGCAATGTCACTGCTCTCTCTCTCTCACAACTGCAAAAAACTGCAGAAAACGGCTGCTGGGGAGGTTCTTATATAGTAGGGGGTAGGAAACTTTCCTATTGGTTGCTAGGGATGTTGCTAAGCTCAGACAAAGACATTGCAGCCTTCTCATTGGCCCACAAGCAAGAAGGGAGGTTACTGATAGGGTCGGCTATTTCCGTTGGCCCCATAAAAATGAATACGCTCCCATTCACTTCTATGGGGAGCTGGCTTGGTGGTGGCCAAACCGGAATCCTCTAGTCACCACCTTGCAGGGCTGCGTTCTCAATATAGGTGCTGGTCCCAGTGCTGGGACCCACACCTATAAAACAATGGGGGCATACCTAGCAATATGCCCCCATTGTCCATGATGAGACAATGGCAGGTTCCTGAAGAGGTTAAAGGGGTTATCCAATACTATAAACTGCCCTCCCATATGCCAGGCCCCTCACAGGGAATATACTTACCTGGGTCCCCACTCCTGGTCCCCGCACCGCCGCTGCTGCTTTTCCCCGTGCACCGATGAAAACATCCAGTGTCGGGGACGAGACTCCCTATCATTACCCGCGATGCGGGGACCAGGAGCGGGGAGCCAGGTAAGTATATTCCCTGTGAGGGTCCCGGCTTATGGGGGGCAGTTTATAGTATTGGATAACCCCTTTAAATGTGCAAACTGGCTATTTTATATCGGTCAATTTCATATATAATATGTATAGTTACAGGTGAATTGGAGGGTGTTTTTATTTTTGTATTTTATTTGTATTTAGTTTTTTGCTTTTTATGTATTTTTTTATTTATTTTCTTTTCAAAGACCTCTGGGGGACCCTGACCCTTTTTTTTATTTTGCACTTTTTTATTTTTATTAAGTTTCTCTTTTACATCATTTCTTTCTACTTATATCCCCTTAGAGGGCAGTTGGGGACACTGACACCTTTTTTTTTTGCACATTTTTCTTTTTATTCATTTGTATTTTAATATTTGCTTTTTTATCCTTTTTTTTTAAATATATATATTTTTCCCCTCTGGAGAACACTGACTTTTTTGTATTTTGTACTATTTCTTTCTTTGCTTTTTTTTTACTTCTACTTTCATTTTATTATTTTTAGTACTTTCTATAATATACATTATATTTATTATAATTTTTAACATTTTAATATATTTTTTTACAAATTTTTCAATATATTTTGTCACATTTTTTTTTGCACTTTTTTTTGTATTGGTATTATTTTTTATCACATATATATATATATATATAGATATATATATATATATATATATATATATATATATATATATATATATATACACACTGTATATTCCCCAAAAGGTCATTAAAAGACCTCTGGGGGACACACTTTATTTTGTATTTTGCACTATTTCCCCGGTAAATGAGGCATACAGTGGAGCCCCTGTTACAGGGGAGAGCAGCCTTCTTTGGGATCTTTGTACCAGGTAGAGCTGATGAGGGTCTGCTAAGACCCAGCAGCTCTACCCCCAAGACCCCTGCTTCTCCTATTCACCTATGTGAGGGAAGGCAGAAGCGCTGTGCCGGAGCTCTGGTCAGAGACACAGATGGTTTATCGCACGATCAGTTTTGCTTCTGTCCAGCAGGAGAAGGACCCGGAAACAGCGACTCAGAGACCCCCGGGGGGCCCCTGCTGTAATGTCGTCAGGACAGAGGAAGAAAGAAGTGTGCAGAGGACTTGTTCTCACCCGGACCGTCCTGGCTCTGCGTCTTCCCTCTGGTGTGAACAGGACGTGTCAGGCTTGTTTGGTGCGGCACCGGCCGTCGTCTGCCCCCTCCCCACATGAGCAGGAAGCAGCACCGTATACAGTGCAGGGGGTGTTCCTCCAGCTCTCTAGGAAATGTCTACAACCTGCAGGCAGCAGTGCGACCAGCACTTACTATGGGGAAGGGCACACCAAGCTTTATAGCGTTGTGGATGTGGAAATCCTGAAAAAAACATTAAGAGGGGAAAAAAAAGCCTGAAAAACAAGCTCCTGAGGCTGATAGTGCCTTCTGATATTTGCCATTAGGAAGGTTCATTGCTGTTTTTGGTCCTGCTTTATACAACAATATTTATTTATTTTGTTTGTTTATCTGTTTTATTTATTTAGTTATTTAGATATTTTATTCGCTTACATATTGGCCAGGGCTTTACAGACATTATCATTGCCTATAGAAAGAAATCATTTAAGACTCACACCTATAGAGGGACATTTATTAACCTCTGTATGCCAGACACCTGGCATCATAAAAGTACAGTTTGGCGCACAACATGCACATGCAAAAACTTGCAACTCTTTAGGGGGGGGGGGGGGGGGGGTTGTTGTTGCACCCCACAGGTCTGATGAGATGTGTGACGTGAACGCATAGCACCTGAACTGAATCCTGACCCATTCATTTCAATGGGTCTGTGTACATGAGCATTTTTTTTCACACATCGCTTCTGCGTTGCGTGAAAAACGCAGCCTGTTCTATATTCTGCGTTTTTCACGCAGCCCTGGCCCCATAGAAGTGAATGGGGATTCAGTGAAAACCGCATTAAATCTGGAAGCAAATGCTGATGCAATGCGTTTATCTCTGATGTTGTTTGGAAACCTTCCGTTTTTTATAACGCGTGTGAAAAATGCATCAAAACGCATTGCACTCAACAACAACTGAACGCAATTGCAGACAAAACTAACTGAACTTGCTTACAAAATGGTGCGAGTTTCACTGAACGCTCCGGACCTAATCCGTCACGCTCATGTGAAAGGGGCCTAACAGTCACGTGCTGTATATATGCGCAGGTTAACGCTGCAGTCTGTAAACAAGCAGCGACAGGAGGAACGGACCGGTGGCACAGAGGCAGAGATAAGTATAACATAATTTTTTATTTTACAGCATTTGGGTGCCATGTTTGAGATTAATTTTTTTTTTTTGTAAAACTTCTTTAATACAATACATGTATGGAGATAGTCTTCAGTTTCTATACCGTGGCCCCTCACAAGCGCCATAGCTGCCCGGTTTGTGCTGTTTTAAAAACCTGGGCGTACATCGGATCATGCTGTTCCTTTATTCTCATTCACTAAGCCTCTCTGAAGAAACCCAGTATGTCAGAGCTGTGGTCCTTGTGAAGACCAGCAGATGGCAACGTAAGCTCAAAGTGACCTGAAGATCACATATTCTAGCCCCCTAGGGGGCAAAAAAAATGCAAATATTATATATATATATCTTTGCATCCAAAAACACCGTCCTATTAACCCTTTAATGACTGGGAAAGCCATAACTTTTTTATATTTTCATTCATATAGTCGTATGAGGGCTTGTATTTTGTGGGGCAAGATGCACTTTCTAATGGCACCATATAGGGTTGCATAAAAAGCGGTGGGAAGTGGGAAATAAATTCCAAATGCTGTGGAATTAGAAAAAAAAAAACACCATTCCTCCACAGTTTTATGGTATTTCCAATGCTGTAAAACTGACGTGTTATTTTTATTCTCCAGGTCATTCTAGGTCTTTTTTGCAGTTATGTGTATGGAGCTATGTGAGGGCTCAATGTTTGCGGGTCAATCTGTAAATTTTCAATGATACCATTTTGGGGTGTGTATAACTTTTTTATTTATTTTGAACTTTTTTCTATTTAATTTTTGGCGGGAGCTGAAGCGACGGCAAATCGGCCATTTAGACTTTTTTCTAAATGTCACTATATTTAGATATTTTTATAGTATGGGTGTTTTCGCACGTGGCGGCATGTGTTTTTTATTTACATATCTTTATTTACATTTTGGGTAAAGGGGGGTGATTTTATTTTTTATTTTTTTTACACTTTTTTTTACACTTTTGTTTTTAAATAGTTCTCATAATAACTCATCTATAACCAGCAATCATGAGATTTCTTGTCTCATAGACTCCAATACATTAGCATTGGAGTTAATAAGAATTTTACTATGTTCCTATAGAGCCCTGCCACAGGCAGGGACTCCATAAAAACTAATATGCAGCAGCCCCTATCACACAGGAGGACAAGGGCTGCCGCATACACATTCCGGCTCCCCCCATCCTGGGGGGGGGGGAGATGTCGGAGCACATCCGGAAGCACACGCTTCTGTGTTTTAGGGCAGCCAGATGCTGTGGTCACATTTGACCACAGCATCTGCAGGGTTAAAAGTTAGGGTTAAGGGTTAAAGTGTCAGGGTTAAGGCTCATGCACAAGACCGTATGTATTTTGCGGTCCACAAAACACAGATCCGCCAAAAATATGGATGACATCTATGTGACATCTGTATTGCATCATTTTTTTTATTTTTTGCGGATCCATTGTAAAGCCTCATGCACACAGCCAGTCCACAATATACGGGCACTGGCCACATGGACACTGTTTGATGCGGACCGATTCACTTGAATGGGTCCACAATCTGAAAGAAGTGGTGCAGAACAGAGGCAACGGAAGCACTACAGAGAACCTCTGTTCTGTGCCTCTGCACCGCAAGAAAATAGAAAATGTTATGTTTTTTTCTGCAGTGCGTACGGATCACGGACCCAATCAAGTTGAATGGGTCTGGATCCATCTTCGGCAACCACAAGGATAGTGCCCGTGCACTGGGGACCACAATTTGCATTCCACAATGCACGGAACGGCCAGCACACGTGTGCATGAGGCCTAACAATGCCTGTCCTTGCCCACAAAACGGACAAGAATAGGACATGTTCTTTTTTGCGGGACTTCAGAACAGACATACGGATGTGGACAGCCCACGGTGCAGCACATCCTATCCTCCTTCTTTTCCTCTCGCTTTCTAAAACTTAACATGTACAAAAGAGAATTTATCATTTTTCCCCCATCTTGGGGAGGGGTTGGGGCATTATATGGACAGAGGCCATTACATGTAAAAGTGGTCACCATTTGGGGGCGTTATATCTAATGGGGCCTAAATGGAACTTATTACTAATTGAGACAGGTGGATAATTACTAAATAGGAGCATAAAAGGAGAAATTATTGCTAAATAGGTGTATTCTGTGTATCCAGTTTTGCAGAAACAAGTTGTGGTCAGGAAATGTCATCAGAGCGATATGTACAGGAGAACAACTCCAGAGGAGAGGAGACAACACCTGTCACTGAGTGGCTGCCTAAATGGATATGGTCATGGTAGAGTAGCATTACTTGGCCCTTATATAGTGTTATTATTGTTAATGTTGGCTACTGATTCTGTAATACGCACTTTATGGTGTTTTGTTTTGCTCCAGTAATGAATGGCGAATTCAGCATTTGGCCAAGATGGACGATGCTATGTGCTGATCGAGTGCTACAGTAAGTTTGCCCCCTTATGGCAGACTTGTCCTTTCTCTCTCGTGACCGTAAGGATTTTAGAAGTGTCCACATAGGAGAGTAGGTCGCAAATCACATCTCACGGAGGCTTAGTCATAGGTTTGGTACTTAAAGACCTTTGTATCCCTTCGGTGATGATCTGGGAAGCCGCTTGTTCATCCGCTAAATTAGTGAAGACTTCTGTGACCACCTTGCGCAGGCTGTTAGTGGACGAACATTCATGTAGCCCTTGGAAACCAAATATTCTTTCTTCTAGTTCTCAAGAGGGTTAAGGCTTTATTAATGTGAGCAGTGTGGTGCATAGCATGGGACACCCGGGGCGCAGAATGTGCCACAATAGCAGAGCGCATGTTCTACTCTAGAACCAATTTTTTATATTTTTGGTCTTAATACATGGCCTGATGAAGATGTGATGTCTACATTGAAACGCTTTGCCTTTTCCAGATATTCTCTTTATACTCCTTCCATGGCAGCTCAGACCAATTTAATTTTTTTTCCTTTTTATTTTAAAAACAGATTTTTAAAAATATAGCTATTCACATAATCAATGTTTAGTATAGAGTTTTTTTTTGTGTGTAAAATATACAAACTGTAACAGTGGCTGCCGTACGCCATTGTTTCCCCGCTTATCGCCGCGGTCCCGGGCGCCGCGCTCAGCAATGTCCTGTGGCCGGTGCTTGCTATTTCACCGCTGCAGTCCTGGGCTCTGTTTCTGTAGGTGTTATTGGTTTTGAAGTTTCCGCTCCACAGCTTCCACTCAGCCCTGGACACAGAATGAGTTTGGCTGGTTTCATGTTACACTGCTCTAAGGCCTCGTTCACACTTCAGTGTTTGGTCAGTGATTTCCATCAGTGATTTGTGAGCCAAAACCAGGTGCAACTCTAAACACAGAACAGGAGCAGATCTTTCCCTTCTACCTCATGTCTGTGGAGGCTCCACTTCTGGTTTTGGCTCACAAATCACTGATGGAAATCACTGACCAAACACTGAAGCGTGAACGAGGCCTAAGGGTGGAGCGCATTACTCCGTGGGCTGTGTGGGTTAGGTCAGATGACCTCGCTGACCAACTGTGGCTCTCATGAAGGTATTTAGGTGGCTCAGCCCCCTTCCCAGATGCCTCAGTGTCAAGGTCCTTGAGTTTGCTTGTTACTGATACTCTCGTGTGCTCCTGATCTACACTTTGTCTGCTTGCTTTGTCTCTCCTGTTGCCGACCCGAATTGCCTGACCTGTACCCGTGCCGTCTGCCCTCACCTATTGCCTGTCTGATCACGTCTCTGCCTTATCCTTAGGTCCTGCATTGTTGCCCAGGGCCATAGAGGCAAGGGGGGCAATTGCCCCCGGGCCCCCGAGTCCTTAGGGGCCCCCCGCATCGGCCCGCAACTAACTATAGGCAGGACAGTGACAGTCACACAGAGATGAGCGCTTCCATTGTGGAAGCGCTCATCTCCAGTCGTCTGTATCGCCGTCCTCAGGACAGTGATACAGATGGCTGTGCAGCAGGGCAGGGGAGGGAGAGGTGTGTCCCTTCCCCTTCCTCTGATAGGCTGCAGGCACTAGGTCGGCAGCCTATCAGAGGCCGGCGCAGGCGATGCGATGACGTCATCGCGCCGCCTGAGCCCTGAGCCGTACAGCGCGGGACACAGGCCGAAAGAGGCCTGCATCACATCGCTGCCAAGGAGGAAAGTATAAGTTTTTTGTTTTATTGTCAATACTGGTGGCTACTGGCACATGATGGGGGGGCTCTGGCTACTGGCACATGATAGGGGGGCCCTATGGCTACTAGCACATTATAGGGGGCCCTATGGCTACTAGCACATTATAGGGGGGCCTATGGGTACTGGCACATTATAGGGGGGCCTATGGCTACTGGCACATGTTGATGGGGGGCTCAGGCTACTGGCACATGTTGATGGGGGGCTCAGGCTACTGGCACATGATAAGGGGGCTCTGGCTAATGGCACATAATAAGGGGGGCTCTGGCTACTGGCACATTATGGGGGGCCCTATGGCTACTGGCCCATTATAGGGGGTCCCTATGGCTACTGGCACATGATAGGTGGGCATATGGCTACTGGCACATGGTGATGGGTTGGCTCAGGCTACTGGCACATGATAGGGGAGCCTATGGCTACTGGCAGATGATGGGGGGCCTCAGGCTACTGGCACATGATAGGGGGCCTATGGCTACTGGCACATGATAGGGGGGGCTCTGGCTACTGGCACATGATATAGGGGGGGCTCTGGCTACTGGCACATTATTGGGGGACATCTATGGGGCACTTATTACTGGCACATTGGGGGCACTACTTACTGGCATATTATTGGTATAGGGGCATCTACTGAGGCCACAAAGAAGGTTTTTTTTATATGGGGGCTCTGTATAGGGGCATTTTATACTGGGACACATTATGGTGGGTACTATGGGAAAGGTGGGAGAGGAGTACTATGGGGTCATCTACGGGGGCACTGAGAAGGGGTATTTTATACTTACAAATTATGGGGGACACTGAGGGCATCTACTGGGGCACTATATATGGGGTATTTTATACTGGTACATTATGGGGGGCACTAGGAGGGAGGGGGGAGAGGAGCACTATGGGGGCATTTACTGGGGGCACTATATAGGGGTATTTTATACTGGCACATTATGCAGGCACTATAGGGACATTAGCTCAACTGGGGGCATTACAAGGGGTTATTTTTTGCACTGTCACATTATAAGGAGAATTATTACTACTGGGGGGGCATTATGGTGGGCTTTATTACTCCCCTATGGTATGAGCCCCTAGTAGCAGCCTCTCTCTGCTCTGCTATCCCTCTGCCCATTCTCCAAATCCTTATTATGAAATCTTTCTCATTAGGATAAAACACATCAGCTCCGCCGAGCCCCGCAGCCAAAGTGTTGAAGTGGTGTCCGAGATCCCCAAGGGCCAAGCCAAGTAACTGTAAGTTTTCATATGAAATATGTTTGTTATACACATATAGCATACACTGTGCCACACAATATACAGTATACCTCTACACTGTGCCACACAATATACAGTTTCTTCTGTAAAAGTCATCAAGTGTCATGGGCCATTATTGTTTTTTGCCCCAGGGCCCCATTTCACCTAGAACCGACCCAGGTTGTTCCTAGTAGCGCCTGACTATGCTCGTACCTCCGGTGCCTACTCAGGTACACCGTGGTCCTCCTGGACCAACTGCCACTGACTCGGGGATTGCTCTAGGAGTAGCCCCTGGCAACTACCCTAACGGCTCAACTCTATTCTCACCATCTGAGGCGCTAGTGAAAACCAGGTAGATGCTTAGACACGTGGGTTCACTCCCGCTGATCCGTGACACAAACAATTTATTATAGTTTACATTTTTACATAGTGTAGGTGTTCCACTTACCTTTTGGCACACCCAGGTCCACTTGATTGACATCCTTCTTCTCCGCATCTTCCTCATAATCCCGCACTTGTGCCGTCCCGTTTAGTATTCGGCGCAGGCGCAGTGAGTGAAGGACGCTCGGCTGCCGCCAGCTTCCTCACTGCGCCTGCGCCGATTACGTCACAGGCCTCCCCGGCAGGCCTGCCTGGCAGCAGCCGAGCATCCTTCACTTACTGCGCCTGCGCCGAATACTAAACGGGACGGCGCAGGCGCGGGATTATGAGGAAGATGCGGAGAAGAAGGACGTCAATCAAGTGGACCTGGGTGTGCCAAAAGGTAAGTAGATCGAGCCTCTAGGTGCTGCAGCAACGCCCCAGTAGCACCTAGAGGCTTCATTAGCATATTATAAAAGTCTGTTTTTTAAGAGAACGGCGGCAGGCAGGGAGTTACCAAACATACTGTTATGTACGGCTGACATTAGCACATCACTAATGTCAGTCAGCTACATAATGATTTTTCCCATGACAGAAACCCTTTAAATACGATTCGCTCAACACTAATAAATGCCTTTTACTGAAGTAAACACCATTAATTACTAAGAAATAAATGAAAGCTTCTTTGGAGTATTTTGGTCATCTAGGGGTCACATACATCTGGTAGGTCCTTGGTACTACTCCATTTTTGTTTGGTTCTGGGGTTATTTCAAGATCCTCAGGAGCCACTTCTGATTTCAGGAAAAATCTTTGTAATATGGTGGTAAGGAAGAGGAATATTTCCATCCGTGCCAGACCCTCTCCAATGCAACTTCTTTTGCCTGTGGTAAGGGGTGACATATAATAATAATTAGTTTGACATATTTGCAGTATAACGATGCTGACCACCTCAATAACCTATAATGGGGTATTTTGGGCTGAGGTGTCCATCATTTTTTATGCAGCTCTGCATTTTCTGTCAAATGTGATGGCATAAGTGCCAGCTAGAGAGGAATATGGACGCTGAAGCTAGAAGTTATATAGAGGCTGTAGCCCATCCATGAAGGCACTTGTGGGGGGTCACTTTTCTGGGGTCACTTCTTTCTCCTCCTAAAGAAAATGCAAACCACAAATATGGCTGGGTAACTGTGCCTTACATCTGTGCGATACCTAGAGCTTGTTATAACCCAGGCTAAATTAGATTTATGATCCTATTGCAGAAGACATGGCCACATAAGAAGCCCCCGCTGTATTGGCAGTTGACCACCTTGTTGCACTGACCTCTTAGCTCATCTGAAACAATCACTTTCTCCCCGACTTGACAAAAAAATCTGGCAAAGTATGACAAGCTATGGAATATACAGCATACTAATATATACTACTGCAACAATTTTCATACACATTACCTAGGGAGAAGGGTGCAAAGGCCTCATTTTTCTGGAAACCGCCGTTCTCATTCAGAAAGTTTGTAGGATCAAATCTTTTCGGGTTCTTAAAACATTTTGGGTCCTTCAAGACAGAGGTCAGCATGGGGAAAATGACAACGCCCTGCAAACATGAATAAGCGAGCATGAACTTTGTTTTAAATATAAAAGTACATTTCACCAGCAGCAAGATATCTTGGGGTTTTGTAGAGCTCACCATCACATTACATTTCTGCTGTTTGTGGGTGGCTTCTGGTTCACGCACCTTAAACGCCATACATCTATTTTTTTTTTCTTCTGATTTCTGTGCATATTACATTTTTGCTAAGCTTGAGGCTCACATAAAGTCAGTAAATATAAAAAGCTGACCTTGGGAATGTGGTATCCTCTGAATGTCGTGTCTTGACTGGTTGCGTGTGGAAGTCCCAATGGTGTTATGTCGGCAAACCTCTGAATTTCATGGATGACAGCATCCATGTAAGGCATCTGGACTCGATCTTCTACAGAAGGGCATCGATTCTGGCCAATCACCTGATCCATCTCCTCATGAATTTTTCCTATTGACAAATATTAAAAGGTAATAGACACAAGTCAATTCTCTATTGCCTGTTTTTGTAATTCAGTATGTATTATTGCAGAGCATAGTAGCACTTGGTGCCAGAAAGCGGTCAGTTTCAGGTGCCAACATCACCAAAGATCTACTTTTGTTCTGGATTAATCCACATGTCCCTTGTACTGGAATGAACACGTATTAAGCAGTAACTGTTGGTGAGAGGGCTCATCAACTACTAGAGCATCTATACATGATATCTACTTGGAATCCAGAATTTCTCTAGACATAGTCCTGTCGTCCAAGAGGATCAATAAGGAATACTACAAAATGCCTCCAATTTTACTATTCCACTTCTGGCCAAAAAGAAGGGTTTACATTAAATTTTAACTAGGCTGTATAACTTATCCGGTTGTAATCTCTTTTCACTACTAATTGGTGCCCAAAATGGTTGTCTCTTCCACTCATGAGAGGAAATGGCACAGTCAATGCTGCATCTAAATTTTGGAACTGAAATGAAAATAATTTAGTTTTTTTTTAAAATGTAATTACTTTTTTACATTACAATTAAATGCTATGTTTATCCCCAAAAAAGTTAAATGGATTTTCTGCTTTCGACAATCTCTACTTGTTAGAAGGGTAGTTTGACAAAAAAAAAACTGATTTCAAAGCGTCTCCTGTACTCTATGGGGAAACCTGTCAGTGAGTGTTCAGTTACCCTGCAGCTCCACCACAGGGGAAATGTGGCACTACACAAGTAATGGGTTGTTTGTGATGCACATGACAGAATTAGATCTCCAGTACAAGAGAAGCTCCTAGTGGATAGTCTACACGTTGGCCAAAAGTGCAGAAAACTATACAGTGCACAAAAGTCACTGTCTACTGCGTGGTTTATGGTGTTGACATACTAGAGCTCAGCCCCAGTTCACCTGAACGGGAGCTTAACTGCAGTAACTCGACATGGACATTACACGGTGGACAGAACTTTTTAAGTTTTCACAACCCTCTGATAGGATATTAATAAAGCCTTACTTTGCACATCAGGGTATTTGAGCAGATAGAGTAAACCATATTTCAGGGTTGAGCTTGTAGTTTCTGTACCAGCAAAGAAGAGGTCTATTACCGTGCCAAATAAATTATCAAAGTGGAACTCCGTTTTTGAATTGTTCTTCTCCTGTAATGTCACAAAGGATTTGGGATTATTATATATGTCTGTCATAGGCATTGTGATTGGTCAATACTATATTGGGCTACATAGATGCTATGAGAACTAGCTTTCTTTCTTTTTTATTAAAACAATTCACATATAGAAGTGTTGGACGTTACCTCCTCCATCTTTATTAAGAAGCAGTCAATAAAGTCCCGAGGACAATTAGGGTCAAGTGTCGCTTTGTGGCTTGCCAAGGATTCTGCCACAAAGTCCTTCAGTTTTTCCAGATTTGTAAATATCTTTTGGTGGGGTCCAGGAAGAAATTGGAGAGTTTTGGGAAAGATGCTGAGAAGCTGAAAAAACAAGTGGAAAAAAGGTTTTATCAATAGGGTCCTTTAGAATAGATTCAGTCATTGGTATCTGATATTCTTACAGTCTCCTGATCTTACCAAGGGTAAAATGTTAACTTACTATTCCCCAAACGGAAGACATAAGTTGGACCATTTCTTTTAGTAAAGTAAGAAGTATCCGGAACTTATCGTCTTCATAGTCAAAACGTTCTCCAAATACTATTGAGCAGATAACGTTGGACACCGCTAAGGTCAGCAGATATGTTGGGTCAAAGGGCGTTCCTGCAAGGAAATATCAATATTTATTTAATCAATGACTTGAGAAACCTTTCACATTAGCATTAAAGCAATCTGTCAGGCTGTTTCGGCAGATGAAGAACCTGCCAGAGTTCCCCACTCCAGCACAGCCGGATACTGCTGCATTCCAGCAGTTTTTGTCCGGCCGAAGGCGGATCCCTGCTGGTTCCCATTATAGTCATTGGGATCCTCTGACGAAACATCCTGCCATATTGCTTTAACGCCAGTGTGAAAATAGTTGTATATCTTCCAACATCTCCCCCGATATCCAACATAGATTTAATGTGTATGGTCAGCTTTACAATCCATATCTTAGCAGAGTTCATCACATTCTAATTCCAAAATTGTGGATTAAAACGTCATATAATACATGAAGATGTCCGTGGTTGTTCCAACTCTCAGCTTTTACTCTTCATGTGTCATCGGTAACCCACAGACGTTGCACAGATAAAAAGTAATGGAAGCCAGACAGTATTTTCTGTTTGTCTTCCATGAAAAACGGATGCACCACGGATGCCATCCATTTTGTTTCGGTGATTTTCACGTACCCATAGACTTCAATGGACGCATGCAGTACGGCATGCATCTGTAGATTTTTTTGAGGACACATGGACCTCAGAAAATCATGGAAATGTGGACAAACATATTAAAATAAATGTATCTGTATGCTGTCCGTAAAAAAGATAGACAGCATGCGTCCGTGAAAAATAGAAGTGTGGATGAGGCCTTAATGCGCAGCTTGTAACATACAGAGCTACTGAAAACCTAGAGAAAGGTTTAGAACTCTTTGTGCAGACAAAGGTAGAGGTGGGCAGAGCATAGCAAGACTCTGGGGTCAGAAGCTGGGTAACAATTATGAGAAGAGGTAGGGGTAAGTGCCAGGGAGGCTAGTATTGTGTTGGAACACTCTGGTAACTATGCTTGTTTGGCTGATATGAGGGATGCAATCCCGGGCCCGGCAACTTTACAGCAGGGCATTGCAACCTGGAGGATGACTGCTGAAAGAAGGATGGAAAGAGGAGTGCAGGCAGATGCTGGTGGAATGAGGACTCCATTATTAGCCAGACAGAAAGGATCATTTGTCGCCAAGACCATGAATGACGAACAGTGTGTTGTCTTCCAGGTACCGGGGCTCGGCATATCGCGGATCGGATAGACAGATTGCTGGGTGGGACTGGGGAAGACCCAGCAGTCATAGTAAACATTGATACCAATGACAAAGTCAGAGCGAGATGGAAGATCCTTAAAAATTTTTTAAGGGAACTAGGAAAGAAGCTCAAAATCCAGGACCTCCAAGGTAGTGTTTTCAGAAACACTTCCAGTGCCTTGCACGTCACTAGATAGACAGAGGGAGCTAAAGAAGATAAATCAGTGGTTCAGAAGCTGTTTCACGAAGAAAGGGTTTGGATTCATGGACAAATGGGTTGACTTCTCGGCTATAGGATGTATCATAGGGATGTGCTACACCTTAATGAGGAGGGTGCAGTTGAGCTGGGAAAAAAATGGTTAGACAGCTGGAGGAGCTTTTAAACTAGGACTTGGGAAGAGGGAGGGGGGAAATACCAAAGAGTTGATAGAAAGTGGGGTATAGGAGGGGACAGTGGGAATTTAGTGTGGGCTGGAGTTTGTGGCGAAAGTAGGGAGGTGAAAAGGAATAAGTGTACACCCATGAAAACAGAGCTGCTGGTAACATAAACCAGTTACAAACCAACAATATAAAACAAGGTACCCAAAAACATTAGCGGGAACTGATGGGACGAGCGATGGCATAGCGATCTCTCCTCCCCATGCTGCAGAGGAGATCGATGCATGTAAAAGCAGCGGTCTACTCTGCTAGCGAGCAGGCGATTGCTGGAAAGGAATGCTTGCCTCCGGAAAATCGTCTGCTGCATCAGCCTGTCTAATACAGGCCTATAGTTATTAGGATATTGTCATGAATTAAACGAGGCATGGACTCGCAGAGCCGGGATGTAATATAACCACTTTACAAAGCGTTGGTGAGGCCTCATCTGGAATATGCAGTTCAGTTCTGGGCAACAGTCCATAGAAAGGATGCTCTGAAGCTGGAAAAAGTACAAAGGAGAGCGACTAAACTGATAAGGGTCATAGAGAGTCTTAGTTAAGAGGAAAGATAAAAATAATTACATTTACTTAGTCTTGAGAAAAGACATCTAAGGAGGAACATGATTAACCTATACAAATACACTGAACAAAAATATAAACGCAACACTTTCGGTTTTGCTCCAATTTTGCATGAGCTGAACTCAAAGATCTGAAACATTTTCTACATACACAAAAGACCCATTACTCTCAAATATTGTTCACAAATCTGTCTAAATCTGTGTTAGTGAGCACTTCTCCTTTGCCGAGATAATCTATACCACCTCACAGGTTTGGTATATTAAGGTGCTGATTAGACAGCATGAATATTGCACAGGGTGCCTTAGACTGCCCTTAATAAAAGGCCACTCTGAAATGTGCAGTTTGATCAGACAGCACAATACCACAGATGTCGCAACGTTTGCGGGAGCGTGCAATTGGCATGCTGACTGCAGGAATGTCTACCAAAGCTGTTGCCCATGCAATAAAAGCTAATTTCTCTACCATAAGCCATCTTCAAAGGCGTTTCAGAGAATTTGGCAGTACATTCAAATGGCCTCACAACCGCAGACCACGTGTAACCACACCAGACCAGGACCTCCACATCCAGCATGTTCACCTCCATGATCGTCTGAGACCAGCCACCAGGACAGCTGCAACAACAATTGGTTTGCATAACCAAAGTATTTCTGCACAAACTGTCAGAAACCATCTCAGGGAAGCTCATCTGCATGCTCGTCATCCTCATCGGGGTCCGGACTGCAGTTCGTCGTCATAACCAACTTGAGTGGGCAAATGCTCACATTCGATGGCATCTGGCACGTTGGAGAGACGTTCTGTTCACGGATGAGTCCCGGTTTTCACTGTTCTTGGCAGATGGCAGACAGCGTGTGTGGCATCGTGTGGGTGAGCGATTTGCTGATGTCAACATTGTGGATCGAGTGGCCCATGGTGGCGGTGGGGTTATGGTATGGGCAGGCGTATGGTATGGACAACAAACACAGGTGCATTTTATTGATGATATTTTGAATGCGCAGAGATACCGTGACGAGATCCTGAGTCCCATTGTTGTGCCATTCATCCACGACCATCACCTCATGTGGCAGCATGATAATGTACGGCCCCATATTGCAATGATCTGTACACAATTCCTGGAAGCTGAAAACATCCCAGTTCTTGCATGGCCAGCATACTCACCGGACATGTCACCCATTGAGCATGGTTGGATTGCTCTGGATCAATGTATAGGACAGCGTGTTCCAGTTCCTGTCAATATTCTGCAACTTCGCACATCTATTGAAGAGGAGTGGACCAACATTCCACAGGCCACAATCAACAACCTGATCAACTCTATGCGATAGAGATGTGTTGCACTTCGTGAGGAAAATGGTGGCCACACTAGATACTAACTGGCTTTCTGCCCCCCCCCCCCCCTCTTTCCTAGTAAGGCAAAACTGTGCACATTTCAGAGTGGCCTTTTATTGTGGGCAGTCTAAGGCACACCTGTGCAATATTCCTGCTGTCTAATCAGCACCTTGATATGCCACACCTGTGAGGTGGGGTGGATTATCTTGGCAAAGAAGAAGTGCTCACTAACACAGATTTAGACAGATATGTGAACAATATTTGAGAGTAATGGGTCTTTTGTGTATGTAGAAAATGTTTCAGATCTTTGAGTTCAGCTCATGCAAAATGGGAGCAAAACTGAAAGTGTTGCGTTTATATTTTTGTTCAGTGTATATAAATGGGCCATATGAAAAATATGGGGAAAAGCTGTTTTGTGTAAAAAGCCCTCAAAAGACAAGAGGGCACTGCCTCTGGCTGGAGAAGAAAAAGTTCAGTCTCCAAGAGCTGTGAATCTGTGGAATAGTCTACCTCGGGGTGTGGTCACAGGAGGAACAGTGGGCAGTAAAAAAAAAAAGGCTTAGATTAATTCTTAAAATGAAATAACACTAATACTTATGAAAATGTGTAGAAGTCTAGGTCTCACTCCTTTTCTAAAATTTGCGTCCCCACCTACCCCTTGGTTGAACTCAAGTCATAATTCATCTTGTTTTGCTGGACATGTAACAAGCTATTGATCTGTGTATATGTGCTGACCTTCATTCTTCTTAATCTCTTCTGCCAAGTAACGCGCCTCCTCTTGTATACGTTCTTCAATGCTCCTCTTCCCCATACCAAAATTTCTCAGAGTAGAAAGAGAAAACCTGCGCAGCTGTTTCCATCTCTCGCCATTGCTCATTACCAATCCTGAGAATAAAAATCAATAAACATAGATAGACTTTTTGCCCAGATTCTGCACTGATGAATTATTTTTTAACAGCTGTTTATAGTGGTTGTATGTAGCTTTTTTCCTGATACAGAGCTCCAAATCACCTGCAGAGCCATAGATTTAAAAGACAACATTCTAACTTCCTGCAGCCACCACCAGGGGGAGCTTATGAGCTTACCGCAAACAGTTTTTTTTTTATTGTGTTAAACCAATAACAGATGCAGTAAGCTACTGACCTCCCTCTAGTGGTGGCAGCAGGAAACCAAAACATTTAAAAGGGTTTTCTGAGACTTAAAGGAATTTTTTTGGGATTTTGATACTGATGACCTATCCTCAGGATAGGTCATCAGTATCTGAACGGTGGGAGCCCTACACTCAGGATCCCTGCCAATCGGCTGTTTGAGAAGGCACAAGACCTCCAGTGAGCTCTGTGGCCTTCTCTGTGCTCACCAAGCACAGCTCCCTACACTATAAAGTGGGTGTGCTTGGTATGGCATCTCAGCCCCATTCACTTCAATGGGGCAGAGCTATGCCTAGACCATGTGACCAATGAACCTGTTATCACATGGCTGAGAGAAATCTGTGCGATACTGTGAGCGCTGGTGTCTTCTCAAACAGCTGATCAATGGGGGTTTCAGTTGTCGGACCCCCACTGATCATATAATGATGACCTATCCAGAGGATAGGTCAGCAGTATTTAAGACTTGGAAAACCCCTTTAAATCATACTGTAATGTAAATATAGAGAATGTGGAGCTCTGTATCAGAAACGTAACTCTGACCAGTATGAAGACATATTAGCAAATTTACCAAGGCAGAATTTGTAACTTATTTGGATAGGGCATCACTATCAGGTTGGCCTCTGAAGAGCTGTGTGAAGGGGCAGCAGTGCTCATGCAAGTGCTTCTAGTGCTTGAAAATTACCTGTGTGCCATATCATTTGCAGTGGTGGCACAATGTAATTACAGCTGCTCTTTCTATTCACTTGATTGGGACTAGCAGTTATAATTACACTGCGCTGCCTATACAAGCAGGATGATGCACAGGTAATTTTAAAGAGGAAGCAGCACTCGCAAAAGCTGCACAAGTGGCACATAACACAGTAGACTTACTGCACTACATACATATATTCAATGTAGAGCACCTCAACCAGCCTATGTTCATATAAAAAAACTTGATTATTAAAGAAACTGCTCAGTTTATTATAATAGACATGAGCTGAGAAGTCTTCTAGGTATAGAGGAAAGCTAGCAGTGTCCTCTTTTCCCTGGGACCTACCTTCTCAAAGTTGCTGCATGGACTACCATATTCAATCATTAGTGATGAGCGGGAGGTGCCATATTCGATTTCGCGATACTTCGCGAATATTCGAATGAATATTCGTGTTATATTCGTCGAAATCGAATATTCGTAATTATTCCAATTATCGCGAATAATATACGAATAAAAATTTTCGCGTATTGCGATTATTTATCTTGATAGTATAAGGCAACGTTCCCATGCTAATTGACAATGGCTAGGCTAATATGTGTATTTTACGAAATTTCGTGATTTGCTCTAACTTCGTCTCTTAGAATATTACGAATATTCTAAAAGACGAAGTTAGAGCAATATTAAGAACATTTGCAAAAGCCGAAATTGCGATGCGAGTAATATAATACGAAATAATCGCATGAAGATTTCAACTTAGCACTGCTATATTCCATATTCTAGCCTAGTATGGAATATAGCAGTGCTAACTTAGCACAGCTATATTCCTTATTAGGCTAGAATATGGAATATAGCAGTGCTAAGTTGAAATCTTCATGCGATTATTTCGTATTATATTACTCGCATCGCAATTTCGGCTTTTGCGAAATTTCGTAAAATAAACATATAGATTAGATTGTAATTTAGCTAATATTGAATATAGCAGTGCTAAGTTGAAAACGCCACTGACTGGAGCAGCCAGGAAGCCAGGAATCCAAAGGACAGGTAAGAACAACTTTAGGGAAGTGGGAAAGGAAAAAATTATAATAATAAAAAAAAAAAAAAAAAGACGAATATTCGAATTCGCGAATATATAGAACGATATTCTAAATATTCGCGAAATCTCGAAATTGCGATATTCGAGAAAAAAATTCGCAATTCGAATATTCGCGCTCAACACTATCAATCATCTGGTAGCATCTTGCTGCTGTGTGAGCAGGTAATATCTGAATGTATCCATACAGTGGGCCCCCAAAATAAATTTTACTGGTGGGCCCTAGGCACCCCAGTCCGATACTGGTTTCATCCTTCAACTGCCTCTTGAGCTGTGATAGGAGGAGAGCTCCAGCAGAATTGATGTGCCCCTTTGAGCTGCCACAGAAAAGACCTCATATTGTTCCAGAGAAGTTAGGAGGTATCTGGATCCATGTAAGGTACTATATGATGTCTGATTTTTTACATTAGCCATCGGAGAACCCCTTTAATGTTTTTCTCTCCTCTACATGGTTCTTCTACCCTTCATTACTAATATCTGTGCTTCTTCTATACCCTATTCGTAATATGCAAAATAGTTGTGGAGCCCCAGTTATGGGTCTTCAACACAGTGATAGTCATATATCCCTCAAAGGAAGGAAAACCGAGCAAAGGGGTGTCCCCATTACAGAGATCACCTAATCCACCATATTAAGTGGCCCCTATGTCAAGATCCCACTCTTATACGGGGAAGACCTAAGCCAGTTATCCATCCACAGACAGCTGTTTCGGGGTGTTGCCCCTCATCAGTGTGGAGTAGGATTTGGTGATATCTGTAATGGGGACACCCCTTTGCTCGGTTTTACTTCCTTTGAGGGATATCTGGCTATCACTGTGTTGAAGACCCCATTTCGCATATTACTGTTTCCCAGGGAGCTTTGCACTTTGGATTGCTGTGTCGAGACTCTTAAATGAGGCTCCACAGTGTTTTCTGTAGCTGGTCTCCCTAAGATCAGCCATTGTTTTGTTTGAGTAGTCTCCAAGGCATTGCTCCCGGTTAGCCAAAATCCTACTCCACACTGATGAGGGGCAACACCCCGAAACAGCTGTCTGTGGATGGATAACTGGCTTAGGTCTTCCCCATCACATCCTTAAAGCTTGTAAAAGAGCGGGATCTTGACATAGGGGCCACTTAATATGGTGGATTTGGTGATCTCTGTAATGGAATCCAAAGTGCAAAGCTCCCTGGGAAACAGTAATATGCGAAATGGGGTCTTCAACACAGTGATAGCCAGATATCCCTCAAAGGAAGGAAAACCGAGCAAAGGGGTGTCCCCATTACAGATATCACCAAATCCTACTCCACACTGATGAGGGGCAACACCCCGAAACAGCTGTCTGTGGATGGATAACTGGCTTAGGTCTTCCCCGTATAAGAGTGGGATCTTGACATAGGGGCCACTTAATATGGTGGATTTGGTGATCTCTGTAATGGGGACACCCCTTTGCTCGGTTTTCCTTCCTTTGAGGGATATCTGGCTATCACTGTGTTGAAGACCCATAACTGGGGCTCCACAATTATTTTGCATATTACTGTTTCTCAGGGAGCTTTGCACTTTGGATTGCTGTGTCGAGACTCTTAAATGAGGCTCCACAGTGTTTTCTGTAGCTGGTCTCTCTAAGATCAGCCATTGTTTTGTTTGAATACCCTAGTCAAGTCATTGTCACTTCAAGGGTCAAAGGACATCAGCCCTGTATTTGGCAAACTCTAATATAGTGCCATGTTCTGTAACATCTACATGGAGTTTGTGTGCCCTCCCTGTGTTTGCGTGGGTTTCTTCCATGTTCTCTGTTTTATTGAAAACCAATATAATGGAGAAAGAGACCAACGTAAATAATGACGGCCTCTGTACAACTCAGCAGAATATGTTGGCTCTATATATAAGAATAAAATCATGACTGTTTACTTACCATAATCTTTGAAGAGCAGATTACCCAATGGTGAAGGCCCTCTAACACTGAACGTATCTCCATTGTCTATCAAAGCCTCTTTCACACAATCATAGCCAGTCAAGATCACTGCCGGTGTACCGGACACAGAGATGGTGAACACCGGCCCATAGGTCTCACTCAGCTGGAAGAGAAACATAAAAAAATAAAAATTACATTAAATGCACTGTCCTACCTTATATCAATAGTATATACAGATATTGACTCATGGGGCTGGTATGTCTGATTTCAGTTTCATGAGTTCTCTCTTTGGACAACCTATTGAAGGGTCTCTTGATGATAACCTGATTACTCTGCTGGGACTTCCAGCAATCAGCTGTAAACTAAAGGGGAAGACTGTCAAAAAGCGTTCAGTTTCCCTGCAGCGCCACCACAGGTGAAACTAAGTATTACAAAGTGTCCATTCAAATCAATGAGTTCTTTGTAGTACAGGACAGGGCAGGCCCTCCAGAGGAACATATGTTCTTTCTAACCAGTATATTTTGTAGTCAAGAGATGAGGGTCCTTAACAACAGATCCTCTTATTAAAGAAAACCTGTCACCTCGCCTGACATATCTGTTTTAGTGACTTCCTGCATCCCCTTTATAATAACAATTGTGGAGTGCCTATTCTCATGATTCGTATACAAGACTTTGGTTTCTTTCAAATTAGCGTTAGGATCCGCACTAACGCTAGCACACGTGTGCCGCCGGAACTCCGCTCCGACCCCATTCACTATAATGGGGACGAGTCTGAGATGCGTCCGCAGCACGGAAAACATGCCGGACAATCCTAAAGCTAATGTGAAAGAAGCCTTAGTTAGAAATGAATCTCTAGCAAATTGTGTGTCAGACTTTGGCAGGGCACACTCTCAACTGGTAACACCCATCTGGACCTTTTATTGCAAACTATGCTAATAATTCATTCATAATTAATATAGAAAATAATAAAGGAATAGCATATCACAGAGTCATAAGAATAGGTGCTCCAGAATTATTCATACATGGGGAATACAAGTAATTACTAACACCTCAGGAGAGGTGACAGCATTTCTGATTCCCTAATTAATGAGAATGGATTTTTCTAAATGTCACCACCCCTTTAAAAGGATTGTATAGGATTAGAAAAAACATGGCTGCTTTCTTCCAGAAACAGCACCACACCTGTCTACAGGTTGTGTGTGACATTGAGGATCAGTTCTATCAAAGTAAATGGGGCTGAGCCGCAATACCACATGCAACCTATAGACAGGTGTGGTGCTGTAACAGATACTTTGTGAGGAGGGACAACTGCATGAAAAATCATGTGCTTCAAACGGTTTATTTCATCACCGCTCTAGTTACAGGCAGATTAACTGCCCACGTGCAAGGACCTGTCACGGCTGAGGATGGGGAAAACCCTCAGCCGTGCGATGCCAGAAGATGTTAAGTGCTACTTGGCCAGGACGACAGTATTAGGGAGCAGGTCACCTCCTATCGCGTCCCTAAACTGACCCTGACTCCTAATTATATGAGCCAACCCTGAAGGTGGGAGGACTCATACACCAGATGCCTTTGGGTCCCTGCTAGCCCTCAGGATTGCCCTGGAACAAGGAGCAGGGTAAGACGACCTGTTATTCCTAGGCACGGAGGAACAGGAGTCTCACTAGCCAAGCTGCAAAGGAAAGAGAACATAAACAGCCTATGGATATGGCAGGAGGCTGAAAAGCACTTCCACACCTACCTGCCACAGACACACAGACTGGATCCCGTGCAATACAAGCTAGTGTCCACATCCAAACACCAATGGACACAGCACACACACAAACACACAGGAACCCAGATCCATAGGTGCATAACATTACAAAGGAAAACATCAAGTGGACATCAATATAAACCTAAGAGTCACAGTTTGTTTATGACCACAAGGGTGGCCCCCACTGGCAGATTGAAATACCAGGAGAGTGTCTCCAGCAAAGCATGGCTGAAGCACCCCTCTGACCTGTACTATACACTGAGGCTTTATAGGCCCAAGTAGTCACACCCACATAGAGACACACCCAGTGCTCACAGCCTAGGAAGGGAATTAACCCTTCACACACCAGACAAGGGAAAACAGCAACTAAAAGGGGAATACACACAAATAAACCCTGTGCACACCAAACAAGGAAAGTGCACACATACAAACCAAGTTGCCAAGTACAACCGCATGCACTTACAGCAAGCTGCCTAGCAACAGCTCAGGCTGATATGCTGCAACAGTACAACATAACTTGTTGCCCGCGGCAACCACAAGTGAGGCAGCACACTAGCGGCCCTCACCTGTGGTTGAACACCTACATACAAACCGCAGGCAACAGCATGCGGTTCAAGAGTCACGACCATGACCATGGCCGTGACAGGACCCTAATCTAATGCTGTGTGCTGTAATCCCAAACCCATTAAACAGTCTCAATCCCCGAGTATTCGCACCCCCTGCCCTGTAGTACATGTGAATACATAAAAGTTTGTAATATATCTAATCGTAGCCAAAAAGTCATGTTCAATGGCTAAAGAAATTGTCAGCTGTAAAATTAATACAGGCTCCAGGAGGGGGATGTAGCTGCATTTCTCTGCATAGTCTGCCTCTGAGGTATGCAGGTACAAATCAGCAACAGGACGACTATGGTGTGGATTTGGAAATGTGGCCATCGTAACGCAGTCCTGATAACTCACCTTCATCAAAGACTGGGGCATTTCTTTAGTGCTCACGTGCAGCAGGGTGCCCAGTATGGGCAGTGGTGGTGGTCCAGGGGGGAGATTTTTCTTTTTCAGATTCCTCCTCCATGTGAAGAAATACAGGATAAGGCTGACCAAGACGGCAAGGAGAAGCGTCCCTGATATTCCCAGCTCCATCGTGAATCTAAACCTGCGATGTTAGAGAAAAATATTACAGTCACTATATATAGGAGTGTTCCCTACACCCTGTGACCTTTACACCTGCCTGTCCAGCCTGCTAGATTTACAAGACATGATGACATCACTACACTACACTTCTCCCTATAAGGGTATAGTGATATACACGCTAACATATTAGGTAAAATATTACAGTAGAATAGACAAATAAGGACATACACGACCATCTGATAAGTGGGAATAGACAGTCCTATAATGTGATATAAGTCAATTATAACCTATTATGTAGGACAATAAGGGACAGAGGCGTTCATAGATCTAATAATCCCCATAGGAAAACTTGGCTCCCAAGTCCCATCCAATTTCCAAACACATTCAGTCAACAGGGAACACAAAGTGTCCAAAAAATAATGTAGCACCATAGTTCTTAATGTATTTACACCAGAAATGGCATAAATATATTGATAAATCTTGCCCAATACAGCTCTAAATCAATGTTTCCCTTAACATAAAAGATCACAAAGCTGGCTGCCTGCAGCCACCACTAGGGGGAGCACAGTGAGCAGGAATGTATACTGTTACCACTGGCTGCAGTGGAAGCTGTAATAATCTGTTTGCACTAAACTCCCCGTGGTGGCAACTACTTAAAAATGCAGGGGGATATGTTTCAAATTGGTATAAAGTAGTACTGGCCCATAGCAACCAATCAGATTCCACCTTCCAGCTGTGAAAAATGAAAAGTGGAATTTGATTGGTTGCTATGGGCAATTAAATCAGTTCTACTTTACACCAGTTTGATAAATGACTCCCACAGTGTTTTCATGATGGGAACAGGCGAACGAGACCAGCACTGGGAACACAGGCCAATGCAAAGTGAATGGGTGGAATGATTTCCACTGTAGCCGCTCCTGTATCAGCAGTACATCCCTGATTACACAGAGAGATGCAAATCAGCTGACAAACGAGTGATTGCTCATTCATCAGCTGATCGGCGGCACAATTATACAGGCCATTATCAGGATCGAGCTTTCCAATAAACACTTGTTCCCAGCAATTGTCCTGAAAATCGTACAGTGTAATAGGGGCTTAAAGAGGACCTTTCACCGATTATGACAATGTGAACTAAGTATACAGACATGGAGAGCGGCGCCCGGGGATCTCACTGCACTTACTATTATCCCCGGGCGCCGCTCCGTTCTTCTGCTATGCCCTCCGGTATCTTCAGTCACTAAGTTATAGTAGGCGGAGTCTGCCCTTGTTCTGCTGTAGCGCTGGCCAATCGCATTGCAGAGCTCACAGCCTGGTAGAAAATAACCTCCCAGGCTGTGAGCTCTGCGCTGCGATTGGCCAGCGCTAGAGCAGAACAAGGGCAGACTCCGCCTACCATAACTTTGTGACCGGAGATACCGGAGGGCATAGCAGGAGAACGGAGCGGTGCCCGGGGATAATAGTAAGTGCAGTGAGATCCCCGGGCGCCGCTCTCCATGTCTGTATACTTAGTTCACATGGTCATAATCGGTGAAAGGTCCTCTTTAAGCGTCAACATTTCTTTCTGTAGTAACACAGAGCAGGGGGGGGGGGGTTCTTACAAATAGTTTTGTTAATTTATTTAATGAATTTAATGGTTTTTAACCCCAATATGTTAATGTATGGGAGTGACAAGTCTGACACAGCTCCTAGGGACCCTGAGGTGTTATCTCCACCTCTAGCTCAGTCTAGTAGATAAGTCTAGTCATAGCAGGAGAGAAGACAGGAGGCAAAGTCCATGTGTTCCACTCCTCAGTACTAGGCTTCAAGCTACAGAGACTAACCATCCCTGCATAATCTACTGAGAGGGTCATCTTCACATTGAACTACTCCTGAAGAGAGAGAGAAAGGACATTCCAGAATCTGTAATGGCTGAGAAAACAGCATCAGTCAGCCTGCCATAGTTCTCAAGATCCAGCCTAGCCAGATCCAATTGTTCCCCACTGGAGATCCAGCAGCTCCCCAGCATAAATGATGGGATTCGGCTGGACAGTTTTTGTACCAATATTTACACCGAGGAGTGGCTGGATTCCCACCAGATCCTATTATAGTGAATGGGGTCCAGCGGGCACATGGCACTATCTGGCTACGAACCCCGACAGGCTGTCAGATTGATGTAACACCTCTGTGAAATTAGCCTTAGGTACACTGCTCTCCAAAGCTATAGACATGACTGCTGTGTGTGGAATACGTCTAAGACACCATCCACCATTACCTTTATTTCCATCTACAGGCAGCATTCTGGTGCACATGTGAGGCCCGGGCTATATCAGCCAGTCTTGGGTGGGGCTCAGAGCTCTCTGCCTCCTCCCATTGTATGCATCGTCACATGCTGGGAGGTTACTGGGAGATTGCTTTGAGTCGGACCTTGCGCACCTGTAATTCGCCCACTGGCTCCTGGTATTTCCCATAGGACCGAGGTAGGTTTAGCGTTAGTTCCCGAGCTACTTGAGAAACCTTGGCGAGTTGCTCGGGCTCAGTGGCGTCTCTAGCTTTCAAATTTTGGGGGGGCACACTGGGGGCCAGGACAAAAGTAGGGGGGGGCAGCTATAACAACGATACATTTACACAAGTACGCTTAGAAATGCTGCGATACTTTACCCAATACCTAAAACCGCAACAGGGAAGAAAAGTCCAGCTGTCTGTGGATGACACTTTTATAGAGAGGGGGATCTGTGGATGACACTGCTATGGGGGGGATCTGTGGATGCCACATACCGTGTAATGTATAGCATCTTATGCTATATGTGTCATCCACAGATCCACCCCATGACAGTGTCATCCCCATTTCCCCCTCCCTATAACAGTGTCATCCACAGATGCCCCTCCCTATAACAGTGTCATCCACAGATGCCCCTCCCTATAACAGTGTCATCCACAGATCCCCCTCCCCGCCACTCACAGGAGTGTACATTTGACATTTCTAAACCGTAATCCATATCCTGCAGTAACTTTAACTTTAAATCAGGATTAATGTGGTGATTCGGTTTGAACAATACCATGCGAATCTCTCAAAGCTGCAATGTACGTAGACTGTAATTGAGCTTTAGATATCAATGACAAAAGTCTACCCGCTCTCTCCCCTTCTTCATAGAAGGTTTGCTTTTGAAAGAACCTTTTATTTTTCGCCAGTACCAGTAAGGCTACTTTCACACTAGCGTTCTGCTGTCCGCTCGTGAGCTCCGTTTGAAGGAGCTCACGAGCAGAGCAGAACGCTTCCGTCCAGCCCTGATGCAGTCTGAATGGATGCGGATCCGCTCAGACTGCATCAGTCTGGCGGTGTTCAGCCTCCGCTCCGCTCGCCTCCGCACGGCCAGGCGGACAGCTGAACGCTGCTTGCAGCGTTCAGCTGTCCGCCTGGCCGTGCGGAGGCATGCGGATCCGTCCAGACTTACAATGTAAGTCAATGGGAACGGATCCGCTTGAAGATGACACCATATGGCTCAATCTTCAAGCGGATCCGTCCCCCATTGACTTTACATTGAAAGTCTGAACGGATCCGCTCAGGCTACTTTCGCACTTAGAAATTTTTCTAAGTTATTAATGCAGACGGATCCGTACTGAACGGAGCCTCCGTCTGCATTAATATGATCGGATCCGTTAAGAACGGATCCGATCAAACGCAAGTGTGAAAGTAGCCTAACTTGTCATTCAATTTCTGTTAAGACTCTTTCCGTTTCTCTCTAGTGACATCTTGTGGATGCAAGATAAAATTCTACTAGGCAGTTTCCCACTCATGCTCAGTATGAGGCTGGCTGTGATTGGTCAAGACTCTTGGGCAGTAACAACAGTTTAACTCTATGCTTTCTGTTGTTAATTCTGCTGTGTCATTGAGCTTACCTTACATTCACTTACCGAATCTTAAAGTTATATTATCTTTCTGCTTCTGTGAACACAATATATAACTGTTATATGACATCCAGGACATTAAGTCACTGTAAATAACTCTCTTTCTGTCTCTAATATATAAAAAACATAGGGGGGGGGGGCGCATTTTAGTTGGGGGGGCACATGGGGGGGCCCAGCATGATGTAGGGGGGGCCGTGGCCCCCTCTGGCCCCCCCCTGGCGACGCCACTGCTCGGGCTCAGACATGTCCTCCAAGCAGGATATGTTGGCTAATTCTCAATTTTACACCAGTACGAGGATTAGTAAGACCGCAGAGTGCTCCTGTCTTTGTTTTTGTTATATTACAAGATACTCTGAGCCGCAGTGCAAGCCCTGCTCAGAGCCAGGAGGGTGATGCTGGTGGCAGGAGCACAGCATAGCTGGCCAGCCTTAGCTGTCCTAGGTTGCTAATATGGCTTACGTGTTTATATGGCTAGACTTGCCAATAATTAATTTTAATACAGTTCCTATGTTTTTTATATATTAGAGACAGAAAGAGAGTTATTTACAGTGACTTAATGTCCTGGATGTCATATAACGGTTATATATTGTGTTCAATACAGAATCAGAAAGATAAAATAACTTTAAGATTCGGTAAGTGAATGTAAGGTAAGCTCAATGACACAGCAGAATTAACAACAGAAAGCATAGAGTTAAACTGTTGTTACTGCCCAAGAGTCTTGACCAATCACAGCCAGCCTCACACTGAGCATGAGTGGGAAACTGCCTAGTAGAATTTTTGTACAGTCGTGGCCAAAAGTTTTGAGAATTACATAAATATTGGAAATTGGAAAAGTTGCTGCTTAAGTTTTTATAATAGCAATTTGCATATACTCCAGAATGTTATGAAGAGTGATCAGATGAATTGCATAGTCCTTCTTTGCCATGAAAATTTACTTAATCTCAAAAAAACCTTTCCACTGCATTTCATTGCTGTCATTAAAGGACCTGCTGAGATCATTTCAATAATCGTCTTGTTAACTCAGGTGAGAATGTTGATGAGCACAAGGCTGGAGATCATTATGTCAGGCTGATTGAGTTAAATTGGCAGACTTGACCTGTTAAAAAGAAGGGTGATGCTTGAAATCATTGTTCTTCCATTGTTAACCATGGTGACCTGCAAAGAAACGCGTGCAGCCATCATTGCGTTGCATAAAAATGGCTTCACAGGCAAGGATATTGTGGCTACTAAGTTTGCGCCTCAATCAACAATTTATCGTCTCCTAAAGAGGATTCAGCTGCGGGATCGGAGTGCTACCAGTGCAGAGCTTGCTCAGGAAGCACAGCAGGCAGGTGTGGCCGCATCTGCACGCACAGTGAGGCGAAGACTTTTGGAAGATGGCCTGGTGTCAAGAAGGGCAGCAAAGAAGCCACTTCTCTCCAAAATAAACATCAGGGACAGATTGATCTTCTGCAGAAAATTTGGTGAATGGACTGCTGAGGACTGGGGCAAAGTCATATTCTCCGATGAAGCCTCTTTCCGATTGTTTGGGGCATCAGGAAAAAGTCTTGTCCGGAGAAGAAAAGGTGAGCGCTACCATCAGTCCTGTGTCATGCCAACAGTAAAGCATCCTGAGACCATTCATGTGTGGGGTTGCTTCTCATCCAAGGGAGTGGGCTCACTCACAATTTTGCCCAAAAACACAGCCATGAATAAAGAATAATACCAAAGCACCCTCCAACAGCAACTTCTTCCAACAATCCAACAACAGTTTGGTGAAGAACAATGCATTTTCCAGCACGATGGAGCACCGTGCCATAAGGCAAAAGTGATAACTAAGTGGCTCGGGGACCAAAACGTTGACATTTTGGGTCCATGGCCTGGAAACTCCCCAGATCTTAATCCCATTGAGAACTTGTGGTCAATCCTCAAGAGGCGGGTGGACAAACAAAAACCCACTAATTCTGACAAACTCCAAGAAGTGATTATGAAAGAATGGGTTGCTATCAGTCAGGAATTGGCCCAGAAGTTGATTGAGAGCATGGCCAGTCGAATTGCAGAGGTCCTGAAAAAGAAGGGCCAACACTGCAAATACTGACTCTTTGCATAAATGTCATGTAATTGTCGATAAAAGCCTTTGAAACGTATGAAGTGCGTGTAATTATATTTCACTACATCACAGAAACAACTGAAACAAAGATCTAAAAGCAGTTTAGCAGCAAACTTTGTAAAAACTAATATTTGTTTCATTCTCAAAACTTGTGGCCACGACTGTACATGGACTATCTGCTGCGGAGGCGACAGTGTTATATATGGAAGAAAAGTTGAAGCTAATAAAGAAGTTATTTTAAGCATTTGGTGTGCTCTTTAAGCCTACGGTTTGCATAGAACGGCACTAGAACAATTAGCTCAAAGGAAACTAGACTCTCACAGAGTCACAGACAGTCTGGCTGGACTAAAAAGTTAGAGATTTCAAATTCTTCTTCTTATGCCACAGCGCAAAAGGCACTTCATAGTGCTGCGCCTGTTACACACAGACCACAGCTAAGAACTCCACTGCTTGTGCCTGTCAACACAGCGTGCAACAGTGGGGGGATGGGGGGGGAGCCCGGCACCCGTACCTGCGTGTGGGAATAGAATTGCAGGCACAGGAAGCCAGGTTGACACCTATGGTGTTTGGAACTCGAGGCAGGTCCTTTCTATGCCCCCCCCAATACTTGTACCCCCTGACAGTAGTATTTCCCTTATTGTACAACTTTCACAGCAGTGTTGTCCAGATATGTGCCCCCTCACAGTAGGTATGCCCATATTGTGCCCCCCCCCCACAGTATTTATGCCTTCACTGTACAACTTTCACAGTAGTCATGCCTACATTGTGCCCCCTTAAAGTACTTATCCCTTCATTGTGCCCCCTTCACAGTAGTTATGCCCTCTATGTGTCCCTTTCCCTGTAGTAATGCCCTATCTGTGCCCCTTCACAGTTGTAATGCCCTCTCGGTGCCCCCTCATGGTAGTTAAGCCCTCTCTGTGCCCGTTTCACACTAGTTATGCCCTCACTGTGCCCCCATAACAGTAGTAATGCCTTCTGTGCCCCTTCACAGTAGTAATGCCCATTGTGCCCCCTTTCACAGTAATAATGCCCACTGTGTGCCCCATAACAGTTATGCCCACCTCCTTCACAGGAGTACTGCTCTCTGTGCCCCCTTCACAGTAGTAATGCCCATTGTTTCCACTTCATAGTAGTATTGCCCTCTGTGCCCCCCTCATACTAATAATGCCCATTGTGCCCCTTTATAGTAGCAATGCTCATTGTGATCCTTTCACATTAGTAATGCTCATTGCGCCCCCCTCACAGAAGTAATGCCCATTGGCCCCCCTTCCTATTAATAATGCCCATTATGCCCTCTCCACAGTAGTAATGCCCATTGTGCACCCTTAATAGTAGCAATGCCTTCTGTGCACCTTTATAGTAGTATTATCCTCTGTGTCCCCTTTGTAGTAGTAATACACTCTGTTCCCCCTCCATAGAAGAAATGCCTATTTTGCCCCTTCACAGTAGTAAAGCCCTCCGTGTACCTGCTGTGTTAAAAAAAACCACACAAAATAAACACACAGTTAACTACTTACCTTGTCCAGTTCCTGTAGCTCAAATCCAGCTCTCCCCTGTAAACACAGATCACTCTGCAGCACTGTGTGGGAGGAGCTTAGGCAGATCCCCGGGCTGCAGGCTCCTCCCACACAGGCCAGCAGCGCGATCTGTGCCTGTAGACTGAATGGTGGAGCAGGGAGCAAAAGGCTTCCTGCTTCACCATTCAGTGTGGAAGAGAAGTAGCGGGGGAAGCTGAGTGACAGAACTGCAGCTCCCCGGCACTCCAGCTCTGTATTGCTGGAAGCGCCCATTGCTTCTGGGATCTGGCACCCCTGAGAGCGGTCCCCCAATGTCGACTGCACCCTCCAGACCCCCCTTAGAGCCCCACTGAGAGCTAACAAGAGTGACGATGTCTTATCAAACAGCTGATCAGCAAGGGGTCCATGGGATAGTTCATCAGTCTAAAAATTTCAGAAAACCCCTTTAAATCTGGCCTGGTTACTGACCCTTATTTCTTACGCTGGCCGTTGCATACCCAACACGCCCTACCTTGCACCCACACAAACATTAACATCAAGGGCACCCCAACTACCATCAGCAGCAGCCCTAACATTGGGGAATGTCTGAAGGAAAGAGAGGGTGCGCCCTTCTTTTACTGGCCCTAGGAAGCAATGGTGTTAGGAAAGCCACAGTGATAGACTTTTTACAGCTAGAGCCACTACCACTCCCATCCTCCTCTCTGCCTCCTTAGTGACTACTTGCTCCTGTTCATAAATGACCGTTTCCTTCACTGCAGAGGACGGAGCTCATTGGTCATTACCATCGCCTGCCCCCTGGTTATAGGTTATATCTATGTGACTGGAGCTCTGGATAATAACCAGTAAGCACTTTCCATTACTACAGGAAGAAGCACTCATTGGTTAACCCTTTAATGACCAAGTCTGAGAAGGCCTTAATGACCTGACTCTTTCTTCATTTAGTGCACAAGGTGGTTTAACCGTTGTAACTGTTTTATTTGTTGTACTACCAACATATTTTTGGGATGTTTTTTACATGACACACAGGGCTTTTTAATATATTTTTAACTTTTTTTGTTTTATTTGGGGAATTATTACAATAAGTTCCCTATTTTGTGCCGGTCATTCTGATAAATAATATGTATAGTTTCATGTGAATGGGTTGATAACGGTGACGGTTTTGGCTGGCGAGGGTGTTTTTATGTTGTATATTATTATATTACGTTTTATTATATGTAAAAAAAAATATTTAGATATATGTGTGTGTATATATATATATATATATAATTATCAAATCCGACCAAGGACAACATCTGCATGGAGTTTGTACGTTCTCCCCGGGTTTGCGTGGGTTTCCTCTGGGTACGCTGGTTTCCTCCCCTGACTCCATAGACATACTGAGAGGGAACTTAGATTGTAAGCCCCATTGGAGACAGCTTGATGCTAATGTTGGTAAAAGCTCTGCAGAATATGCCAGCGACATATGCAGTATGTGCATAAAATGAATAATTAATAAATACATTTCATTTTACTTTAATTTTGCCACATATGTCCCACAAAATATTATGGGGGACACTGAAACTTTTTTTTTTTTGCAAATTTTAATTTTTTATCTATGTATCTTATATATTATGTTTTCTTATTGTTGTTTTTTTATATATATTTTTATGCACCATGTGTCCCTCAATAAACCATTAAAAGACCTCTGGGGGACGCTGAAGTTCTTTTTTTTCTTATTTTATTTTTCCTTTTTATGTATTTTTTCTTTTTATTTGTATCTTAATATATATTTTTAACTTATTTTTTTATATATATTTTTGTAATTAAAAAGCCTCTGGGGGAAACTGTCACTTTATTTTGTATTTTAGCATCCAGTGGAGCCCCAGTTACAGTACACCTATAGGGAGACATTTTCAATCTCCGTATGCCAGAAAACTGGCATCATAAAGGTGTAAAGTTTGGCGCACGCCATGCATGTGCAAAAATGTGCTTGTTATTTTTGTGGATAGAATCTAAAAATGAGGGATAAGGTATAAAATGTAAAAGATATATAAAAAATGAGAATTGTAATTCGCGGTGGTGCGGATGCACAATGAAAAAAATGAAAAAAATGAAAAAAATGTGCAGAGGTAGATGCAGGAGTAAGGCACTCTGGTGGTTGTTCAATAATGGTTTCCACCTTTAGTAAGTTCAATAGTTCAGTAATTCATTGTGTCCATTTATGTATAGTTCATAAAAATATAGAAAATATATATATATATATATATATATATATATATATATTAAGAGTCTCAAATATATGGAAGTATATAGATATATTGTAGAGGAGAGGTACAATGTTGCCCTGTTTGGGGCTTATTAGCTGGACATTTGTGTTGGTCACAGTAAGAAAAAATGTATAGTGACAACAGGATAAAAGATATAAAAATATTGGTAATATATCAGTCGGATACTGCACCTGGTGTGGCGTCCCACACAGAGGAGGGCTGTATCCTGACTGGTTACCTTCTCTGTAAAATGTCGGTGTCTCGGCTGGTGGAGCGTCTTGGCTGCGCTCTGAGATGCCTGTTTCCCGGTCTTTTGCGATCCACGTGGGTGTGACGTCACTTATCTGGCGTCTCACGTGTCTTTACCGATCTTTATTTTTCAAACTTTTGGACTTTTCGCGATCTTTTTACGATCCAGAAAATTCGGATGTGATCGATTGTTTGGAAGCGCTTCCAGGATAGAATTTCTTGCAGTTTTAGAGGGGAGTCACCAGACGCGTTTCGAAGGTCTTAGCTGCCTTCTTCATCAGTGGCCCACGAATTTTCTGGATCGTAAAAAGATCGCGAAAAGTCCAAAAGTTTGAAAAATAAAGATCGATCCAGCACTGAGCAGCCTGTACTTACAATCATAGCAGGATGGAGGCAGGACGGGCGATAATTGGCAGCGAAACTTCCTACATCACGTGCCTGCGCCACCTGCTTCATTCATAAAGGCACGTGACGTAGGAAGTTACACTGCCAGTGCCCACCCGCCCAGTCTCCTGCCTCCTGCCTCCAGCCTGCTATGATCGTAAGTACAGGCTGCTCAGTGCTGGATCGAACATATGTATAGTTAACCATTGCCTGCCTGCAGTTACAGATACCAGTAGTACAGTGAGCGGGGCCCGGTGCAATAGAATACAGTGACTGCACCGAGCCCCGCTGCCATTATAAAACTAAAGGCCGGCCCCCAGCCCCTCCTCCCCCCTCGCTGATACGCACGCCGGCCGCGCTGTGCAGCTTGCGGTCGGCAGTGTATCAGTGTAAAAATGGCAGCCTTCACCCCATAAGATGCACTGCCATTTTCCTCCCACTTTTTTGGGGGAAAAAGTGCGACTTATAGGGCAAAAAATACGGTATATGCCCTAACAGCGTGGAGCTTGCTTTGCACAACAACAACAGGTCAGTGCGGCGCCAGGCAGCTTCCCTCTACCTAGCTTTATCCGGTAATGTGCTAAGTTGGCGCTATGTTTTTTTTATTTATAAATATACAAAGTACACACATTTATTCCACAAAAATATCTTCAAAACTATACTGTGGGTAATCACATTAGCTATATTTATTATAGCAGGGAATTTAGTGCGTAAAATATAGAAACAAGTTATTACAGTATAAATTTTTACATATTGTAGGTGTTCTGTCCTTTGTTACATAGTTAATACGGTTGAAAAATACATGTCACAAATGAATACAACGCACTTACTAATGTATTGTGATCGTCCATATTGCCCCCTTTGCTGATTGGATTCATTTTTCCATTGCGTTATACACTGCTAATTTACAGGGGTTACAACCACCCTGTTTTCTCTGGTGGCCAGGACTCTGGGAGTGTGTATAGGCACGCATGCGCAGCAGTTCCTGTCCCAGCCACCTTGTATCGCTGGGCACCGCTGTAGTCGTGACCCCGGGATACAAACAGTATATAACAAGATGGAATCCAGACAGCAAAGGAGACAATATGGACAATCACAATACATTAGTAAGAGTCTTGTATTAACTTTCTCTACATGATAAATGCCACTTGCTCAGTTGAGACAACCTCTTTTAACTAATAGAGAAAAGCTTCTTTGGAGTACTTTGGTCATCTAGGGGTCACATACATCTGGAAGGTCCTTGGTACTACTCCATTTGTGTTTGGTTCTGGGGTTATTTCAAGATCCTCGGGAGCCACTTCTGATTTCAGGTAAAATCTTTGTAATATGGTGTTAAGGAAGAGGAATATTTCCATCCGTGCCAGACCCTCTCCAATGCAACTTCTTTTGCCTGTGGAAAGGGGTGACATATAATGATAATTAGTTTAACATATTTGCAGTATAAGGGTCCATTCACACGTCCGTTTTTTCTTTCCTGATCTGTTCCGTTTATTGCGGAACAGATCAGGACCAGATCTGGACCCATTCATTTTCAATGGGTCCTGGAAAAAATCGGACAGCACAATGTGTGGTGTCCGTTTCCGTTGTTCCGTTCCGCATGTCCGTTTAAATATAAAACATGTCCTATTCTTTTCCGCAAAATTCGGATCCTGGTTCAATACAAAGTCAATGGATCCGCAAAAAATGGAAGACATTCGGATGTCATTCCGTATGTCATCCGTTTTATACGGAATCCGTTCCTGGAAACACATAACAAATTTCTTATTTATTTATTTTTTTCAATTTTTTTTCAAAGAAATCCAAACAACTTTATTTGATTATTGAAATTTATACATGTTTCCGTTTTTTGCGGATCCGCAAAAAACGGATGACATACGGAAACATTTTCAGGAACAACGGATCCGCAAAAAACGGACCGAAAATCGGGATATAGGAAAATACTGACGTGTGAATGTAGCCTAACTATGCTGACCACCTCAATAACTTATAATGGGGTCTTTTAGGTCCAGCAGAGTTGCCCATTATTTTGCATGGAGCTCTGCTTTTTCTGTCAAATATGATGGCATACATTTCAGCAACAAAAGGGCACTTGTAGTCACTGCTTTTCTGGGATTACCTTTTCCTCTTGAGATTTAATGCCATTTAAAAAAAAAGAAAAATACAAGCTACATGGTAAATGTGCCTTACATATGTGTGGCACCTGGAGCTTGTCACAAACCAGGCTAAATGGGATTTATGGTCCTATGCCAGAAGACATGGCCACATTGGCTGACCTCTTAGCTCATCTGAAACAATCACTGGCAAAGTATGACAAGCTATGGAATATACAGTATACTAATATACAGTGGGGAAAATAAATATTTGATACACTGGCAATTTTGCAAGTTTTCCCACCAACAAAGAATGGAGAGGTCTGTAATTTTTATCATAGGTGCACTTCAACTGTGAGAGACAGAATCTAAAAAGAAAATCACATTGTATGATTTTTAAATAATTATTTTGCATTTTATTGCATGAAATAAGTATTTGATCACCTACCAATCAGCAAAAATTCAGGCTTTAACAGACCTGTTAGTTTTTCTTTAAGAAGCCCTCCTACTCTGCACTCATTACCTATATTAGTTACACCTGTATGAACTTGTTACCTGTATAAAAGCACATGTCCACACACTCAATCAATCACACTCCAACCTCTCCACCATGGCCAAGACCAAAGAGCTGTCTAAGGACACCAGGGACAAAATTGCAGACATGCACAAACCTGGGGTGGGCTACAGGACTATAAGCAAGCAGCTTGGTGAGAAGGCAACAACTGTTGGCGCAATTATTAGAAAATGGAAGAAACACAAGATGACTGTCAATCTTCCTCGGTCTGGGGCTCCATGCTAAATCTCGCCTTGTGTGGTATGGGTGATTAAGAGAAAAGTCTGGAATCAGCCCTGAACAACATGAGAGGACCTGGTCAATGACCTGAAGAGAGCTGGCACAACAGTCTCAAATATTACCGTTAGCAACACACTACGCCGTAGTGGATTAAAATCCTGCAGGGCACGCAAGGTTCACACCAGCACATGTCCAGGCCTGTTTGAAGTTTGCCAATGACCATCTGGTGAGAAGGTCATGTGGTCAGATGAGACAAAAATTGAACTTTTTGGTATCAACTCCACTTGCCGTGTTTGGAGGAAGAAGAAGGATGAGTACAACCCCAAGAACACTGTCCCAACCATGAAGCATGGGGGTGGAAACATCATACTTTGGGGGTGCTTTTCTGCAAAGGGGACAGGACGACTCTATTGTATTGAAGGGAGGATGGATGGGGACATGTATCGTGAGATTTTGGCCAACAACCTACTTCCCTCAGTAAGAGCATTGAAGATGAGTTGTGGCTGGGTTTTCCAGCATGACAATGACTCAAAACACACAGCCAGGGCAACTAAGGAGTTGCTCCGTAAGAAGCATTTCAAGGTCCTGGAGTGGCCTAGCCAGTGTCCAGACCTGAACACAATCGAAAATCTTTGGAGGTAGCTAAAACTCAATGTAGTCCAGTGACAGCCCCGAAACCTGAAAGATCTGGAGAAAATCTGTATAGAGGAGTGGGCCAAAATTCCTGCTGCAGTGTGTGTAAACTTGGTCAAGAACTACAGGAAACGTCCTGACCTCTGTAATTGCAAACAAAGGTTTCTGTACCAAATATTAAGTTCTGTTTTTCTATTGTATCAAATACTTATTTCATGCAATAAAATGCAAATTAATTATTTAAAAATCATACAATGTGATTTTCTTTTTTTTTTTTTTTAGATTCTGTCTCTCACAGTTGAAGCGTACCTACGATAAAAATTACAGACCTCTCCATTCTTTGTAGGTGGGAAAACTTTTAAAATCGCCAGTGTATCAAATACTTATTTTCCTCACTGTATTCTGGTGCAAAAATGTTCATACATATTACCTAGGGAGAAGGGTACAAAGGCCTCATTCTTCTGGAAGCTGCCATTGTCATTCTGAAAGTTTGTAGGATCAAATTTTTTCGGGTTCTTAAAACATTTTGGGTCCTTCAGGACGGAGGACAGCAAGGGGAAAATGATAACACCCTGCAAACATGAATAAGCGAGCATGAACTTTGTTTTAAATATAAGTACATTTCACCAGCAAGATATCTTGGGGTTTTGTAGGGTTCACCATCACATTACATTTCTGCTGTTTGTGGGTGGCTTCTGGTTTACTCACCTTAAACGTCATACATCTATTTTTTTTTTCTTCAGATTTCTGTGCATATTACATTTTTGCTAAGTTTGAGGCTCACATAAAGTCAGTAAATATAAAAAGCTGACCTTGGGAATGTGGTATCCTCTGAACGTCGTGTCTTGACTGGTTGCGTGTGGAAGTCCCAAAGGTGTGATGTCAGCAAATCTCTGAATTTCATGGATGACAGCATCCGTGTATGGCATCTGGAGTCGATCTTCTACAGAAGGACATCGATTCTGGCCAATCACCTGATCTATCTCCTCATGAATTTTTCCTTTTGGCACATATTAAAAAGTAATAAACACAAGTCAATTCTTTATTTCCTGTTTTCATAATGGAGTGTGTATTATTGCAGAGCATCGTAGCACTTGGTGCCAGGAAGCAGTCAGTTTCAGGTGTCAACATCACCAAAGATCTACTTTTTCTCGATTAATCCACATGTCACTTGTGCTGGTGTGAACACGTATTAAGCAGTAACTGTTGGTGAGAGGGCTCATCAACCACTAGAACATCTATACATGATATCTACTTGGAATCCAGAATTTCTGTAGACATAGTCCTATCGTCCAAGAGGATGAAAAAGGAATACTGCAAAATGCCTCCAATTTTACTATTCCACTATTCTGGCCAAAAAGTAGGGTTTACATTAAATTTTAACTGTAATCTCTTTTCACTACTAATTGGTGCCGAAAATGGTTGTCTCTTTTACTTATAAGTGGAGATGGAGCAGCCAATGCTGCAATACATCATGGATATAAATTTTGGAACTGAAATTAAAATAATTTAGAGATTTTTTGAGTAATTCCGTTTTACATTACAGTTTAATGCTAATTACTAGAGATGAGCGTATTTCATATTTTGAAATTTGTTTACGCTTCGTTTACTGGTAAAAGGTGAATTGCGTTATGGATTCCGTTACCATGTACCATAATGCAATTCTATGCTGGAATGCCTTTAGAGGCATTCCGTTATTCATTCCATCATAATAGAAGTCTATGGTCTGCAAATTGCCTCTTAAGGCATTCCATCATAGAATTGTGTTATGGTCCGTGGCAACGGAATCCATAACGCAATTCACCTTTTACAAGTAAATGAATTGCAAATTAATTTCTTAACTGGAAATTCGCTCATCTCTACTAATTACAACCAAAAAGTTAAATAGATTTTCTGCTTTCAACAATCTCTACTCGTTAGAAGTGGAATTTGAAAAAAAATAAACTTTTCAAAGTGTCTCCTGCAGGAACTCAGCTGTACTCTATGGTGAAACTATGGTCAGTAAGTATTCAGTTTCCCTGCGGCTACACCACAGGGGGAAATGTGGCACTACACAACTAATGGGTTGATTGTGCAACACAGGACAGGATAAGTCCTCCAGAACAAGAGAATCTCCTAGTAGATAGTCTACATGTTGGCCAAAAGTGTCTCTTTTAGCTCAGAAATGCTTATTTTGAAGATAGACAATCACCAATCATATTTTCTAAGACTATTTAAAGGGAATGTGTCAGACAATGACCTATTGCTTATATCATGTTTTTATGTTAAAATGTAACTGCCATTCTATATTATTTTTTTTGTATTGTGTAGCGGCAGTGATACTAACCATTTTTGTAATATACTTTAATTACTGAAATCATACATTTCTATTAGAAAAATAGCTCTAAAGTGGCCCATTTTGAGCCTTAGCGACGCTCCTCTGTCTTCTGTTTACATAACAGTGGAAACTTGTTCATCACTGACTGTGTTATGTAAACAGAAGACAGAGGAGCGTCGCTAAGGCTCAAAATGGGCAAGAAAATAAGTAAAGTATGGCAAGAAAATGTTAACTAACTTTTCAATGGATTTCAATGTTTTGTGTCACTCACAAGATATCCGAGATAACACTGACATGTGTTGTGCTAAAGAGCAGAAGAGCCACCAGGATCCCCAGAATTCAACTGGGGACCGAAAAGAACCACAGTGTACTCCTGGTTGTGATCTACAACCCATACTCAGGAAAACTGCTAAAAAATTACATCATGTCCTACATAAGGAGGACCAGCTACAAAGCATTTTCCCAGACTCACTCTTGCTATGTTACAGGCAATCTCCAAATCTGAGGACTGTTCTGATCAGGAGTTCATTGCCATGTACTACACAGACAGGAACTTATCCCTGCAATGTAAGGAAATGCAAAACTGTTCCCATGTAATGACGACAGACAAGATCTGTATTCCCAACACGCATATACATACAATAAATTTGTGTAGTTTTCACACTTGCAACTAAACCTAATAATAGGCGCTACATCTTGGCCTGTAAAGATTACTTCACTGCAGTTATCTGCTTATCATTACAGGAAGGTTTATAATGACAGATATGAACTATATATCTCAGCTTATCTACTCCCGCTTGACCTCCGTGCAGGTCACACAGCATGGCTAGGAAAAGATGGTCAAACCATAAAAATATGTGATCAGAAAATAAAAACAGGTTAGAAAAAGGATATCTATTGCTATCTGGTTTTAACTAGCAGAAAAAATGTAGGTGACACATTCCTTTTAAGCTCTCCCACTTTTTTTCTACTGTATGGAATCTGTGATCTTAGACTACCACCAAGGAGCACCTTTAAAAGAGCTTTCAGGTATCAGTCAATCAGTATCCAAGTACTGTAAAACCTTAAGTTTTCACAACCCTCTGATAGGATATTAATACATTCTTACTTTGCACATCAGGATATTTGAGCAGATAGAGTAAACCATATTTCAGGGTTGTGCTTGTTGTTTCTGTGCCAGCAAAGAAGAGGTCCATGACCGTGCCAAATAAATTATCAAAGTGGAATTCTGTTTTCGGATTGTTCTTCTCCTGTAATATCACAAAGTATTTGGGATTATTATATATGTCTGTCATGGGCATTGTGATTGGTCAGTTCAATATTAGGCTATATAGATACTATGAGAACTACAGTAGCTTGCTTTCTTTTTTATTAAAACACCTTAGATATAGAAGTAAAGTGTTAGGCGTCACCTCCTCCATCTTTATTAAGAAGCAGTCAATGAAGTCCTGAGGACAATTAGGGTCAAGTGTCGCTTTGTGGCTTTCCAAGGACTCTGCAACAAAGTCTTTAATTTTTTCTGAATTTGTAAATATCTTTTGGTGAGGTCCGGGAAGAAAGTGGAGAGTCTTGGGAAAGATATTGAGAAGCTGAAAAAAAGAGTAGAGATTCTCTCAGTATGGTCCTTCAGAATTCATTGGTATTTGATATTCTTACAACCTCCTGATCTTAGCAAGAGTAACATGTTAACTTACTATTGCCCAAGTGGACATAAGTAGAAACATCTCTTTTATTAGGTTAAGAAGTGTCCTGAACTTAACACCATTATAGTCAAAACGTTCTCCAAACACTATTGAGCAGATAACATTGGACACCGCCAAGGTCAGCAGATATGTTGGATCAAAGGGCGTTCCTGCAAGGAAATATGAATGTTTATTTAATCAATGACTTGAGAAACCTCTTTCTCCCATACATGGAGATCATGTAAATGTAGTGAATGGGGAGAAGGGTGAAAGCCATTGCCAGACTCCTCTGCAAGTAACATTTCTCCTAAAAACAAAAGGAGAAGGCAATTGAAATCCAGTGTGCCTAATCTTTAGGCTAATTTCAGACTACCGTAAAATAAATTTGGCAGGCTGTTTCAGCCGATTAACAACCTCCCTGAGTTCCCCAGTCCAACAGCCGGATACTGCCGCATTCCTGCAGTTTATGTCCTGCTGAAGGATAATCCCTACCAGTTCCCATTATACTCAATGGGCTCTGATGGCGAGTGGCCGATCCAGAGAGTTCCTCTACCGAAACATCCTGCCATGCTAGTGTGAAAGTAGCCTTATCTCTTCCAACATCTCCCCCGTGAACAACAACTTTACGGTCCATATCTTAGCAGAGTTCATCGCATGCTGATTCCAAAATTGTGGAGTTTTATTAGAACCAGGTCATATGATGGGCATGATGACATTTGGGCAGCACTGGAGCCCTAGTTTCTGCCAATTTACCAAAGACATACAGATAGAAATTAGAGAACTTATATTGTGAGCTCCATTGGAGACAGTAAACAATGATAATGTCTGTAAAGCAGTGCGGAATATATCAGCGTTATATAAGCGAGTAAAATGAGTTGAGTTGGCTTGAGTTGTACCATGTGCAATACATGGCAATTTCACCCCATAGCGCATTGTGCAAATGGATCATGTGATCCGGTGGATTTCGAGAAGCTCATGCGAGACTTCAAGCAATAACGTCATAAATTAATTTGTACTGTAAAAAAACATTTCCAGAACTTGGGTTCGGTTCCAAGCTACTTCACGAAGCAATAACTTTGGCTCATCGGAGCCAATACATTCTAATACTGTACGGAGCTCTTCGGAAAAAAATTAATTATACAAAAAGAGGAAAAAAAATTATTATACTGTATGTAGAAAAATGTAAAAAATGTAAAAAAATGAATCAATACAAGGATAAATAGAAAGTCTCTCTTCAATAAATCAATCTTCAAAACTTGACCACTGTATATAAAAATTTGAGTTCATATGAATAAATATCCCGTTCCGTTATGAGGAAGTTCATGGAGGTTTATGTTATTCAGTGCGCTATTAGGCTACGTTACCACTCGCCGATCTATGGATACTTTCTCCCCTATATAGTATTCTTTCTCCTGTCGGTGGTGTGGCTGTATCGCAAAGCCCTCGGCGTCCCACGTGGCGGATGATTCGGATTGTGCCGGGCTTGTAGTGGAGTTTGGCTTTCTCACTGGTTAGTTATAGATAAGTAGAAGCGTATTTAGATATCTTGGATCGCTATTCAGCTAGTAGTTAGTGCATGCACTACATATGGTGTGGAATTCAATATTTCTTGGTCACGTATGGCGTGCTGGCTATCATAATCCTCCAAATGCGTTTCAGAGCGTACATGCGCCTTCCTCGGTGGGTATTGATAGCCATCTTGTTTAATGGGTATATAAAAAAGGTATGGGTCCGGAAGTAGATGGTCCATTATAGGTATGGTAAAACCAGACATATAGAGTAAAGATGAATATATAACAGTATAAATATAATATAAAGCATATATCTCAAAAAAAATTGTATATAGGTATGTGTATAATAAAAAATATGTGTGTGAATATAACCTAACCAAATATAAAATCAATCAATGAATGCATCAAATAGATTGTAATTGCGTTATCTATGCGATTTGTGTGCGTTTTTAAAATTCATCAAAAAATACTAAATACTTAGTGAAGAATAATAGGATAGCTTCAAGAGATAAATAATGGAGTCTATTATTGTAGTATTCCTAATATATTCAAATATTATTCCTATGTTTATATATTGGGGTTAGATGTACGTATATTAGAGAGGGGTTGTGGATCTATTTTCTTTGTTAAAAATGATAAGTGAATACAATTTGTTATCCACATTTAGTATGAAACAATGGGTTACAATATGTTTTATATGCAGTATATTGTACTAAATGGTATCATGCAATGTACAGTGTTATGTTCAAAACTCTAAGATTTCAATTAAAGGGGTTATCCTAGCATCACCTGTGATGCTAGGGAGGCTCGTCCCCATCCCCGCCTGCCATTGGCTGCTCCCCCCTGACACTGGATGTTTTCTTCCGTGTACGGGGAGAAGCAGCAGCGGTGGTGCGGGGATCAGGAGCGCCGCGGGGTCCATGTTGGGGGCCAGGCCCATGGGGGGACACTTTATACTCTTGGATAACCCCTTTAATTTGGGATTAGAAAAAAAAATATGCCACAGCTGTCTACAGGATGAGTTTGATATTGCAGCTCAATTGAGCTGACCTGCACTACCAGACAACACTAAGAATGTCCTTTCAGTGCCCCCTTACAATAATGATGCCCCTTTAATGCCCCTCAGACAATATGATATCCCTTTAGTGCTCCACAGAGTATGATACCCCTAAATGCACCCTCACAGCAGGGTGCCCTTGACACATTGCGATGCCTCCCTAGTTCCTCCCCACAGTGTATAAATACCCTAAGTGCCCCCACATAGTAGTAATGCCCTATCTGTGGCCCTTCACAGTTATAATGCCCTCTTTGTGCCCTCTTCACAGAAATAATCCCCATTGTGCCCCTTTCACAGTAATAATCCCCATTGTGTCCCCTTCATTGTAATAATCCCCATTGTGCTCCTTCATAGTAATACTGCCCACTGTTCCCCCTTCATAGTAATAATGCCCATTTTGCCCCTTAATAGTAGTAATGCCCATTGTACCCTCTTCAAAGTAATAATGCCCATTATGCCCCCTTAATAGTAATAATGCCCATTGGGCCCCCTTCACAGTAATAATTCCATCTGTGCCCCCTCCATAGTAGAAATCCCCATTGTGCTCCCTTAATAGTAGTAATGCCCTCTGTGCTAGTAATGCCATTGTGCCTCTTCACAGTAATAATGCCCTCTGTGCCCCCTTCATAGTAGTATTGCCCTCTGTGCACTGTGCCCCCTCCATAGTAGAAATGCCCATTGTGCCCCCTCCAGATGTCATGGCGGGTAGGATACAAGATACAAGAAACACACAGAAAAACCTCAAAACAAGTGTCTAGGCCAGAAGCTTGGGATAACGGTCACCTTCTGACAATTCCCTACCAGCTCTCCCTGGACTTCTGCGCCCACGTTCATACCCTAAAGGTGGGAATAAACATGCCCCCGTGCCTAAGGCTGAAGATTCCCTAAAGTCCCTGAGATGGTGAAAGGGGGGAAAGAGTCAGCCTGCTTCCTTAGGTCCAGGAGGAGGCAGGTGTCTCTCTAACAGCCTAGACAGAACACAAAAGGAAACCAAAACCAAATTATCTTGTAGCAGAGCAGAAACAGCAAATCCACCTTTCCTCAGAACAAAATAGAAGCTATAACCCACACAGGACACTGGGAAGGGGCGTAATTTAAGCTCACACAAAGGACCCCACCCAGTGCAACTGATGGGAGGCGGATACAGGTTAACTCCAAACCCAAAACAAAAAAAAATACACACGTGCTGCTAACCTGGCAGACCTCCACACAACCTGAGCAGGGCATGAAACCAGAGTAGAAATGCCCATTATGCTCCCTTCACATTAGCAATGCCCAATATGCCCCCTCCAGAGTAGAAATTTCCATTGTGCCCCCATCCGGAGTAGAAATGCCCATTATGTCCTCTTCACATTAGCAATGCCCATTGTGCCCCCTTCACATTAGCAAAGCCCATTTTGCCCCCTTCACATTAGCAAAGCCCATTTTGCCCCCTCCAGACTAGAAATGGCCATTTTGCCTCCTTCACATTTGCAATGCCCATTGTGACTCCTCCAGAGTAGAAATGCCCATTGTGACCCCTCCAGAGTAGAAATGCCATTTTGCCTCCTTCACATTTTCAATACCCATTGTGACTCCTCCAGAGTAGAAATGCCCATTGTGACCCCTCCAGAGTAGAAATGCCCATTGTGACCCCTCCAGAGTAGAAATGCCCATTGTGCCCCCTCCAGAGTAGAAATGCCCATTGTGCCCCCTTCACATCTGCAATGCCCATTGTGCCCCCTGTGTGGTAAAAAATAAAAAATACACAGTAACTACTCTCCTTGTCCCATTCCTGAAACTCACAGTCCTCTCTCCCCTGCAGACACAGATTGCTCAGCAGCACTGTGTGGGTGGAGCTTATGCAGATTTCTGATCTGCAGGCTCTGCCCCCACACAGGCCAGCAGCACGATCTGTGTCTCTCGGCTGAATGGTCGAGCGGGGAGAAGTCTTCCTGCTTCACCATTCAGAGTGCCGACAGCCTGAAGGAGGGGATAAGTGCAGGGAGCTGAGCGGTGAGTGATAGGACCCAGCTCCCTACGGTCCAGCAATGAGCGCTTCCATCTGTATTGATGGACTCGCTCATTGCTTCTGGATTCTGGCACCCCGAGAGACGGCACCCAGGTGCATCCAGGCGTCCGGACAGCTGGCAACCGCGGTCCACCAGTTGAGTACCCCTGTACTAGAGGAATACATAGATGTAGTTGTTGTGGCTGATACATGGATGGACTCTCTACATGACTGGGATGTTAATATTCAGGGTTTTACACTCTTTAGGAAGGACAGAGCCAATAGAAAAGACAGTGGTGTGTGCCTGTATGTGAGGAGTGATATGAAGGCAAGTGTAAAAGAGGCAATTGTGGGTGAAGATGATCCCGGGTAAAATTTGCTTTTACTTTCACTTTCAGCTTCATTCACAGCATCCCGATTTCTATCAGTGATATCTTCCCCTGTATTGAACATATTGCTGTCATTCTGGTATTGTCTGAAAGCTCGGAATGTCGGCTTTCAGCCAAACCAGACATATTAGCAGCTAAATTAGCCCCCCCCCGTCAGTGTATTGGAGAATGAGGGCTGACCGTGGCATGTGCGGGGTGTGTGGAGGGAGGGAGCTCCCTCCCCGTCCCCATCCGGTCCCCACACTGTGGTGACGGGGACCCAATAGCTGGGAAGGCAACCCGATTCCTTCCATAAGCATCGTGCTGCCTTTCATGAAAGCCTGTGAGATCCAGCCCCCTGGGTCTCACAGTCAAGCAGGCTGTAAGTGTATTACACTGTGTAATACACTTACAGCCAATGCAATACAATTAGAGATGAGCAAAGTTTTGGAAAATTCGATTTGGCTGCTTCGCCGAATTATCTAAAAATTTTTTGCTTAGTTACGAATCTGCCTGACTTTTATATGTATTGTTTAACACCTCAAGTCACAAGCTATTGATCTGTGTATATGTGCTGACCTCCATTCTTCCTAATCTCTTCTGCCAAGTAACGCGCCTCCTCTTGTATACGTTCTTCAATGCTCCTCTTCCCCATACCAAAATTTCTTAGAGTAGAAAGAGAAAACCTGCGGAGCTGTTTCCATCTCTCTCCATTGCTCATTACCATTCCTAAGAATAAAATCAATAAACATAGATATCTTTTTTTGCCCAGATTCTGCACTGATTAATTTTTTTAACAGTTGTTTATACTGGTTGGAGCTCTGATACAGAGCTCCAAATCACCTGCAGAGCCATACATTTAAAAGACAACATTCTAACTTCCTGCAGCCACCACCAGGGGAAGCTTATGAGCTTACCGCAAACAGTTTTTGTGTTCAACCAATAACAGATGCAAAACGCTACTGAGCTCCCTCTAGTGGAGGCAGCAGGAAACCAGAACATTTAAAATGGTTATCTGAGACTTAAAGTAATCTTTGATCAGTTTTGACATAGTCTAATTATGGTATTACCTTGTAGGGCGGCCCCCACTGATGCCATGGGTGTTTATTTTTTTTTCAAAAGCCCCCCCATTCGTCCGATTTCTTCTCTCTGGCTGTGAGCGGTCCACTCTGATTGGATCGCGCTCACAGCCAGGGAGAAGGTAATGCCCACACCAGAATACTATCTCCTCCCCATTGCGAGTTTACTGCTCATTATAATACAGCATGCCAAATCATCGGGGGGGGGGGGGGGGGGCCACAGTGGACGAACGGGTTGGGGGTGCTAGTGCTTGAAAAAATTATTTGTGCGCTATATCATTTGCAGCGGCAGCACAATGTGATTACAACTGCTCTACTGCTCTTTCCATTCACTTTAATGGGACAAGCAGTTGTAACTACACTGCGCTGCCGATACAAGCGGGATGAAGCACAGGTAATTTTAAAGAGTAAGCAGCACTCGCAAAAGTGCTGCAATCCCTTGAAGCAGCTCATCGTAAGGAATAATGGGAGTCATTGGATATTAATGAACTATTCTGAGGATAGGTTATCAATATTTTAGTCCAACAACTTTACCATACCATATTTTCAGCTCATGCTACCCTCTTATTGTAAAGAGGGTATCCCACGGAAAATATTTTATAGTTTTTAAACCAGCACCTGGATTTAAATACTTTTTTAATTGCATATAACTAAAAATTTTGTATAGCCACTATGTTATTCAATAAAATGTATCTGTATAGCGCCACCTTCTGTTTGATCTCTTTTTTTTTTCATTTCTTTGTCCTGCTCACTGAGATGGCCGCACATGCTCAGTTTCATGCTTCAACTGCCTCCTGAGCTGTAATAGGCAGAACATGGACACGCCCCCTGAGCTGCAGCAGAATAGACACTCCCCTTGATCTATCAGCTTGATATAAATCTAGCAGAACAATGAATGGGGAGATCTCCGGATCCATGTGAGGTGCAGGGCTGGTTCTAGCTTTGTTAGAAAGAGGGTGTCATGTCTTATGTGATGTTTCATTTTGATGTTTTTACATTAATCATGGGATAACCCCTGTAATGTTTTTCTCTCTACATGGTTCTTCTACTCTTCAATACTAATATCTGTGCTTCTTCTACACCCTAGCCATGTCATTGTCACTTTAAGCGGCAAAGGACATCAGCCTTGTATTCGGCAAACTCTGATAATGCAGTGCCATGGTCTGTAACATCTGCATGGATTTTGTAAGCCCTCCCTGTGTTTGCGTGGGTTTCATCCATGTTCTCCAGTTTTCTCACAGAACAAAACCAATATAATGGAGAAAGAGACCAACAAATAATGGCAGCCTATGTACAACTCGGCAGAATATGTTGGCTCTATATACAATAGAATCATGTAAAAACTGTTTACTTACCATAACCTTTGAAGAGCAGATTAGTCAATTCTGAAGGCCCTCTGACACTGAACGTATCCCCATTGTCTATCAAAGCCTCTTTCACACAATCATAGCCAACCAAGACCACCGCGGGTGCACTGGACAGGTAGATGGTGAACACCGGCCCATAGGTCTCACTCAACTGGAAGAGAAACATACAAAATAAAAATTATATAAAATTCTCTGTCCTACCTTATATCAATAGTATATACAGATATTGACTCATGGGGCTGGTATGTCTGATCTCAGTTTTCTCTTTAGACAACCTCTTGAAAGGTCACTTGATTATAAGCAGATCACAGAGTATTCCCCTGCTGGGACTCCCAGCAATCAGCTGTAAACTAAGAGGAAGCCTGGCAGTAGGTGTTCAGTTTCCCTGCAGCGCCACCACAGGTGAAATTAAGCAATACAAAGTGTCCATCCAAATAAATGAATTATTTGTAGTACAGGACGGGCCCTCCAGAGGAAGACATGCTCTTTCTAGCCAGTATATTTTGTGTTTAAGAAATGAGAGTGCTTAACAGTAGTGCTGAAACGATTACTCGATTAAATCGAGTAATTCAACACCAAAAAAATTCTCAAAGCAAATTTATTTGTGTCGTGACCACGGAGCAGGAGTGAAGCTGGAGGCACTGAGGGGGCAGCTGATGGCACGGGGGGGGGGGAGCCTGATGGCACTGGGGGGGAGCTGATGGCACTGGGGGGGAGCTGATAAGTTTTTAGAAAATAAATTTTTTATTTTAATTAGTTTTTTGTTAATAGAGTACTCAATTAATCATTGAATTAATCAATAGAATACTCGATTACAAAAATAGTCGATAGCTGCAGCCCTAAACAGAATTCTTTGTTAAAGAAAACCTGTCACCTCTGACATATCTGCTTTAGTAACTCTTTTCATCCCTTTTATAACAACAATTGTGGAGTGTCTATTCTCATGATTCACATACCGTTCAAGACTTATAGTAGTTATAAATGATTCCCTAGCAGTTTGTAATGAAGGTCTGACACTATTCAAATCAGTGCTGCCAGTGTCAGACTTTGCAAGGACACCCCCCACCCCAACTGGTAACACCCATCTGGACGTTCAATGCAAACTGCTAGTAATTAATTCATAATTTCTAGAAGTAATAATGAAGGAATGGCATATCATAGAGTCATACGAATAGATGCTCCAGAATTGTTAGTGCATGGGAAATACAAGCAGTTACTAGATCAGACGTGTCAGGAGAATTGACAGCATTTATGATTCCCTAATTAATGAGAATGGGTTTCCTAAATGACACCACACCCTGCTACTGTCTCCAATGGTTAACCAATAATGTCATCTGTGTATTTATTCCAGGTCTTTTTACACTGTGCCTTAATAGTATTGCTATGAAACTGTTATGTTCATGTACTGCGCCTGGTTCACTAGCAGGTGGCAGTGTATCTGGCAGAGAGAGTACCTTTAGATTGGAATAGTAAGTTCCATTCTTTCTCCCCCCTTTGGGCAGAAGTGGGCTAGTCCTGTTTCCTACCAAGGGAGTGGTTGCAGGAAGCTATGTTCAGTTCTAGTCTAGTCTATAATTAGAAGCAGATGTGTCAAGATGGGACAGTGAGGGGAATGGCTGCCCCTCCTGCAGCAGGAGTCCCTAAAGGGAAGCAGCTCATAGAGCACCATGACTCCTTACAGATACAGACAGTATCACAAGGGGGTCAACAACCAGAGGCACCCTGCTGAGAAGAAACCAGAACAGTCATAAAGTCCATCTACCAGACTTAAGCCTGAGTTTAGCATAGCAGAGAGAAAAAGTTGAATATCTGAGTTTCCCTGCCAGTTTACCCCAACACCTGCTGGAGCCAAGAGAAAGACCAAAGATTGTCCGGATGCGAGATTATTCAAGTAAAGCTGTTCAACTTTATATATATATAATATAATATATCTTATAGTATCCCCAAAAAAACTGATTTAATGACTAAAAAAATTGTCAGGTGTAAAATAATCCAGGAAGGAGGGAGATGCATCTGCGTTTCTCTGCATAGTCTACCTCTGGTGTATGCAGGTACAAATGCTGTGGATTTTGAAATGCAGCCATCTGTAACGCAGTCCTGATAACTCACCTTCATCAAAGACTGGGGCATTTCTTTAGTGCTCACGTGCAGCATGGTGCCCAGTATGGGCAGTGGCGGTGGTCCGGGGGGCAGATTTTTCATTTTCAGTTTCCTCCTCCATGTGAAGAAATACAGGATAAGGCTGACGAAGACGGCGAGGAGAAGCGTCCCTGATACTCCCAGCTCCATTGTGAATCTAATCCTGCAATGTGAGAGAAAAATATTATAGTCACTGCATATAGGAATGTTCCCTACACCCTGTGACCTTTACACCCATCTGCCCAACGTGCTCAATATGCAAAGACGCAATGACATCACTACACTTACACTTCTCCCTATAAGGTAGTGATATGCACAGTGATAACGTATTAGGTAAAACACTGCGTGTAAAAGACATGCAAGGACTTACATGTCCATGTGATAAGTGGAGATACGGATATCATGTGTTAAATGTTAGAGAAAAATATTACAGTCAGTACATACATTGTCGGACTGGGGTGCCTAGGGCCCAACAGTAAAATTTATTTTGGGGGCCGATCATACTGATACATTCAAATATAAATAATCTAAGTTTTTTTATATGAACATAGGCTGGTTGCAGGGGGTGGGAGACTAGGGGCCCACCGGGGGATTCACCTATACCCCTGTGGGCCAGTCCGAGCCTGAGTACATATAGGAATGTTTCCTACACCCTGCAACCTTTACACCTGTCTGTCCAACCTGCTAGATTTGCACAGACACAGTGACGTCATACAGAGACAGCTGACAGGTCTACACATCTCCCTATAAGGGATCTTTCACACGAGCGGATGCCTTGCGAGTAATCCACTGCGTGAAAGAGAGCCGAGCTCCGTTCCGGACAGCAGAGACACGGAGCATTAACATGATAAATAATGCTCTATGCCTCTCTATTATCCTTTTACTTCAAAATCACAGTGAGATAAAGTTGTCACCGTGATTTTGTAGTAAAACGGTTACAGAGAGGCAAAGAGCATTATTAATCATGTTAATGCTCCGTGTCTCTGCTGTCCGGAACGGGGCTTGGCTCTCTTTCACGCAGTGGATTCCACGCACGGGATCCACTTGTGTGAAAGAGCCCTAAGGGTATAGTGACGTGCACGCCAACATATTAGGTAAAATACTGAAGTGAATATGGAGCTACAGGACCATGTGATAAGTGGGGATAGACAGACCTATAATGTAATAAAAGTTATGGTATATAATAAACTACTATGTAGGACAAATAAGGGAAAGTGAGGTGTTCACAAAACTCATAAGCTTCATAGGAAAACTTATTATGGCCCCCACCCCCATCCAATTTCCCCCAATTAGTTAAACACATCCAGGCAACACGGAACACAAAGCTAGTCATCCGAGACCTCCAACAAATTGACAAGTTTTTTTAAATATTATACAAAAAAAAAAATCTAATAGAAGACAGTCGCCCTCCGCATCATCCACTTTACCTGACTTCCATGTTCTACAAAGTGGAGCACCATAGTTTAATGTATTTACACCAGACATTGCATAAATACATTGATACATTTTGCCCATACAGCTCTAAATCAATGTTTCCCTTCACATAAAAGATTGCAAAACTGGATGCCTGCAGCCACCACTAGGGGGAGCACAGTGCACAGGAATTTATACAGTTGCCACTGGCTGCAATTTAAACTGTAATAATCTCTTTGCACTGAACTCCCCTTTGCCCTGAACTCCAGCTACCTAAAGGGGTTCTCCGGGAATTAAGAAAATGAAAATACTTAAAAATATTAGTTTATTATAAATATATTCACAAATAACTTCAATTAGTTATAATGTCTTGTTTTGTCTAGGGAGCAATCATTAGGAAAAACAAAATGGCCTCTGTCCTACTAGTAGACACAACACCTGTCCTAATCACACAGCAGGACAAGTTCATTCAGAACACTTAGGAAAAGAGCTTCCTCACCCTTCTCTCTGCTCTGCTTTTCAGGGATGATCCTGAATACAGCTGATAAGATCTTCGGCTGAATCTCTGTAGGAATGGAGTCCATGAGGAGACATGAAGTACAAAGAGGACAGACAGGACATACTGTGGTTATGTGGGGCTGTGGTAATGGAGACTGTACACAAGTGGTGCTGCTCCTCAGCCACACCCCCACCTCATCTCTGTACTTCATGTCTCCTCATGGATGTCATTCCTACAGAGATTCAGCTGAAGATCCTATTATCTGTATTCAGGATCATAACCCCTGATGAGCAGAGCAGAGAGGAGGATGAGACAGCTCTTTAGCTCAGTGTTCTGAAGTAACTTTTCCTGCTGTGTGATTAGGACAGGTTTTGTGTGTACTAATAGGACGGAGGCCATTTTATTTCCCCTGATGATTGCTCCCCAGACAAAACAAGCCATTATATCTAATTGGAAAATATTTATAATAAAGCAATATTTAAGTATTTTCATTTTCTTATTTCCTGGAGAACCCCTTTAAAAATGCAGGGGAAGATTTATCAAACCGGTGTAACGTAGAACTGGCTTTTCATTTACAAAGAAGGTGCACAAAATGAAAGGTGGAAACTGATTGGTTGCTATGGGTAACTAAGCCAGTTCTACTTTACACCAGTTTGATAAATGACTCCCGCAGTGTTTTCATGTTGGGAACAGGAGAACGATCCCAGTACTGGGAACACAGGCCAACGCAAAGTGAATAGGGTGGAATGATTGCTACTGTAGCCGTTCCTCTCTGTTATGACCAGAGGATGTGGATCCTCTGTGTCAGCTGATAAAGGACTGGGAATTAGTCCAATATTGCTGACTGCTGACTCTCAGAGTCAGGACCCTGGTGTTTGCACCTGTTACCTTGAATGCCGCTACCTGCAGTAGTGTCAACAGAGTCCAACTAAGGCAGAATAAAGGAACATGGTCTTTACTGGCAGACATTATTCAAAAGTCACTTGACAGATACAGGCAACACAAAGTTCAGAGCAATATAGCATGCAGATATAAGCAGTCTCGTTGTCAGGCAGTGCTATAATCCAGGTGATCCAATAAACAGACACAGTGGGACGCTTCAGCTGGAGTCAAGAGGTACAGCAACCACACTTGGGCACTTCATGATGAGTGAAGCTGCCTTAAAGGGAACCTGTCATGTGGATATTTGATTATAATCTAACTAATTATATACAATCATTAACTACTAAAAAGTGCCTTAGATGTATTCACTTACTGGTGTGACAGATGGTTACCTCATAATATACACACAAAGATGCCGCATGCCGCATGCTAATGAGCTGATTTGAGTCCAGTGTGATGTCATTGAGGCCAGCGTATATTTTATTCAGAGCTATAGCCACTCCCCTGCCCACCTGCTGCTGATTCATATGGAAAAAAACTGTCATTCAGCAGCAGGTGGGCGGGGAGAGTCAGGAGCTCATGAATATTCATGACTCATCATTATCAGCTGGAGCTTTTCAATACAAGATGTTGGCAGATTGACTGGGTCAATTAAAGAAAGTGACCCTCATTTATGTTGCCCTTAGTTAGGACACCATAAAACTGGTTCCCCTTAAATACAAATGGTCCCACCTCCGGGTGGGGATGGTAATCAGGAACCAGCTGCCTACTCCTATAAGAAAGAGAGAGAGGTGCGCGTGCGCATGCTATAGCGCATCAGATGACACCTAGCAGTGAGGACGGATGCGGCGGTATGCTGGTGGGCGCCTGCGTCTCCTACAAGGTAAGCCAGTACTGGGACCCATAGTGCTGCGATGTGCAGACAGCGATCTGCCACCCTGCGGTGGAGACGCAGATCCCATACTGACACTCTCTCATTTAGTGCTACTGATTATCGGCAGTACATCCCTGATTATGCAGAGAGATGCAAATCAGCTGACAAACGAGTGATTGATCCGTAGAACCCCAACAGGCTGCCGGCTTGCTGTGCCACCTGTGTGAAACTAGCCTTAGGTACACTGCTCTCCAAAGCTATAGACATGACTGCTGTGTGTGTAATACTTCTAAGACACCATCCACACTTAGACACGACCTGGCCGGTCCTTTCTGCAGCGTACTACTGTTATTGTCAGCCTCATATTCTGCAGAGGAAGAGTTAAGGAGTACAGAGAATCTAAACCTGCCCTATACCCATACAAAACCATCTAGGGGTAGATTTGCACTGAACATTGTTGGAACCATGTTCTGGCACTTTTGGAAGTACTACAACCGTCAGTAAAGAGAGACATTTATTCTGTTAATAAGGGTTTTCTGAGATTTTTATACTGATGACCCATCTTTAGGATAGGTCAGTGGCGGTCCGACACCTGGGACCCTGCCGATCAGCTGTTTGAAAAGACATTGGCGCTCCTGGGAGCACCGCGGCCTTCTATAATTTTTTTCCTAGGTCACTGACGTCACGTTCATCGGTCACGTGGCCTAGGAGCAGCTCAGACCCATGACAGTGAATGGGGCTGAGCGTGATACCAAGCACAGCCACTATACAATGTGCAGGAGCGCCAATGCCTTCTCAAATAGCTGATTGGTGCAAAGTTCCAGGTGTCAGACCCCCACCAATCACATACTGATGACCTATGCTGAGGGTAAGTCATCAGTATAAAAATCTCGGAAAGCCCCTTTAAATCTGGCCTGGTTACTGACCCTTACACTATACATCAGCCATTGGACACCCTATATGCCCTGCCTTGTACCCATACAAACGTTAACACCAAGGGCACTACAAATACTAGAGATGAGCGAATCGAAGTTGACGAAGTGGAATTCCATCCGAATTTGATTTGCACCGAAACTGAATTTCTTCGAGCTTCATGGTAACGAATCACATTTTTCCCTATAATGGCTGCTGCACATGTGAGGACATGGAGAAAGGAACTCAGGGAAGGCGGGATGACCCATAATGCCATGCATGCAGCCAATCAGCAGCCAGTCAGCCCTGTGATGTCACAGCCCTATAAATAGCGTCAGCAATCTTAGATTCTGCCATTTACCAGTGTACGGAGTGCAGGGAGAGATGTCTGCAGGCTCTAGGGACAGTGCTAGGAAAAACTTCTTTGTGCTAAAAAAAACTATTTACAAATGCAGGGAAAGATTATGCAAGGTGTAGGGAAAGGATAGGGAGCAATCATTCCACAGCATTTATGTTGAACAGGGTTAAGTAGGGGAGGTTACAGCCTGGGTAATAGGAACAATCCTATCACACCCTGCTGCACTGACTGGGAAACCTAATTGCTATTATAAAGCTCTTTATTAAAGAATTACATATATTCTATACGTGAGTACTTATCCTGAGGTGGACCCTTTTTAAAATTCGCTTTTATTGATTTAATTTAAAAAAAGCATAAGTATAAACACCCATTGATAACTGGATGCCCAAAA